>NW_026067908.1:4895592-5217797 GCF_014885135.2 Alexandromys fortis
AAAAAACCAAAAAACAAACAACAAACCAAAAAAAAAAAAAAAAAACCAAACCAAACCAAAAATAAGGCCATGAATTTGAAAGAGAGCAAGGCTGTGGGGTATACGAAGGACTTGGAGGGAAGAGCAGAAATGATAACCTCAGAAAACAAAAGTTATCCTTAAAAATACATAGGTATGAAAGTATGAGAAGGAGTTTATCAAAGGAGCAAAGGAATGGGGTGGGGGAGACAAGAGACAGCAATGCAGCTGAATGTGTGCTACATGTACAGTGTGCATGCATGAGGATGTAATAAACCCATCATTCTGTACAATGAACTACATGTACAACGTGCATGCATGAGGCTGTAATACAACCCATCATTCTGTACAATGAACTACATGTACAACGTGCATGCATGAGGCTGTAATACAACCCATCATTCCGTACAATGAATATATGCTAGTTAAAACTTTCACAAACAGACAAAATATCAGAGTAGAAGAAAAAATGCTGTCTGAATATAGGGAGAAGAGTGACCCACCTTGTAGCTACCAACCCCCAACCCATCCCTTTTGACAGCCAATTTCCCTTTTTTTTTTTTTTTTGAGATGGGGTTTCTTTGTGTAACAGCCTTGGCTATCCTAGAACTCGCTCTGTAGACCAGGGTAGCCACACAGAGATCCACCTACCTCTGCCTCCTGAGTGCTGGGATTAAAGGCGTGCGCTGCCACCACCGCGCCTGGCTGTTTCCCTCTTTTATATCGTGTTGGTGTCTCTTTAAATAACAAGTTAAGGAAATGTGCTATATCTCTTTTAAAAAGCAGCAGCCCGAGATCCAATCAGCTCTCAACATAAAAACACAAAGCCATCAGTTTGCCTGAATTTCCAAGAAGAGAATAAATAAATCACCATTGAAATTTACCTACGCAAATTGAGACTTGTGTGTGGGAGTAAACTTCTGAGATCTGTTTATTCTGTAGCCCCAGGGTTTCTGCATCACGTCAAGTGAGCACTGATTTAAAAGGTATACAGTTCTTTATTGATATTTTCAAAGCACTATGCAAATTCCTATCACCTTGGGTATATTTTGCCCTTCTGTCTATGAAGTGAACACAGAAGCATTTTGTATTTAACAAGACTAAAATATGTTAACTCAAACAACTTGCTTTGAATAGGATTTTCTTTTACATTATTAATGAAAACATGAAGAATGCCTGGGTGGTTGGGTGTGAAATATGAATACGCGGGTTTTTAGGCCTGATTGTCACCGTCATCTGATGGTCAGACTTAAATTTCATAATGCAGACTTTAACCTTGCAGTCCACGGTATTGTTAAGCTGTGTAACAATGCAGCCTGTGCTCAGACATTTTTGTTCTTTGTTTTTCAAGACAGGGTTTCTCTGTGTAGCGTTGGCTGTACTGGAACTCACTCTGTAGAGCAGGCTGTCCTCAGACTCACAGAGATCTGCCTGTCTCCTGCCTCTGCCTTACAAGTGCTGGGAATGAAGGCATGTTCCAATCATGCCCAGCTTTTTCTTTTTGGTGGTGGTGGCGCTTGAGTCAGGGTCTTGCCATGCAGTTCTGGCTGTCGTGGAAACTGCTATGTAGATTAGACTGGCCTCGAACTTGCAGCAATCCTCATAATCTGCCACTACACCCAAAGCAAGGACTTTAATATATATGCAATAAAATACAATTATCATATATGGAATAAAATACAAATCTATCGATATATCGATACACACACATATACATAAATGTATTTTTCTTTTTGGTGATGGGAACTGAGCCTGGAGCCTCACAGGAGGTAGACAAGCACCCGGTGTACCACTGACCCCTGCCCTTTCCCCCAGAATTTTTGAAAACCCCTACTGAAATTACGATATTTAAAAGACTCTTAAAATCTTTATTTTTGTCAGAATAGCTAACAATTTTCTGTTAAGTATTTTGAGTTATACAGTTATTATAGTAAGCATTTCTGCTCTTGAAAAGCCCATTTAAAATATCCCAATCCTTGAGGTACAGAACTTTAAGAAAAAGTTTGATGTTTTTAACAGGAAAAATAATTCTGTAGCATGATAAATAGAAACAATTTTTTTTCTCAGTCTATTCTGGTGCACACAAATTATTTTATGCAGAAAATTATCCTGTCACTTTTTGGCAAACTGAGAGAGAGCTATTCATTTGCATGTTCTGTTCACTGGCAGTGTGGCATTGCCATGCTCACATAGATTATATTATCCGTGTTCTCGTAGAAGGAAATATAGACAGACACGCTCTTTTGTTTCCTGGCTGCTCAGACCTGAATAATCACACAGAAACTATATTAATTACGACACTCTTTGGTCAATGGCTCAAGCGTCTTTCTAGCTAGCTCTTATATCTTAAGCTAACCCATTTCTATTCATCTGTGTATCACCATGAGGTAGTGGCCTACTGGTAAGGTAAGGTTCCCTCGGGCATCTTTCTCCTTTGGTAGCTACATGGCATCTCCTTGACTCCGCCTACTTTTTCTCTATATTTCTGTTCAATTTCCCGCCTGGCGTTGTTCTGCTAAGCTATCGGCTGAAACAGCTTTATTCATCAGCCAATAAAGCAACACATATACAGAAGGACATCCCTCATCAGGGAAACAAGGTTTTGGAATAGCTAAAGCAAAAGAGGGTAGGTTCCATAGCAACTCCAAAAAGGAATGGTCCAAACCTCCTCCATCAGGATAATCTTGCTGGGGTGGGATGGGGAGGTGATTCAGTCAATAAAGTGCTTGCCATGCAAGCATGAGCCCTGAGTTTGGATGCTCAGCACCCATGTAAAAAGCCAAGGGCGCATGCCTTGATCCCAGGTCTCAGGAGACAAAGATGGGAAGACCCCCAGAGCTTGCTGGCCAGAGAGTCTGGCTGAATTAGTGAGCTCCAGGTTCAGCACGAGCCCCTGTCTCAAAAAATAAGGTGGTGAGTGATCGAGGAAGATACCCAATGCCTACCCTACCTCTGTCTTCCACACACACGCACACATTCACACACAAACACATACACACACACAAAGATGTACATACGTACACATACACATAAATAAAAACATTTTTTTTTAAAAAGTAGCCCTAGGCATTGCCTAGTATTAGAATCAAACCTGTTTCCTGTCCCTTTCCAGAAGGCACATTCAGCATTAGTGGCCATGGTGGGGACCAGCTTCCTCCTGTTATTTCTTTTTTTTTTTTTTTTTTTAGTTTTTCGAGACAGGGTTTCTCTGTAGCTTTGGAGCCTGTCCTGGCACTAGCTCTCGTAGACCAGGCTGGCCTCGAACTCACAGAGATCCGCCTGCCTCTGCCTCCCGAGTGCTGGGATTAAAGGCGTGCGCCACCACTGCCCGGCTCTCCTGTTATTTCTTAAGTCTGCTCTCACCTTTTGCCATGAGCATCAATGCCTAGACAAGCGCTCTGGGCATCAGCTGAAAAGCCGAGTCTCCCCACTCATTCTGTTTGTTTGGGTCTCTGTTGGGCTCTGTAAACAGTGCTTCCACTGTGTCTTTGTGCTGACCGTCACAAGTCCAGTACAAAGCTGCGCTTCAGGCTTTGTCGCCGCCATTCACACCCACTGGGTTGTCCAAACAAACACTCATCTAGCTCAAACTGCCTCGTGCAGCTCCTGCAGCTGGTATTCAATGGATTCTGGATTCTGCCTGCTCAGCCGCAGCACCGCTCGGAATGAGCTGAGGCCTGTCTTTGCAGCTCCCCTCCATCAGCTGCTATGACTTGAATGAGTAAGACAGATAACGTCACCTCCCTCAAAGTACAATCCACCTGGCTCTCTGGGCCCAGTATCACACAGAGCTCTGAAGGCTGTAACTTGCTATAGTCTGGCTAGGGTGGGAGGCATCTGAATTCCCCCAGCAACTGAACCTAGGGACAAGAAGTCAACGGATCACGCCTGCCACCAGCTTGAGTGTTCCCCTAAGCTTTTTTTTTCCTTTCTTTTTTTGGTCTGATATGTGAGGATGAGCCCCCCCCCCCAGGACTAGTGCCCCCACGCTGTGAAGGATGCACGGTCCCAGGCATCCAGCCTCGGAGTGCCCTGTTCAGTTCTTGACACCGGAGTCCCCGAAGCAATGTTTTTTTTTAGGTTTCATTTTCAATCTCAAGGTCAGTGAAAAAAATTAGACAATTTGAAATTGTGTGGAAGAAAGAGTTGCTGCCCTTTGTCTAAGGGATATGTTTAAAATCTGAGATGAAAACAGTGCTAGGTTGGGCAGACAAACCTAGGCATCTGGACCATGACTCCTCCTTTTATTTTTTCCTTGACTTTTCGAGACAGGGTTTCTCTGTGTAGCTCTGGCTGTCCTGGAACTCACTCTGCAGACCAGGTTGGCTTTGAACTCAGAGATCTGCCTGCCTCTTCCTCCCAACTGCTGGGGTTAAAGGCATGTGCTGCCTCCTCCTGGCTAAAACCTAGACTCTTTAAATGATGCCGACTACCTGCTAAATTCCTGGAGTGACTCATAACCCAAGGAACATGCTCTTGTGGACTTACAAAGATGAAGAATGCTTTTTTTTTTTTTTTTTTTTTTCTGAACGAGCAAAGATTTTTCTGAATCCCCATTCAGCTCTCTAGAGTCCAAGGAGCACAGAACCGCAACAACTTCTTACCCCCAGGCAGGGGGAGAAATGCTACATAGTGTTGCAATCTGAGACTCAGGAAAATCTAGGCCGCCTGCCCTGGCATCACCAGAAAGATTTCAGAACAGGGGAGTGAAAATTACACAGAAGTTAGCTAACTAGCAAGCACAAATATCTCCTTAAATAGAGATGATCCTACCAAAAGCTCCAGACGACACCCCGCAAGAGCGCCCAAGATTTTTACCAAAACAAATTATGAATATTTAACGTCTCTGATCGATGCTTGTAGCTGGACCTGGCTGTAATCAAAACTACAGAGGAGCTTAAGTCAACTGGATCGGAGTTCAGGGCCTAGCTGGGCTACTGAGCCAGCTCCAGGGCAGCCTGAGTGATTTCTCTAGAGTCTACCCGAGGAAAGAAGGAAGAAGGGAGGGAGTCAGGGAAAAAAGGAAGAGAAAGGAAAAGGAAAAGGCGGGACTATAGCTGGAAATTTTGCCAGGCGTGCAGGAGCCCTGCTTCCATTTCCCATGTTTGTGCCAGCTTTTCCAAGATCTGAATTGCTTTACAGAGATAGCTGAATTCGTGAGCGTTAAAACAGCCCAGACTCTCTCCCGGCGGTGGTGGCGCACACCTTTAGTCCCAGCACTTCGGAGGCAGAGCAGGCGGATCTATATGAGTTTGAGGCCAGCCTGGTTTACAGAGCGAGTTCCAGGAGAATCAGGACTATACAGAGAAACCCTGTCTCGGAAACAAACAAACAAATGAACAAACCCAAAGTAAAAACAGCCCAGACTTCACATCGGGAGGCTCTGGCCACTTTGTGCCAGGTCTTTCTCTACCTGGGTCAGGGACTAGTCAGATTCTCTGGCTCAGCCGTGGCCATCACATCGGATAAAATCATCCTTTTCTGAGACGCGCTGAGTTTCTACACCAGTGGGCGGTCTCTGGGGTAGATATTCTCAAAGCCGACAGGTTTTTGAAGTGGTGGTTGTAAAAAACCACAGTGATCTTGCAGCTTTGGTATTTGCACCTTCCAGAACGTGGGCGACGCCGAGCACGCTGTAACTGGGGGGAGGAGGGACACTGGAAGTGTGCAGACCGGCAGTAAATTGGAGTCGCCCTCGCTGGCAAGTTGTCTAACCACCGATCCCACAGCCGAGAGGCCTCTGCCAGGAGCCTGAGCTTTTGTTCATAGGGTCACAGCGGTGCGTTCTCCAGAGGGCAAATGGGCAGAGGCTGCCCAAGTCCCAGAGGGATTTCTGCAGAGGTTCCAGACTACGGCAGCCAGAGTTAGGATGGCCACTGCGGGACCGCAGCTGGGATACTTCCTATAGTCAATGCTTCACACACGGAGTAAAAATTCTGGCTCAAAAAATTTAAGGCTTTGGCGAAGCTCTAGGGAATCTGCACTGTGTAGTGACATATATTCCCACTTTTTGGTCATTTAGCTTTGATCTTGTCAACACAGTCAGTCTGCTTCTGACTCTCTGAGTTGGCCTGGTTACCATTTAAAGCACTGCCTGTCTTTAGGTTTTGAAAACCTTTTGAAAGACACCATAGATATTTCTTTAAAAAATAAATAAATAAAGCCAAAGCCAGGGTGTAACGGCAGGTGCCTTTAATCTCAGCCTTCTGTTGGCGGAGTCTTCAGATCTACGTGAGTTCAAGACCAACCTGGTTTACATAGTGAGTTCCTGAACAGCCAGAGCTATATAGCGAGACGCTGTCTCAAACAAACAAAAACCCCTAAGTTCTTTTTGTTTGTTTTGTTTTTTTAAATGACAGCTTGTGTGAGTTTGGGTTATTAGAGATTTTAAAATGGAAATATTGTGTGTGTTGTGTACATGCGCGTGCGTGTATGCATGCGCATGCGCACAATGCTGTTTTTGTCTTTTGGGTGGGATTATTCTGAAAAGTTTGGCACTTCCCTTTGCTGAGACTGAATGGACTGGAGTCCATTCTTTGTCACAAGCCCAGCAAACTGTCAATCTGCGACTCCTCATAATATCTGTAGTTTCTGGGTGTAGATGCCATCTGGGAGGTGCCAGTCACCCCTCGCTAGGTCTGCGCACACCTTGCTGCGTGCACCACCCCGAATCAGCAGATATCTCAGGAAGGTTCTTGAAGATGTTTATTTATATTGTCCCTTTTTCTGAAAGAAGTTATGTACCATGTGAAACAGGAAACACATACGTGTACACAGGCACACACTAAATTCAAACTAGTGCCAGAATATCTTGTTTCTTTTACTTTAGACCTTTTTTTTGCCTTTTTTTTCCCTCAAAGACAGGATTTCTCTGTGTAACAGCCATGGTTATCCAGGAACTCAAAGAGATCTGCCTGCCTCTGCTTCCCGGGTGCTGGAATTAAAGTCGTGAGGCGGCGTCACTACGCTCCGCTATTCTAGAATATTATTTCGCACATATTTCAGATACGGGTGCCTCACAGAATTTCTGTAAGGCCATGCCTGTAAGCAACCACCACACTGCACTAAGTTCCAAAGAATATTCCGAAAGCATGACTGCTCCTTTTTCTGCAGAGGAGACGAGAGCCGAAGCAGACACTTCAGGGAGAGAACCGTAGCGTCCCCTGGGATTTCATGTCGAATGGGTTCACTATAACAGCTCTGTTTCTCGCGAGTTTTAAAAGCCTGGACCGTTGAGTAGTCCGCCTTTTTTCAAAAAAAAAAAAAATTCAAACTATTGTCCAGTTACATTTTGGCGGGAACAGAAAGTTTGAAAATTCAAGCGCCAAAGACTTCAAATAACGCACACGACATACATGCAGTAAGTATTCCATTTTTAATTTATTCAGTACCCCACTACCCAATAAATACATAAATACACAGAAATATTGGACTTTTGCACCCCTCCAAAAGAGGGGAAAATGCAAGAGTCCTATTGCAGTTCCGGGGACACTCTGCGAGCTGTTTTGTTACAAGTGTATCAATGTCCCCAGCACCAGGGACTTGTGGGACACCGCTCACTGCCGCTTCACTCGCTCTGCAGCTTTCGGAGGTGGTGGTCGTGTTTGGAAGCTGAGTTCGCCAGGCTGGACGACAAGATGTTTCGCACCCCCAAGTGCTCACGGTGCCGGAACCATGGCTATCTGGTGCCAGTCAAGGGCCACGCGGGCAAGTGTCGCTGGAAGCAGTGCATCTGCGACAAGTGCTACCTGATCACCGAGCGCCAGAAGATCATGGCTGCCCACAAGGTGCTCAAGACCCAAGCTGCCGAGGAGCAGGAGGTGACCACGGGCACCCAGGGGCCCCAGCTGCCTCCCCGGGCTCCGGTGGCGGCGGCCACGGCGGCCGCCTCCTCCAGCTCGAGCATTTGCCCACTGCCCAGGGTGGCTCCGGGAGGCTCCCGGCCAGGCCCCGTGGTCACCTGCTTCCTCGAGAGGCCCCCGCCGGTCCGCAGCCCGGGTCTGAGCGCCTTCCAGCGGGTCCCAGGCGGCCGCCCGGGCCCCAGCACCTTCCAGTCTGGCCTGGGGGTTCCCGGGGGACCGCACGACCGTCCCTCGGCGTGGCTGCCCCAGGGCAGCCTGCAGGTGCCCAGGCCCGAGCCCTACGGCCCCGAGCAGCGCCTGCCAGTGCGGCCCGTGCCCCGACTGCCGTTCACCGACTACGGTAAGCCCGGCCTCGTGCAGCCGACGGTTCCTCGGGCCTGCTTCAGGTCCGCAGCCTCCGGCTCTAAGCTGGCGTCTCAGACTGATGCCGGGGTGGGGAGGGCGCCTTCCCCAGGTGAGCCTGCTTTGAGGACAAGGATCAGGGTGGGTGGCTTCTGATGGCAACGGGGAAAGGCTGGTGGGAGAGAGTAGCCGGTGGTTATGTCGTGATGCAGTTTTCTGCTCTTTGTGCTTTTGCAAGTAAAGATGGCAGCTGGGCAGCGTAGGCTGTGGCGCCTTTCTCTGTCCCCTCTGGGGAAGACAGGGCCTCCCGCGCTTGCATGTCATCCCCTCCCCCTCCCAAGCCTAGCCCTCTTGCACCTGCGTGCGTGTCCCCCCCTCCCCCCACCGCCCGCCTGCCATTTTCTCCTACTGTAGACTCTTTTTGTACTTGTTTCTGGACTGCGCTTGCGCCCCTTCTCTCGCCTGGCAGAGCCTCAAAGTTTCTCCTAACCTAATGCACCTGCACCCACTTTTTCTGTTTCACCAGATATGCTTGAGCATTAAGCATTTTTTGCAAATGGCGAGAGGGAAAGGTTGGACCTTAAGAGGTTGCCGCTTCGCCGGGTGGTGGTGGTGGCGCACGACTTTAATCCCTGCACTCGGGAGGCAGAGGCAGGCGGATCTCTGTGAATTCGAGGCCAGCCTGGTCTACAGGAGCTAGTTCCAGGACGGGAGCCAAAAGCTACGGAGAAACCTTGTCTCGAAAATCCAAAAAAAAAAAAAAAAAGAAAGAAAGAAAGAAAAGAGGTTGCGGCTTTTTTTTCCCCTCGCCTCTCTTTGCCATGTTGCTTTCACAGTTAAAGTACAATTTTTTTCTTCTTTTTAAAAATAATTTATTTGTAATGCATTGGTTTTTGCCCGCATGTATGCCTGTGTGAGGGTGTCGGATCCCCTAGAATTACAGATAGTTGTGAGCTGCCCGGGAATCGAGCCCCGGTCCTCTGGAAGAGCAGCCAATGCTCTTAACGGCTAAGCCGTCGTCTCTCCAGCCCCTAAAGTTTCAGGTAATGGAGCTTTTGAAGCGCTTGGGAAATGGTCCTTTAAGATGCAGGTGTGGTTTTGGCACTTCCCGTATGACAGTAGAAAGGGCTCAAAGTGCGAGTGGGCCGGTTGTTCGGGTGTAACCGTGGACACCATTCTTCCTTCAGTGCCAGATTCTCAGAAATGGACGCCAATGTTCTGCTAGCGTTTCCGCTTTCTGGGACTTTGTAAGAAATCTGTCTCCCGGGGAACTAGCTGTTTGATGAGGAAGGAGAGGCCTAAAGCAGCCATCCTACAAGAGTATACCTTTGTTCCCGCCTCTCAACAAACGGAAATTTAAAGTGTGCTGAACACAAGCGGTCCGAAGAGGTGGGGAGAAGGCAGGCCCTTGTGGCTAATCCCAGCACGCGTGGAGAAGTCAGAGGCAGCTTTGATGAACTGGGATGGAGCTCAGGTTGTCAGGCTTGGTGGCAGGTGACTTTACCTGCTAAGCCCTCTTGCTGGCCCCGGTGATGGGGGAGGAGCACCTCTGGGTGCATCTGGGAGGCATTTCCAGAGAGGCTTTACCAAGTGGCAGAGGTGGGTCCTGAATGTGGGAGCCAGCATCTCATAGCCTAGGTCTCGGATAGGGTGAAAGGTGGTCAAGAGAAAGGATGTTGGCCGTCCTTCTCCTTCTTGATGCTTCCTGGGTGAAGGGAGCTGGGCAGCAGTGGCTTCACCTGGTACAGCCTCGTACCAGAATGTCCTGCCTCACGGGGAGTCACAGACGGTGGTGCCAACAGCCCCAGGCTGTGAGTCGAAACCAGCCACCCCTTCTTTCAACTGCCCTGGGTATCTGGCACGCTGACTAGGACCCTTCCTTGCCTCCTGGAATCCTGTCCTGAGGGATAATGCTCTCTGAAGGATCCTATTGGTCAGTGTAGAGAGCTCTAGTGGTCAGCTGGATCCAACCAAGGTCTGTAGATGGGTGAAAGGAGTGTGGACGAATAGTCAAGGACAGTGGGGTTAAAAAGGAATAGGAGAGGGCTGGAGAGATGGCTCAGAGGTTAACAGCACTGGCTGCTCTTCTAGAGGTCCTGAGTTCAATTCCCAGCAACCACATGGTGGCTCACAACCATCTGTAATGAGATCTGGTGCCCTCTTATGGTGTACAGGCATACTGAGATCTGATGCCCTCTTCTGGCCTGCAGGCATACTGAGATCTGGTGCCCTCTTCTGGCCTGCAGGCATACTGAGATCTGGTGCCCTCTTCTGGCCTGCAGGCATAAATGCAGACAGGATACTATATACTAAATAAATAAATCTTTTGGGAAAAAGTGAATAGGAGAGAGGCAGTGTCTGCGGTGGGAGCTCTTGGGGTGTGCTGTCCACACCTGCACTACAGGAGCAGAAATTGAAGCAGAGTCCAGTGATGAGTGGGAACCACCACACAATGACTCGGACCGGCCCAGTGGTGCAGTAGCACTGTGGGACACCGGGACCACCGCCAAAGCCAGACCAAAGCCAGATGCCCCCTCCCCCAATGTCAAACCAAGGAGGGAATGGAGGATTCCACTGCTCCTCCCAGCACAGGTGTCCGGAGCTCACTCTGGGAGATGGGTGTCACTGTTAGTGCTGGGTGGCAGATACTGTAGACTCAACGTGCCGAGCACAGGTGACGGCTGAGGGCTCAGTTCTAGATGGGACCCCTCTGTCACCTCCACCAGATCCCAGGGGATATCGTGAAGAGGAGCTGGAACCGCGAGCCTGGGGGAGGGGTGGGCACGGAGGGCATCACTTGGCTTAGTTCTCACTAATGTACGGCAGCCTGCTTTACAAGATGAGGTTCATGCGAACCTCTCACCCTGCTCTTCTGAGGATCTCTGGGCAAGTGCTCGTTGCTGAGCAAGGGAGAGACACTTTTTAATTCAGTGGTGTGGCCTCCCATGTTCCTGTAAGTCACCCTAGTTAATCTTACTGGCTCGCACGCAGTAAAGAGACATTGAAGCAGAAAGGGGACAGATGGCGAAAGGATCCGTGAGAACGACAGGGAATGAGGGGACGTGGGGATGAGCATGATCCAAATATGTCATATACACATGTATAAAAGTATAATGAAGGCCAGTGTGGCGGGTAACGCGAGATGCCTTTAGTCGGTGATGCCCATCTTGCGACGACCCTGGAGACAGCAATACACTGCTTGGTTCCTTGGATTTGTGTTAACATGTCTCTCTTTGTCTTCTTAGGGCATCCTCTGAGATTCAGCTCTGATCACGTGGTGGGAGCCGGGTACCCTGAGAGAGAGCCTTTCAACCAGTGCCCTGCCTGTGTCCCCATGCCATCCTACCAGCCCTTCCCGCTGGATGGTCAGGATGCCTCCTCAGCTGTGGGGATCCCGCAGCATAGAAGCTTCCGTCATGTCTCCTGTAGCCCCTACCACGGAGGCAGCTTGGTAAATTGGAGCCCAAATCCTTTCCAAGTTCACCCTTATCCCAGGCGCCCTCGCCACTTTCACTGGTCCTCAGTCCCAGAGAGCCAGTTGTCATGAGGGAGGGCTCACACAGGTGGACCTGCACCACGAGGCGGGGGGCTGTGGTGTCTGCTTCTCAGAGCTGGAGACCAAAAGGCACTGGGATCCCAGGGGTAACCATGAACTTTAGCTCACACGATCCAGCTGCTAGAAAGACCTTTGTTCTGCTGAGCATCAATGCCATAGATCTCATGAATGAGACGTGGGGATTCAGGACCCTTAGCTGGTCGGTATGGCTTCAGAGATGCCCAGCTTCAAGCCCAGGTATTTTCTGCTATCCCGAGTGTGTCCCAGAGGTAGAGAAAACCTGGCTCTTGACTCTGATGGCACATTTACTGCCCAGCCTGAAAGGTGTGGGTGCTCCCTTTGCCCCCTGCTACAATCCAGGACGGCAGGTGCCCACCAGCCTACAGACAAAGAGAGGCTGTGACCAAGGGGAGCCTAGAGCACACCGTCTGCTCACACGGAAGCCTCAACTTGGCATCCAGGGCAGGGTTCTGACTGATAGGTCTACGGGACACTTTCATTGTTAAGTGTATGATTCCAGTCTGTATTTGGGGCTGAGCTGTCCCACTGGCCCCAGGCAGAAGCTGTGTTCCAAGGGGAGGCTTGGCAGAGAGATTGGAATTAGAGTGCTGACAGATTCCTTCCCGCCCCTGTCACGTCTGGGTCACACCTAAGAGCCAGTAGGTTATTTCCACCCATGTGCTGCTGCCCTCAACACATCCCAGTGACATCCCTTTGCCCTTGCCTGCACACTGCGGCCATGCCCCCTCTTTCCCAAGAGATCCCAGCCACTGGAGTTGGACAAGCCTAGGGAGCAAGTCCTGCACCCTGGGGAGTTATGCTCTCCAAAATCCCTTAGGGAAAGCCCCCAGGCACAGCTAAGATGTGGCTGCATTCCTGCTTGCCTGCGTTAGAGAAACAAAAGATGCGCTGCCCAGCCAGCCTGGCTCACCGTCTCCCTCTCTGCCTCTCCTGTGTGTCCATGCAGGTGTCGGAACCAGCCCGAGACCTCCAGCCAACCTACTGCTCACCGCCGCCACCGCCGCTCCCACCTGCACCGTCGCAGCCAGAGCAGCCCCCGCTCCTCCCACCTAACTACCTCTCTGCTCTCCACATCCTGCCGCCGCCACCGCCACCACCTTCTCCACCGTCGTTCTCACTGACCATCCTGTATGACAGAGACGCGGAGAATACCAGTAAGAGACCAATATTCCTGCCTCCAGATGAGCTGGGAAGACGTTGTGGAGAAGAGGTCGCCTGAAGTGGGGGTGGAGACAGGGGTCTTGCGCCGAGCTCTTTCCCATAGCCCTCTGGTAGTCTGTAAGCGTGCACACAGGGAGGTTCGAGTGATTAGAAGGGGCTTCCGTCTGACCTCATGTGTATGTGTTGTATGGAGATGGCTTGTTTGTTCCCGGCTGCTCGGACCCAAAATAACCACACAGAAATGATATTATTTCCAGTGCTGTTTGGTCAGTAGCTTAAGCGTATTTCTGGCTAACTCTTATATCCTACACTAACCCATCTCCATTAATCTGTGTATCGCCATATGGCTATGGCTTACTGGCAAAGTTTTGGCATGTCTGTCTCTGGCAGAGGCTCCATGACTTCCCTCTGACTCTGCCTTCTTTCTCCCAGCACACAGCCTAGCTTTCCCCGCCTAGTTCTGTTCTGCCCTGCCATAGGCTCAAAGAAGTTCTTTATCAGGGGTAATCACAGCACACAGAGGGGAATCCCACATCAGGTAGGACTAACTCTTTCCCCTTAACAGTGAGGTGAGGTGTGGAAGAAGTGTGCTCCTGGTGTGCTCAGTAGATCAGAGGCCTCCAGACTTTTGATCAAGGAGGGCCTGACAGCCACAGCAGGAGCCACTCTGGAGACACCACTGCTGCCATCCCCCAGTGGGATGATGGGAGCTAGAGAGTCTGCCATTGCTGCCTGGGAGACCTGAGCACGGAACCTCAGGCAACCCCCCCCCCATAGCACTGCCCACCCTCAGGGTCAGCAGGCCTTCGGGATTTAGGAGTACTTTTTAATTTCTTTTTAGAAAATTGATATTATTTTTTTGCTCATGAACCTGTATGTTTGTATATGGGGGGGGGTGAGCATCCACATACATGAGCAGAAGAGAACCTTGGCTATTACCTTCAGGAACATTCCATCTCCTTTGAGACAGGGTGTCTCATTGTCACTGTCCTGGAGCTCACCAATGAGGTTAGAGCAGCTGCAGGGAGATTCCTGGCCGCTGTGCTTCTCAGGGCTTCCAGGGAGCAGACTCGAGTTCTCTTGCTGGGAAGCAGGCACTTCAGCGACTGAGCCATCTCCCCAGCCCTGTGCAGTTTTTCTTCCTTTTAAAAATTCTACTTTAAAAGCTTATTTCTTGTGAATGTGTGACTGCAGGTGCACATGACGGTCCGGGGACGACTCCGAGCCCCTGCTCCTGAGTCCTCTCTCCAACACACCATTTCTTTATTTTGTTTCTGGCTTTGTTTTGTTTGGGGGGGGCCTTTTGGCTTTAATGCTTCTTTTTATTTTCTTTTTAGATTTTTTTTTTAATTTGTGTGTGTTTGCGGCATGTGTGCAGATGCCTGTAGTGGCCAGCAGAGGGCATCAGGTCCCCTGGAGCTGGAGTTGCAGGCAGTTAGTGGTCCCACATAGAGGCTGAGCACTGAACTCAGATCCTCCACGAGAGCAGCAAATGCTCTTAACCCCTGAGCCACCTCTCCAGCCCAGCTTCAAACTCTCTAAGGCTTCATTCCTTTCCGGCTTCTGGGCCTCCTGTGCTTTGGAAAAAAACGTTGCCAGATTCAAAGAGCTCTTAAATATAATTATCAAAACTATCCAATGAGCTGGGTGAGCCTGGTGCTATGCGGTTTTACTGAAAAGGAAGCTGAGGCCCGTGGCACACTTGCCTTGTGGCTGGTATAGGATGGCTTGAAGCTCGCTGGTTGGTGGCCTGAGCATCCACTTTGTTCTGGCGTGTACTGTTTATGGGACCTTAGACGAACTCTTCTGTGGCTCTTCAGGTCCAGCACCTGCCAAAGAGGACAGGTAGTGGCCTCTGCCTCGTGAGACTCTTCTGAGGGTAAACTACAGGCAAAAGGCAGGCAGTGAGGCATTCGTGAAACTCGCCGCCCCTTGCTGCTCGCCCATTGCCCATTGTCACAGAAGGGCAAGTGGAGGTTCGTAGCTGGGAGTCAGCAGCAATGAGAAGCCAGGCTGGATGGAGGACACAAAGCTGTTCGTGTGGCCAAGGCTAGAAGTCAGTCTATACGACAGACAGCAAAGGGTAGCAGAGCCACTGTCCACAGGGGCCTTGTAGAAAATCTGCATCTGGCAACTGGTGATTCAGCTTCATTCTAAACCCACTGCTTTCCTTGTCCTTTACAGATGACCAGGAAGCAAAGGCAGAGGTGCCCAGCCAGTCCAGCCAGCGCTCCTCCCAGGAGCACTCTTCCTAGGAGCAGTCCAGCTAAAGCACAGGCCACCTCAAGGGCCACTTGGGCGGGGAGGGGCATATATGGCAACGATTATTTTTTTTTTTCACTTGCGTTCATGTTATATAGCGAGGAAGGATATGGATAGGTGTAAAATGGCAGCAGCTAATTCCGATTTCAAGGTGGGAGGATGCATGCGGTTTCCAAGGTTCTCTGGCTCCTGTGTAGATGTTGAAGTGGTGTACGAGGGGAGAGAGTGTCCGGGTGGAGCAGGACCTTTGAAGAGTGGGGGCTGGTGAAACACAAGTTTAGGAATGAATTTAACCATCCTGGGCCATGCCACTTATGAAATTCACCTCTACAGGTGGCCTCTGATTTCCCCAGGCCTCACGCAGGGCAGAAGGCACCATCCATTTCAGCCTTCTGCCCACTTTGCCTGATCCCCGGGGCTGGGTACCACAAACATGCACGGCGGGTGTCAGGGACTGGGATGTTGACAGCAGGTTCTGCAGCATCCCGGACCTTTGCTCAGCCAGCGCTCCTTGTCTTTATCCAGCTAGTGAACATCCTGACAACGGGGCCACTTCACGTCCCTGTGAAGCTTAAGCAACAATAGGCGTCCTTTCTCACTGAAAAATTTAGGTTTTAGCGTTGGATGTTTTCATGGTAGGGAACTCATAGGCACTTAAGTGGTTCTCAGGGCATAAGTTTGTAGTTTGTTCTCTGAGGACAGTTGAGCATTGAATAAAGTGAGCATTACAAATCCGTGTGGAAGGTTTCTCTGTTTAATTCTTACAGAAGGCTGTCGGCACAAGCCTGGCTGGGGAGCTTGGGATACCTGGGTTCCAGGTTTGCTAGTGCTGAGGCAAATCCCCCTGGCCTGCCTTTCTTGCCCTTGCCCTTAGGAGTCAAGCGAGATGGTCTGAGGCAGGCTACCTTCCTCTAGTCTCACGAAGTGCCCCAGCATAGCCTCAAACCTGGGATCCTCCAGCCTCGGCCTTCCCACTGCTGTCATGATTTTAAGCAGGGAGAGCTTAAGGAGTAGATGTAAATGCTTTTGAAATGTCTAGGGTGTCTTCCCCGACTCTACCTCCTTTTACGGTCTCTGCAGAGGAACACAGTTTTTAAAAACAGAACTTGATCCTATTTTGCTGCTTAAGGATCCTGAGCCGTCTTCCTCGCTCGACTCTTGTTCCATCATCGCAAAGCAACCCTGTTGCAGACTGAAGATAAAACTTGGTTGTAGATGGAGGCTGTGCCTTGGTTTCCCGGCCGCCCAGACCCAAATAATCACACAGAAACTACATTAACTACAACACTGTTTGGCCGATGACTCAGGCATATTTCCAGCTAGCTCTTACATCTTAAATTAACCCATTTCTATTAGTCTATGCATCACCACGAGGCTGTGATCTACCTACCCACATTCACAAACCACATACTGTTTTATCTGCATCCAAAAATCCACAAGAGTCCAAACATTTTCCAGGACCAAGGTCAGGAACAGAAGGGTCCATTAGAAATGATGCCCAGTTCTTCCAACAAGTACAATGGTGAGAGCTGAGAGCCAGGGTCTGTCTTGGTCGAAGGTTCTAGAGCAGGCACTTTTTGATGAGTCATTCAGTTACTGCTTTACAAAGTTTTCCCTGGGGCAAAGCAGACAGCGTAAAAGCAGTCTGAGGCCTCAGGACTGACTTCAGCCTGACCCAGTGCTGCAATGAGTCTGTACCAGGCTGGCCCATGAACCAAACTGTCAGGTTCCCTACCCTGTGCTGGCCCTGCTCTCCCAGGCCACAGCGTTACAGGACCTGGGGCTATAGAGAAGACCTGCTTCTCCCCTCAGCCCCATTTACCTGCCTCCACAGGACCTCCTGCTGACAGTACAGCAACATGGACTTCAGTCGGTGCCCCTTTTATTACATTGTTTCTCATGACTGGCCAGCACAAATGTAGGAGACAGAGCACCTGAACTGCACCTGGACCCACATCCAGACTACTGCGAGGACGAGACTCTGGCTTAGGAGGTGGAGTTTGTGGGGGAAGGGATTAGCTTCCTTTGAAAGCCCCTTCTGTAGGGATTCCAGCCCACAGGGGCCCAGGAATTTGGGAGGGTTTCTCAGTTAACTGGGTCTGTTACTCTATGATCCAGAGAGGGCTCAATATCTTTTGGTTTTGGGGTACCAAGTGAGGTGGGCAGCCTGTTGCGATGCTACCCCCTCACTGGTTTCAGGTAGGAGACTTGCCTTCCTCCCGTGTGACGGCCCCAAGTTGTCAGTCTGAAACTGCCCTCTATTGTTCTGTGAGGCCTGTCACGGTCATGGCTCTCTTAAGTGGGGGATGCGTGCACCCTGCAGCCTTCTGGGCGGTACAATGTATGTTCCTCTACAGTCCGTGTCGCTGTCTTCCTCAAGAGCTAGCCTGGCTCCCAACCACTCTGAGTAAGAAGTGATATCTCACTCGGACCTGCTGCCCACCTGACTAGCTTTCCCCTCCTTCCTACCCAGCCAGCACCAGGTGCTGGGATGGGTAGAACAGGCCAGACTTAAGCAGAGAAGGGTGCAAAGAGAGCTGGGTCTGGCGGCAGGACTGCCAACCAGTTTTAACTCTAAGCTACAAGAATATATATGCCCGCCCACCCGACTTCCCGGGCGTCGGATGCAGCGGCGGGATGCTGCCACGAGAGGGCGAGACGGGTCGAAATTGAGGCGGGCTTGTTGCCTAGCGACCGCCTCTGACTAGGTGGTGCAGCTCACAGCGGCTTCACTGTTGTAGCTCAAAGAATTGGGATATCCTGGGGCGCCACTGCTGAAGCAGGCCTCGGAGACAAGCGATTTCACTGAAAAAAAAAATCAAGCTATGAGCCCCTGTGATCTATGCGATCTCTAGCCTCCCAGCCATTCATCCTTTGTCTTCAAACACCTCCCTTCGTGTTCCCGCGGTGTTCCGCGTCTTCTACGCTTTTGCGCATGCGAGTCACCCAGCCATCCTCTATTGGTATTCTCGAAGACAGGGCCTGCAGCCCGGGCCTAGAACCTCTGAGCCCCATTAGGGGGCTCTGGAGGACCAGTGACTTCCCTCGCCAGACTTTGCTCTTACCGGAGGCCGGGACGAGACCTCATTAGTCCCTGTGCGGCACTGGTTAGGCCAGCAGTTGTGGGCCTGTTGTGAATGAGTGAGTGAATTCCAGGGCTTCCTGTGGACTCCGGGGTGGAGAGGAGGTGAATCACCCTGCTTTGGTCGTCCGCTGTCCTACATTTTTGCTCTGCTGGAGCCTCTCAGGGGTCAGAGGAGGAGAGTCCGTTCTCCTTAAAACCCCACACCGAGTCAAGAAATTGCACTCCTTCCCACACTGCACCCTCGCCACAGCCGTGGCGTTATCCCTACTGTGGAAAGGTAAGCGAAGAGAGAGCCATTTACCCACGTCACAGTTTGTAAGAGGCAGGGCCCCAAGCAGAAGTTGAGGTGGAGCACACATCTCCAGGTACCAGTTGTAGAGTTGAATGCCCATGTTGTACTGTTTGTTGCCTTGAGAACGTTGGGCACAGAACACAAGCTTGCACCCTGTCTCCTCTAACAGAGTGACCTAAGAACATCTGCCTTCATGAATCACTGCCCACACCACTCACCACGACAGAGGGCCTGAGAGAATCCTAGAATAGGTATCCTAAAGTAAGCATCCTGGGGAAACCAATGCAGGAAGAAACCTCGGGGTTCCAGGTGAATGCCCACTAGTCAGAAGGTGTCAGCATCTCCTGTTGTCTGACTGTCCATGTTCTTGTGGCTAGGATGGAGCAGTCCTGGGCAGGAGACATAGCTTCCTGCACTCTTAAATACTGTTTTGATGGACTAGAGATTGAGACCTTCCTTACAGGGAACTACATAGAGACCCAGAATGCACCATGGTTGTCTTCCTCCCTTAAGCCGATCAGCTTCCCAATCAGCTTCCCACCCACAGTACCACTCCGACACTGGTGTGCACGGGCCAGTGTGCTCACGGGCAGCTTCATGCTTCATGTTCCAGCTCATTTAGCTGAAGCGAAAGGTTCAGTTCGGGGTGTATGGATGTCTAATTAGTTTCTTCCATGGCATTTCACACCTTTGCGGTATATTTTGGAGAGCCTGTCTGGGGTTCTGTGTTCTGTCCCAGGCATATTTATCCATAATCACCCTCTAACTCCCCTTTCCTCTCTTTCTCGCTCACTTTTGAGACCTCAAAGTCTCTAACCAAAGATGACCTTGGACTCCTGGTCCTCCTGCCTCCATCTCCATAGTTCTGGGGTTGCAAGTGTCTAGCACCACACCCAGCTGGGATCTGCTTCTTAATCGTGCACGGCAGCGAATGATTGACACTGGTCTTGCCTGCTGCTGTGTTTCTGTGTCATGGACCTCTGTCAGTTGGCGAAGCCATCGACGAAGCCCCTCTCGCAGCAGCCCTTGTGGGGGAAAAAGTCACCCATGAGGTTACAGAGGAAACCAATGATATTCATACACCGGTCACAATAGAGACGTGCCTACATGTACTTCTGAATTACACATGAAGTAGCAAGATTTAGCCGTGGCTCGCTGTCAATAGCTTAAAAGTATTTGACTGCAACTGATCTCTTCCGATACTTGCAGCAGTGTAAGGTAATCTGAGACCGTCTATGACTTCTGTCCGTGACCAGGTCACACTTGATTCATCTTGCACTTATGACTTCCTTGCATCGTTGAGGGAAGCAGCAGATTGCGGGTAGAAGTTAGTGGCAGCCAAGACACGCTTCTCTCCTGGATCCCAGCCGTTACCGTCTGTATCAGAGCACAGGGAGCTGTAGTTTCCTCATTCTTATCATCTGTGTAGTGTTTTATAGAACGGAAGTTTCTTAGTGTATACAACCAGTCTCCTACTTGTTTCTAATCTTTCGGTTTTGTTGGGTAACTTAATTTCCTAAAGGTTTCTCCTGGAAGGGCCACTGCGCTGACCCCTTTGCCTCCAGTAACCCCTGGCCGGTGGTGGGTAGCCAGCCAGTCTGGTCTACAGAGGGACTCCGTCAAGCCCCAGGCCCAGCTTTCCTTCTTGGGACCTCCCACGCCCTTCCCACAGCCTGACCGGGCCCAGCCCTGGTTTCCAGGGCTGCACTGTGGAGCCAGCCGTGGGGTAGGTGGCCTGAAGCGGCTTCCCCAAGCAGTGCAGCATCCTGCTAGCAGATGGCAAACTCCTTTGCGCCTTTGTGCTACACTTTATTAACAGCAGATCACAGGATGCGAACATTTTATCATGTCAGCTTTTGCATTTGAGCTAGCGCAGGCGCGGCCTGCGAACAATTAACTGCTGGGTGATGCGTTTTCTTCATCTTTTTCTTTTAGAAATGAGAATCAGAAAATACGTTTGCTGCTTCTCTCTCTCTTTTCCTCCCTCTTTCTCTCCTCCTTCTCCACCCCTCCATTCATTTATCCCCAGCGTCTATCTCTTCCTGTCTTCTCTTTCTCTTTGTTTCGTCTTGGTAGCAGATCTGTCCATGGGACACTCAGCGCGGACCTGGCTGTTTCCCCCACACTCACTGGCCATCATTTTCAGGTACAGTCTGGTCACCCGGCAAGTGCTGACTTGTCTTCCAGTGCGGTCCAGCACTTTCTGCCACCGCTGCCCTCAAGGATAAGAGAGATCACGGCACCTCGTTCTGATGTGTGAAGTGTACCTGGCTTCGGAACTTGCCACTCCAGTTGCCAGCCACTAATTAAGTCAGTGTTTTTCTACATCTGGCTCTTAGACATTTTTTTTCCCCCGCACCAGTTCGGAGTGAAGTTTTTACTACCGTGGTATATTCACATCAGTCATGGAGTGAAGTCAGCCACCATCTGCAACATCAGACAGGGCCTCTGTTCCATCTACAACGTCAGTACATTTATTGGGCGTCTACAGTGTGTCAGGGCCTTGTGCTGGGCTCTCGAGACAAGATGGATGCTTCTCACCCACGCCAGCTTCCTGTTATCTAGGACTGAGCTATCTCCCCCCCCCACACCCCTCCCACCCCGCATAAAACATTTTCCCTTTCTCTACGCCCATGCTGGCCTGCAAAGCCTCTTAGCCTGTCCCGCTGACCGCTCCAGGTGTCCTCTGCCACTTGGCCTGTGTGGTACTAGCACTTCCTGAGATGCCCCCAGGCCTAGTTTTAGACCCATGGCCCTCCCCTCGGCCTCTTCTCAGGACCCAGCCTCTCTCTCCTGCTGTCAGGCTACCTTGAATGTCTCTCCCCAAGACATGTTTGTGCCTCGCCCTGGGCTCCGGGCAGGTAAGGGTTACATCTCCCCTGTGCACTCTATGGTTACCGACAACTCGTTCTGCGTCTTGTGTTTTCTCGTTTGTACACATTTATCTAGGCCAGCGGTTCTTAGTCTGTGGATCGCAACCCCGTTTTGGGGGGAAGGTCGAATGACTCTTTCACAGGGGTCACCTAAGACTATCGGAAAGTGTAGATATTTACGTTATGATTCATAACAGTAGCAAGACTACAGTTATGAAGTAGCAACAGAAATAATTTTATGTTTTGGGGGTCACGACGTGAGGAACTGTATGAAAGGGTTGCAGCGTTAGGAAGGTCGAGAAGCACTGATCTAGGCCTCCAGCTGACACAGTTCTCAGTGATTCCTGCCTTGGGCCTGCTCTGCCTTCCCTTGGGTGTGGGCATCACATTGGACTCCCCCTCCTTGTAGCTGATGCTCATTCTCTGGGCAGCTCATTCAGATCCATATCCTTATTTCTTGTCTTAGTGTCCTGGCTAGTTTTATGTCAACTTGATATAAGCTAGAGGCACCTGAACAGAGGGCTTCTCAGTTGGGAAAATGCCTTTCCAAGATCTAGCTGTAGGGCATTTTCTTAATGAGTGATTGATGAGGAAGGGCTGGGCGCAGCCCGTGGTGGGTGGTGCTGTCCCTGAGCAGGTGATCCAGGGTTTTAAAAGAAAGCAGGCTGAGCAAGTCAGTAAGCTGCTCTCCTCCGTGGCCTCTGCGTCGCTTCTGCCTCCAGGTTCCAGCCCTGCTTGAGTTCCCAGCCTGACTTCCTTCAGTGATGGGCTATAATGTGGAAAGGTAAGTCAAACAAACCTTTTCCTCCCCAGCTTGCTTTTGACCGTGTTGTTTCATCACAGCTATGATAAGACAGCGTCAGCTGTCAGTCAACACAATCTAGGGTCAGCAGGAAGAGGGAACCTCAGTTGAAGAACTGCCTCTATCAGGAGGGCCTTTGGGCATATCTGTCTGTAGGGTATTTTCCCGGTACCGTGGACAGGGTCTGGGTTGTTTAAGAAAGCTGAGTATGAGCTGTGAGCGAGCCAGTGAGCTGTATCCTCCATGGTGTCTGCTTCAGTTCTTGCCTAAGTTCCTGCCCTGACTTCCCTCAGCGGTGGGTTCTGACCTGGAAATGTTAAGCCAGATAGGCCCTTTCCTCCCAGGGCTGCTTTTGGCCAGAGCGCATCAACACAGCAGTAGAAAGGAAACCAGACCCGTCCGCACCTAGCACAGGAGGACGAGCCTGGACTGTACCCTGAATTGTTTTCGTCAGTTCGGCCTCTCTAACCGCATGTCTGAAAGACATTCAGGCGTCTCCCAAATGTTCAGATATCGGGCCACAAAGCCCATGCGCATGGTGTCATTTTAGGGCGATATCCCTTCAGTAACTTTCCCCGCTCGGAGCCGAGGCTAGAGCCTGATCAGATGGCAGGGGTTGGGGAGAGACGGATTCACCTGGGAGCAGGCATATTGGCTACATATGGTCACCACGTCTGTATCTAATGGGCAGGAAGGAGTTAGTTACCACTACTTTCGTCTTCTAGAAGTCTCCAAGCCCCTCAGCTGGGGTAGTTCTGCGCTCACAGGTGCCAGGCCCAAGAGCACCCCATCTTTCCTGCTCGCTACGGTCTTCATTGAGTACTATTATCTGGGGTAAGAACCCCTCTCCCTGACCTCACGGGGCCCAGCTTCATGAAGAGTTCTTCTTTTGTTCCCTGGTGACCAGGGTCATTCACCTAGCCCCCGGGGCTGCTCCTTGCCCATCAGTAAGTAGCCCGAGGAGCTGAGCACAGGTGGAATGTAGCCTTCAGTCCTGATTCAGTGGAACCGCAGCTGTTCTTCCGTGCAAGCCTTTTAGGACTAAGCTCTCCAAACCTATCTCACCCAGTGAGGGTTTCTATTGCTGTGAAGAGACACCATGGCCACGGCGAGTCTTATAAAGGGAAACACTTCATTAGAGCTGGCTTACAGTTCAGAGGTTCAGTCCATTTTCATCATGGTGGCGTGCAGGCAGACATGGTGCTGGGGAAGGAGCTGAGAGTTCCTGCATCTTGATCCACAGGCAGCAGAAGAAACTCTGACAGTGGGCATAGCTTGAGCATAGGAGGCCTAAAAGCCCATCCCCACGGTGACACACACCGCCTCCAGCAAGGCCACACCTTCTAATAGTGCCACCCTCTGTGGGGACCATTTTCTTTCAAACCACACCTACTGAACCCAAGGTTATTATTGCCTTAGGTTGGTCCTCAAAAGCAACCCCAAGGTGAGGTCTTATGTATAAGTGATATGTTGAGGATATGGTTTTGGCAGGAGCAGGGAAGGGAGCTGGGGATGCAGGGCAGGGAAGGGCAAGAAGTCAAGGAGGCTTGGTCTCTGCCTGAGTGAACAGAGGAAATTCTGCACCTGCTGAGCCCACGGCCCAGCAGGCTCTGGAAGTCCAAGGGACACTATCTGAAGCGTGTTCAGATGGGACTGTGGGAAGCAAAAACACACAATGCAGGAGCGCTCCAAAGACGGCACTGGGATATCTGGGCCGGGTTCCAGAAAAACCTGCCATGCCGCAGAGTGCAGAAACAGAATCCATAAGTAGATTACTAGAAAAAGAAAGGCTGGGCTGTGGTGATGGCTACCCAACTGTGTGACTGCACCAAGAGCACGGGATTACATAGGGATTATATATATGAGGTGAGTTAGTGGCTGGGGTTGTGAGAAATAGTGTGGGCCACACGGTACTGGACTTCTGATCACCTGCTTGTCTTACCAGGAAGTCCCCTATGGCAAAGGAGCTGTCCCCCAGCTAGTGGCTAGAGTCACTTTCAACAGCATGCCGCCATCCTCCTTGGCTCATCGCCGGGTGCAGCCCCACTTTGCTCACTATTAATTGAGTTCTGGGTTGGAGGCCTTACAGTTGAATGATAGACAAGGTATCCTGCAGGGCTCCAGATGGCCACATTGGCAGAAGTCTCAGGCCCAGGGGAATCTCTGTCCAGAGTCCAAGAGAGCTAATTGCTGCCCCCTTGTGATGGGAAGCTCGTGGTGTAATCAACTGGCTGTCACTATGGTTTCCTGAGAGCCCTCGGCAGCATTGGCCTGTGTGATTGGTACAAGAGCGTCAGCAGTAGGCAAATCAGCTTTTGGCGAGAGCAAGTCCATGTCATTGAGCCTGTGGGAAGTCTCAGTCTTGGAAATTCAGGCCAAATACTGGTGTCCCCTAAGATTGTGTGCGAAAGCTCTGGTTCTCAGTGGATATACTCGGAGATGGGGTCAGCTCTGATCCCCAGTGGACATACTCAGAGATGGGGTCAGGCGGAAGCTAAGGAAGTACCTATGGCTATACGAGGTTATAACAGCAGGCCCGAATCTAGCAGAATCAATGCCTTTATAAAACAAGACACTAGAAGGGACCTTTCTCCTTCCATTATTCTTCTTCCTCATTTCCTCTCCTGTGCTCCCTTTCTTTGTGTCCCCCTCCGTTATGCACAAAGGGGCCATGAGAACCAGGCATGGTGGAACGCACCTTAAATCCCAGCACTTAGGAAACAGGCAGGTGGATCTCTGAGTTCAAGGCCATCCTGAGCTACATAGTGAGTTCCAGGCCAGTCAGGAATACATAGTGAGACCCTGTCTCACAAAATAAAAACCAAAACAAAGATATCATGAGAATTCACAGTAAGACAGAGGCCACCAAGGAACAAGAGACCTTTGAATGAGGCTGACACGTTACATCATCCAGTGTGTAGCATTTTGTTAGAGCAACCTATGAAGAAGGAGCCCCCTCACTTGCTGTCAAGGGTATTCTTGAGTCCAGAAGTGGAGAGGACTAGCAGGGAGGGGTTGACTGACATCCAGCAGAATTGTTGTTCTTAATTGCCAATTAGTTTCCAATAGTTTCCTCTACAAGGGGACTTGAGACCTGAGGATCCTCTTGAATTGTGCCCCATGGGGAGGTCAACCCATAGCCTACCATCTGCCGCCAGCTTTCCAGTCTCATTTTTCCCAAGTACCATGAATCGGTCTCCTCCCACTGAAGTGGACCTTCAGGTGAAGCTCTGCTCAGGGAGGGAGCTGCACTCTTCTTCCTCTTTCTGGCCCTGAGGCCCTGAGGGGAGCCCTCTTGGCAAGTTCTGGCATTGCATCCAGATCCATTGTAGCCAGTCTTCCAGTGGCTTTTCTTCTGTTAACTGGCTGAAGGGAACTCCTTGGAAGAGACTGGAAAGCAGCTCCAGGGGAGTCCAGGCCGAGCAGCCTCACAGTTGGCCTGTGCCTTTTGGTCTCATTTTAAATGCAGGAGATGGCGTCCACTGACTTGGAAGTAGATAGGGTATGAACAGCAGTTGGCAGGGTGGATGCTGTGATTTGGAGGAGCAGATAAAACCCAGTGTATTAGCCACTGTTGCTGCTTAACAATGACTACGAGCATGGTGACTTAAACCAAAAAGAGCTCAGGCTCTTTTTATTATCAGAAACTGGGCGAAAGTCGGCCTGGATTCATTGTCCTGGGTCTTAGCCGAAACCAAGATGTCAGCTAAGCATCTGTCTCAGTAAGGACGGGCATCCTTTTCCAAGTCCATTGTTGATGGCTAATCCTTGTAGCCTAGCCGGAAGTCCGGGTTGATTTCCTGCTGGCAGCCAGCTGGGAGTCTTTCCCAGCTCCTAGAGGCTACTGTCTGGTCCTTGCCTGGTGGCTTCCTCACAGCAGCTGTGTCTTCAAAGCCAGCCAGCCAGCCAGATGATCTCTCTCTAGCTGCCATGACAGTCTGACAAAATCATTGAAGTGGGTGTTCCATCACCCTGGGACTCAAGGCTCGAGGGGAGGAGCACACTGGGGCCATGTACTGGGAACCACTTTGGTCCTCTGTTTACCTCCTGCTGGGTCCCAGCAGGAGCCGTGGAATACAGTCAAATTAAGCCACTTGCATGGAGGTTAGTCAAAGAACTAATAAAAAGACCTAGCAGGGAGGAGGAAACTCACAGGAAGAGCACAGTGTCCAGAGCCCCCCCCGCAGGCTGGTTATATAGAGGTAGCTATGCGGCAGCGACTTTGCAGCAAGGGGAATCCCGCAGGAAGCGGGTTGGAGGAAGAGATGCTGTCCCTGCCACCTCCAGTCTCTAGCAATGGCTCTGCATGCTGAGCCTCCCTGGCAACCGGGGCCTAAGGAGTCCCGGGACATGGTCATGGGGCATAGGACGATAGACTGCGGCAGGGTAGGTAGGGTTCAACAGGAACCCATCGAGCCAGCCACCTGGGTCACATGACCATTTAGGTTCTCTAGACAGATATCAGTCTGTGGCACCGCCATGCGGCCAGCTGGGTAGTTTTTCAAGACAGAAGAGCCCAGGCTGGGCTCCAGAGCCTCGGAGATCCATGCCTCCACTCTGAGGGAAATGCCCCAGGTCCCACTTTAATCTTCTCAGATACTTTCCACTGGATTGGGTCCTCTATAAAACTCAGAACAGGGCAGCTGGCACCATAGTCTGGACCTAACATGAACTCACTGAAAACTAGTGGTTTTGTCAGTCACCTGGGATGACCCAGGGTTGTACTAGGCTTGGTATATGCAGCATCTAAGACCTAAAGAGGCCATTAGCATCCATTGTGCCTCTTACTTAGTGGCAGTTGGTATTGGTACAGCCATGGATCTACCTTAGAGGGGACAATCCAAATTGGTCTCGTGTCTTCTAATGAGCACAGAGACAGACGGTCATGATGTCTCTGGGGATCAGAGGCAAAGGACACTGTGGTGAATGGCTTTGTGTGTGTGTGCAAGGCAAAGGTAGGGTCAGCAGCCCCCCAACTCAGCATGGCAAGACAGAGCTCTTATCCCCACCTCCACCGACCTCGTTCCCCATGTACTCAGGGTGGCCTTAAATGGATCAAACACCCGCCATGGCGCCAGCTGTCCTCCATATAACCCCCAGCCTGCTCTCTGGGGCTCTGAACCTTCTGAACTGCCAGGTTGGTACACAGACACTCTTGTCATTGATTCAAACATGGCTCCCTTCTCCTGCTCTTCACTACATGGCGGGCACATCAGGCTAAAGCTGCAGATGATGCCTGGTCCTTGGCAGTGACCTCCCTGTGGCTCTCTGTCGGCCTCTCACTTCCGGATCCAGGCCGTCCGGCACCCTGGCTCTGGGAGCCTCGTGCACTTGCTTGCTTTGGTAGATGTCTGCACATCTGCTCATATTCCTAAAGGGTCTTTAAAAAGTTGTTTTGGGCTCTAGTCTTTGGAGCCAGCACTTCCTTGGAAGGGGATGCTGCTCACACGCTGTGTGGGTGGCAACCCACTTCCTGTCGAGCACCCCAGGGTTCTTACACTCTCTCACCAGCACTCCTCCAGTGTGCAGGCCTGGCTGTGTGTGTGTGTGCGCGCGCGCGCGCACGTGCTCATACTATCCCCATCATCCCACCCCTCCCTCTTCTTCCCCTCCTCTCCACTGTACAGGCCACTGAGGCCTTTTCTGCACCTTCCCAGCCCCTCCCCTGGCAGGACCTTTGCGCCTGCTCTTTCCTGTTCCCCCCTTATCACCCCAATTTCAGCACAACGTCATCTTCTCAGACACCTTTTCTACCCCACATGGTCCTTCAGCTTCTAGGAGCAGGCCTAGTGAGCCCAAACTCCGGGTCTGGTGTCAGAAAGGGGTGTGAAGAGCTCTAGGAGGGGGTGGGGAGGGTGCATGAGTGGTGATACTTTAGGGCATCCATGGGACTGTCCTGCTGAGAGTCTGTAGGTCAAAGAGGACTCTAGCACACTGGAGGACGCTGAGGAGATGGTGCTACCACAGGGGGTTGGCTATAAGATGAATGGTTCCCCTATCCCTCAGAGCACAGGGGCTACGACATATTGGAGGTTTTACCTGTGTGTAATGAGACTCTTGTTTCCTCAGCCTGAAACTCAGGTCTGACTGGGGAATGTGCTTGGCTTGGACTAAACCACCTGAGCTGCCCTGAGTATATCCGTGGGCACTTGTGAGACAGGCGGAGGAGAGCCTCCAGGGGCCCAGCCCTTCAGAATGGGGTGGCCTGATGACTTGGGGTGCCTGGAGTGTGCTCTTTGCTTGGAAACATGAGGGCTTTGAATTTCAGGGCCCATCCCCTTGTTCTCTAGAGGGGAAACTGAGGCCTGGGAGATGAGTAAACTCCCAAGGCTCAGAGTTAAGCTGGGAATGGAGCGCTCTGGCTTCCAGGAGACCCGGGCTCATTCAGGACAGTGGGCAGGCCCAAGGGGCTGCGACTTTGACCCGTAAAGCTCAGATGATGAAAGTGAGGACCCTAGCTTTGGAGTTGAGACTGGAGCTCAAGTTCCCAGCAGCTTGGCCTTCGGACACCTCCCCCCTGCACACCTGTTTCCTTCTCTCCTCAGGGTCACACCACCCAGTTCCCTCAGATGAGGTAAGGTCTGGCTTCTGCAGAGTTGTGAGGATGGGGTCCAGGGCTGTGAAAGGGACACCGAGGTGGAGACAACTTCTTCCTGAGGCGGCCTTTGGTGCAGCAAGATTCAAACTTCACAGGGAAGGGCAGAGCCTGGGGCCACAGTGGGCGGGGGCTGTGTGGCTGCCCGTTGGCACTCATAGCCCTGCTTCAGTGGGCCAAGTGACACTCAGTATGGGAACATGTGTCTGCCACCACCGACTTTGAATGTCTTGTAAAACTCACAATTTGTTCAGAAGAATAAACAGCATGAAAGGGGGTGCACAGCCTCCATCCAGAGCTGGGGGTGGGGAGCAGCTCCCGGGCTGGTTTCCATTAAACCACATTTGAAGCGGCTGTTCCTGTGGAACTCTGGCTTGGGAAAGCCCTTCCCAGCACAGACTGGGGCGCAGAGCCTCGCTTCCACGTGTAAGACCAGGATAATAATCAAGTGATTATATGCCCAGCAGGCTGGATGCACTCAAATCCTATGCTAGAGCAAGCATAGGGAGGCATAGCTGTCAGCTCCTCTGCGAGACAGGTGCGGGCGCAGGCTGGATCAGCCAGCGGGGCAGTCTGGGAATGGAAGTCTAGGCTCAGCTAGAAGAGGCAGAGAGGGCTCTGGAATGGGGACCCAAAAAGGTTCCGGGAGGAAAAGAGGCATGCGTGAAGGCTCTGTGGTGGATAAGAGGCTTTTATAGCCAAGGCTCTAAAGGAAG
The DNA here is from genome assembly GCF_014885135.2 of Alexandromys fortis. Taxonomy (NCBI): domain Eukaryota; kingdom Metazoa; phylum Chordata; class Mammalia; order Rodentia; family Cricetidae; genus Alexandromys; species Alexandromys fortis. Next base: position 4,925,178 of record NW_026067908.1, read on the forward strand.
GCAGTAGAGCCTGGACCCACAGGATGAGCTAGGCCAGACTGGGAGACTGGAAAGACTTCTTGTTTGGGGTTGGTGTGTCCTGACGGGTTATGATCTGAGCAGACTCCCCTCCCTATTGCCAACCAGGGGGACTCAGAGTTCAGTCTTCTCCTAGTCCAACTCCAGGGGCAGCCATATGGTGCCATCTGTGGTGTGGCTCTGGTGTCCCATGTGTCATTCAGGGTCCAGGGCCATTCGTGAGGGCGTTTCAGTAAGAACCATGACAAGGTCTTGACTCTGACTCCAGAGACTAGAGTCAGGGAAAAGGTCTTAGATGTAGTTGTTGAAGAGCTCTCTGTCAGGGTAGCGTGGGCCCGAATCCTGGGGCTGAGCCTAGGAGAGGCACAGGCCAGGAGGGGGCTGTCTGCAGGCAGGGACAGCGCATCCTGGGAAGAATGTAGTCCGGCAGGAGTGGGGCAGGGCTTCCAGGAAGTAGTTGGCCAGCTGCTGGGATGGGACTGGGTGATGCCCACTGGATTTAGGAATTCCTTGTGGCAGGAAGGAGCCACAGGTGAGTATGAATTCCTCTAAAAACTGAGCCAGAGGCCAGGCATGGTGGAGCATGCTTTTAATTCAGCACTTGGGAGGAGAGGTAGTTAAGTCTCTGAGTTTGAGGCTAGCCTAGTTTAACTTTCTTTTTTTTTCCTGAGTCAGGGTTCTCTGTGTAACAGCCCTGGCTGTCCTGGAACTCAACTGGTAGACCATGCTGGCCTTGAATTTACAGAGATCTGCCTGCCTCTGCCTCCTGAGTTCTGGGATTAAAGGCATGAACCACCATACCTAATTTAGCCTGGTCTAAATAGAGTTCCAGGACAGACAGAGCTGATTAGTAAGACACTGTCTCAATTTAAAAAAAAAAAAAGATTTTTTTTTTAGCTAGAAGTGAATAGATAGAATAGGTAATAAAGAAGTCATGTGTGTGTCACTGTGTGTGTATGTGTATCTGCACATGTCTGTGTGCTTGTGTATGAGTATCTGCATATATATGTGTGTGTGTGTCATTGTGTGTGTATATGTGTATGTGTATCTGCACATGTCTGTGTGCTTGTGTATGAGTATCTGCATGTATATATATATATATGTGTGTGTGTGTGTGTTTACATGTGTGTGTACATCTTCACGTATGTGTTTGTGCATATGTGTGTGGTACTAGTTGTCACCGTGGTCCCTCAGATAAGGAGTCTTGGGGAGAAGGAGACAAAGCTCTGTGTAAAGGAAATGGGAAGGACCGTGGTGGTCGAGAACTCAAGCAGGGTCGGTTTAGGAAAGTCCCGGCCAAGGGGTCCTCGGTGTGGCCTGGGTGGAGGAATGCCTGTCAGTCATGGCCTGAGTGGAGGAATGTCAATCATGGAGAGGGACTTCAGGGGATTCCCCACGGCTGGGACACGAACTCTAGTTCCCAGCCTGACTGGTGAGCAGGGACATCGGGGTGAGCTCTGGAGAGAAGACCAGTTGGGACAGTGAAAGGGGGGGAGGGGTGAAGGGGCCACGTGGGGGTGAGTGCCTGGGGGCAATTTCCTCTGGCTCTGGAAGCCCCTTCTCCAGCACACAATGACTCCCCCAGCTCCGTACTCACAACCTAGGTAGGTGTAACTCCTGTCAGGATCTGTGGGTCAGTTTCCCCCTGTGTAATCAATGTGTGGAGGGGGAGCCATGTTCTTTGAGGTCCTTCTGCTCCAAGCTTCTATAAAAATTGGTTTGGCCTTGCTTGGAGGCTTGTCCCAAGACACTCGGTGAACTCAAATTTCCCACACAGGTCAGTCCTGGGTGTCCTGTAAAGGACCCAGAATTCTCTCCACAGCATCAGGGGCCGGTGGAGAAAGACAGAGGAATGGCCACTAGGGGCCGCTAGGACCCAACCCAAGGCTCGCCTGAGCACAGACCTCTACTTAGAGCTTCAGCCTTTTGGCGCTGGAAAAGTCCACCACGGAGCTGGGCCTCTCCAGCCATTGAGGGGAGGCAGGTAGGTTGGGAGAGACTGTGCCACCCTCTCTAACCCTGCAGCTGTCTGTGTTCACTCTGTCCTCTGGGCTGTGAGGTGCCTCCTAGCCCTGGGCGCTCTGTTTTTTTTTTTTTTTTTTTTTTTTAAATTTGGTTTTCAAGACAGTGTTTCTCTGTGGTTTTGGAGCCTGTCCTGGAACTAGCTCTTGTAGACCAGGCTGGTCTCGAACTCACAGAGATCCACCTGCCTCTGCCTACTGAGTGCTGGGATTAAAGGCATGTGCCACCACCGCCCAGCCCTGGGCGCTCTGGGGTTTGCTCTTTCACCCTGGCTCACCTTTCACTCCACTCGGGAACTTAGTGGGGAGCCTGATCGTATTAGAGAGGGAAAAACACCCAAAGCTTTCAGGCTCATGGTCCTGAACACCCCACTGCAGGGGAAGCTGAGTGCTGCTCCTGGGATTGGGTGGACTGCTTCTCCCTATATGCTGCCAATATTCAGGCAGAAACTACTTTGAATAAAGGTTAGGAGAGGACAGCACATGACCCTCTGCCCTGGGGCGAGGGCTTTAAGCACCCCAGAAGCCTTTGATGGGTCAGAAATTTGGAGGTATAGCAGTCGCCCTAAGAGTCCCTGAAGCAAGCGGTATGCGGCCACCATGTTTGATAAGCCGCTGTGAGGGGCAGGCAGCACACCCAGGGGGAAGGCGGGATATCCACCTTTCTCTTTTCATTCAAGAATCAACCAGCCCCAGTCCCAGCTGAGACACCCAGAGCTCCAGGGTCTGACCAGAGGGAAAGATGCTAACCTACAGTGGATGAGGGTGTGATGGAGTGGTGACCCAGCGGCTTCCTTGAGCAGTGGTCCAGTGAGGGAGGTGGGACAGGACTCTTGATGTGGGGACCCAAGGCTTCACTCAGGCCTTTGAACTTTATATCACTCAACAGGAATAATTCCTGCCAGCGTAGGGGGCCAAAGCTGGTGAACTTTGCGAGTTCACTCCCAGCAGGAACCCTGGTACCTCCGAAATCCACAGCCCCAAATACCTTCCCAACCTGCCCTGAGGGATGCAGACTGAGAAAGGGATGGTGGAGGGAGGCATGGGAGCTGAGGCTCCAGGGCAAGTGTGGGGGTGGGGTGGCGCTCGGACACCCCTTCACCCAGCAGCATCAAAGGCTGCTGGGAAGCGTGTGCAGAATAAGGTGGAACATTATGGAAATTGTCTCCGCTGCTCCGCGGCCTAAGAATTCACGGTCAATGAGAGGAATTTCCTCCGGTCCTCATATTTTTTCCTCTCTTTGAAAGTAAAGCCTTTGGATCAAACACACACAAATCACGGTCATCTGTGTCTCCTGCACTCCGCTCGCCTCACAGAAGTGAGCAGGATTGAACGGTTTTAAACTCTTTCCAGCGTTGGAGGGTGGAGCCAGCTCGCTCTGGAGTCTGGGTGTGCAAACAGTCCATCCTCAGACCCCCTTCCTGAGCGCATCCCACTGAGCATGGCTTGCCGCGGTTCTTGTCCTGACTTGCCCACCCTCAGACATTTGGGTTGGCTGAGTCTCATTCAATGTCTGCCTTGCTAGGAGTGATTGATTACACCCATGCAACACGGAATTTCAGTTTTCTTAAAGTAACACGAAGAACGGTGTTTCCAAAAATACTTCTATACTAGTCAGCACCCCAACCCCTCATTCCCTTTGCCAGGGCAGTTGCGTTCATGGTCCCAGGTTGGCTAGCAGTGTTGATCCTGGGCTGCTCCCAGGAGGGCAGGGGATACCGCCTTTCTTCTCGGGACCCCTCCCCCACCTCCTGGGAGCTCTAACATGCACAAACACGCACAAGTCTGTTGAATCCGTATTCCAGATATGTTACCATGAGTCGGTAAACACTTAACCAGTTCAGTAACGGATTCTGATTTTTTTTCCTCACTTTTGCCAGTTTCCCAATTAGTAAAAGCGTTACTTTCTCTGTCTTATTGTCCTCTGTCCCCATCACTACTTCTTCCCAATCTCATTTTACAGCCACGTGTCCCACTTCTTCCTGTCACTGCCCATGCTGCCCTGGTCACCCATCCATCGCTTGACTCTGTCCCCCCTGGCCCTGCAGCACAGCTCACTTCTGGAGAATGTCCCCCTTCGCTGGGTTTCAGACTCGCCTAACTTTTTGAAAAGTGGTATATCAAAAAACAATTTTTTTCTAGTTGCCTGAGACTACTTTGTTTTATACCCACCTTTGATGGGTGATTAGTATGGATTAACATGGAATTTGCATTTGAAAACTGATTTTGTTCAGATTTTTTTTTGTTTTTTTTTTTTGTTTTTTCAAGACAGGGTCTCTGTAGTTTTTGGAGCCTGTCCTGAAACTCACTCTGTAGGCCAGGCTGGCCTCAGACTCACAGAGATCCACCTGCCTCTGCCTCCCGATTGCTGGGATTAAAGGCGTGCGCCACCATGGCCCCGCTTTATTCTTAAGGCTTTTGCTGTAGGCCTGCGCCTTTCAGTGTTGCTCTGGAACCAGATGAGACTCAAGTACCACGGTTTTGACAGACTTTTCTCCCCTCCTCCCTGTTTTCTTCCCTCTTTCAGGATCCCTCTTTATTTCTGGTCCTCTGGAACTTCCAACTGGCCAGCTCTGTATGGGTTTTGTCATTTGCTCTATGGGGACTCTCGTGATCTGTGTCAAACTAGAGACTCAGGAGAACTTTGTTTTGTTTCTTGACTTTGCTCTTTTGGGAGAACTTTTGCTAGTTTTTATTGTTTTTAGAACTTCCTGTATCGATATTCAGTCTCCTTTATTTTCTTCCCACTGTGCATTTGTGTCCCCTGCCAACTCCTGAAGCCACCTGCCTGTTGTGGCTACACGCGAGGTGTTGTGGCTACACCCAAGGCTTTGTTTTGCAGGTGCTATTCCTTGTTTATTTGCTTTGGCTTCTGTCTGCTGCTGTGGGGTTTCATTTCCTCCAGGTTTTCCTTATGGGGGGGGGGCTGGTGATCCCCGGCAGGTGATACCTAGCAGAAGCAAGGCATTAAAAAGCCCAGGCAGGGCGCTAAGGAGCCCATGGGTGACTCTGTAGAGCGCCTGACTTGTTGACTGTGGGCTTTGCTGGGAAATCAGGAAGCCAGCTCTTTGGAGTGGACTCAGGACCCATTTCTAGCGGCAGTGGCTCTGAGAAAGATTCTTCAGCTGCTTTGTATGTCCGGGATCAAGATGCCCTTGTCTGCTGGTCTTGAGAGGAAGGCGTGGGAGGGGAAAGCCTGGCTCTTTGCTGTTCAGGGGGCACGGGGGGTGGGGGGTGGTGAAAGCGATTCCCTGCCTTTCCACCACCCTCTGCTTCTACTCCACCTCTCTCCATTGCCCCCAGTACTGGGTGCCTGAATGCCAGTGTTCTGGGGACATCCCCAGCACTGCTGTCCCTCGGCCTGGAGCAGTGGCCTCCCCTGCTCTCAGCCACTTCAGCTACACTTCCCTCATGTCAGGCTGCCTGGGGAAGCCAAGGACACGTCATCATCATCAGAGCAGCTAAGATTTATGCAGCTCTTGTTCTGTTCCCAGTGCTCCATTAAATGTGGGACAATGTAGTATCTTCTCATGGGATTCTTAGGGAGCCTGCTACGGAGCTGACTTATAAGGGCCCAGTGAGACCATCCAGACTCTTTTACCCGCCCTGGAGGGAGGGGCACAGCCCCTTGATGTCCCACCCTACCCTGCCTGATGGTTCCCAGGCCAGCCTCTCTGTGTCCAGCGTGCCTCGTGTTCTCATTCTCTCTCTCACCTTCACACAGGTTGTTTTCCTGAGAAGGGACCAGATACCGGGGGCTCTGGGCCTGGTGGCACAGGCCTGTAAGTTCAGCTATTCAAGCGTGCAGTCATGAAGATCACAAATTCCAGTCTTGCCCAGACAACTTAATGAGACCCTGACTCACACAGTAAAAAAATAAATGGGCTGGGGCTATAGCTTGGTGAACACTGACCTAGCCTATGAGGCCCTAGGACAGAGGTGGCTGGCAAAAGCTCCTGGCTCTCCTCGCAGTCCTGTGCCTGCAAGGCAGCCTTCCATGGTGTTTTCTTTTGGCCTCTAGAGACAAGCCTCTTCTCTTGAGTGACTTCGGTTTGTGGAAAAAGTTGGGCTTTATCCGTGCAGGGAAGCACCCACTGCTGGCCATCTCTTTCCGCTAGCAAAGGCTCCTTTTTCTCTAATTAGTGTCTAACCTGTTCATTTTCTGTCTCCGAGGTGACCAAGCGAGAGAGGAGCAGCACCAGAGGAAAAATCAACAGCTTAGTCACTCGGGGCTGCGGCCAGATGGCTGTAAACCCCACTGCATGCCTCTGCCACTACTAAGAGGTTCACAAAAAATAAATTCAGCACAGACTTTATTTTTAAAAATAGAGGCTTTATCAAGATGTAATTTCCATTTCCTATATCCAGTCAGTGGTCCCAACGTTTAGAGTTATTCATCCCCATCACAGTGAGTTTTAGAGCACAGACATCACCCCCAAAGGGAACCCCTGTGCCTGCTGGCAGCTACTCACCGCATGCCCCCACCCTTGCTGTCCCCTATGGCTCTGCCCATCCTGGCATCCCCAGTGACACAATCACATAGCAACATGGGCTTTCATGCTTGCCCTCTCCGTTAGTCTCACGCCAATTTGAATTAGTTACTCATTTAAAACCTATCTAAAATAATACTGAGTTATAAGCATTTTTTTTTTTGATTTTTGAGATAGGGTTTCTCCGTAGCTTTTGGTTCCTGTCCTGGAACTAGCTCTTGTAGGCCAGGCTGGCCTCGAACTCACAGAGATCCACCTGCCTCTGCCTCCCGAGTGCTGGGATTAAAGGTGTGTGCCACCACCACCCGGCCATAAGCATTCTTAATATACTCTGGACATAATTTCCTTAAGATACACGATTTAAAACCACCCCTCTTGCTCTGTGGATTGCCCCTCTTTGCTTTCCTGATGGTGTCCTGTGGTACACAGTTATCATTTTAGCGATGTCCAACTTGAGCGCAGTTCCCCTGATGTCAGGTTTAAGAAGTCATAGTCGTGGTCACCAAGATTTCCTCTAATCTCGTTTTCCCAAGAGCTTTATGGTTTTAACACTTTTAATTGGTCTTTGGTCTATTTTGACCAAATATCCAACTTCATTTCACACATGGGTATTTAGTTGTCCCTATTCACACACAGAACATGCTTCCCTCATCCGATTGCTTGGCACTTGCCTAAGCCGCTAGATCACGGCTGTGGAGGTTTGCCCTCCACTGCTGAATTTTCTTTATGCTCCTTTAACACTGCCTCGGTCACTCAGCTTTGTCTCGTGTGTGGAAACTGATGCAGGAGCCCTGAGCCCTCCAATTTAGTCGTCTTTTTTCAGGATTGCTTGGGTTATGCTATGGCCTATAGGAATTTGCATAGGAAATTCATAGTCAGATGGGCAGTTTTTGCGAAGAATCTAGCTGGGGTTTAGAGAGGGATTGATTGTTCTGACTGTAGATCGGTTTAGGGGAATGGTGATATGTTAAGAATTGGTCTTTAGAATGGATAAGGAAAATGGTACATTTACACAATGGAAAAAAAGTGACAGCTTGAAATTTGCGAGCAAATGGATGGATCTAGAAAACATCATATTGAGTGAGGTAACACAGACCCAGAAAGACAAATATCATATGTACTCACTCATAAGTGGCTTTTAAACATAAAGCAAAGAAAAACCAGCCTACAATTCACAATCCCAGAGAACCTAGACGACAAAGAGGACCCTAAGAGAGACAAACATGGATCTAATCTACATGGGAAGTAGAAAAAGACAAGGTCTCCTGAGTAAATTGGGAGCATGGGGACCATGGGAGAGGGCTCAAGGGGAGAGGAGAGAGGAAGAAAGGGGAGTGTAGAAAATATGTAGCTCAATAAAAACAATTTTTAAAAAAGAATTATTGGTCTTCTAAACTGGTGGCAGTGGCACACACCTTTAATTCCAGCACTTAGGAGGCAGAGGCAAGCAGAACTTTAAGCAGTTAAAGTAACCTAACTCTCTGAGTTTGAGGGCAGCCTGAATAGAGAGTGAGTTCCAAGACAGCCAGAGCTGTTATACAGAGAAACCTGTCTCAAAGCAAACAAGCAAAAACAACACAAAGAGTTGGTCTTCTGACCAGTGACTGTAGGATGTCTTTCCAATTTATTTAACAATAACTGCAGTTTTCAGAATACAATCTATTAAATTTGTTACTATTTTGTGGGGCAGATCAGAAGCAAGGTCTCTCTATGTAGCCCTGGCTGTCCTAGAACTCGCTATGTAGACCAAGCCAGCCTCAAACTTAGAGACACACCTGCCTCTGTCAACCAAGTGCAGATTAGAGGCGTGACCACTACATCCAGCAATGTTGTTCTTTCTGATGCTCTTTTACATGAAGTTTATCCTTAATTTCATTTTTGGATTGCTTGTTTTAAGTATAAATGCAGTTAATTATTGTGTGTTGATCTTGTAATCTGCAATTTTGGTCAGCCAATTTACTAGCTCTAATAGCCATGTATGTCTGTGTATGTATGTGCACACATGTATATGCTCTTTAAGATTTTCTACATACAAGAATATATCATAGGCTGAGTGGTGGTGGTAGATGATTTTAATCCAGCTCTTGGAAAGGCAGAGGCAGGCAGACCTCTATGAGTTCAAGGCCAGCATGGTCTATAGAGCAAGTGCCAGGATAGGCTCCAAAGTTGCACAGTCTTGAAAAAGAAAAGAAATCATAGTTTTACCTTTTTAAAAACAAAAAAAGGGTTATCTTTTATTTTCTTGCCTAGCTCCTCTGGCTAGCTCCTTCTGGATGGCTGTAGAATACGGCGTGAGGCATGGGCATGTTTGTCTTGTCTTGGTCTTAGGCAGAGGACAGCATGTCAGCTCTCACCATAAGTAGCATGTTGTGTGTTAGTGTGTAGTCTTGTAAGCTAAGGAAGTCCTTTAATTTCTGGTTGTTAAGCAGGAGAGCTTGTTCATGGAGAAGTGGGGATCTCAGGACCAGAAGACCTTGCCTGGTGCTCTGAGCCTAGAATCATGCCCCTACTTCCTACTCTCTCTCTAATCTGGGTTTTTTTTTTTTTTTTTTTTCTCAATGCAGGGTTTACTCAGTGAAACAGTCCTGGCTATCCTGGAATTCATTCTGTAGACCAGGCTGGCCTCGAACTCACGGAGATTCACCCATCTGCCCCTGTCTCCTGAGTGCTGGGATTAAAGGCGTGCACCACCACTGCCCAGCCTCAACCTGGGGTTTTGAAGTGGTTGCTAAGTGGCTTGCTTACAGGGAGCTCCAAAGAGTTGTGTTGTTAGGAGCAAGGTCTGAAAGTTAGAGGCCGAGGTGGGACTTTAGCTATGGACATCAGTAAGGCAGCATGACTGGAGAGGAGCCTTGAACTGGGAGTGGTGGCTTTGCCTTCGGAGTGTCCTGGGCCTGGGAGCTGGCAGCATCCCCAGCTGTCCGTATCTGGCAAGCATTTCTACCCCCACACAACACACTTACTGACCTCGGCGAGGAAGTGCTAAAAGGAGTACCCATGTCTGGGCCTGTGTCCAGCGGTCGTTAAGAGGGCTCCGAGGAGGAGAATCTATTTCAAGAGCACACCAAGTACACAGAGAGAAATTAGGAGAGTCGACAGGGGTTTGTAGCTATGGGGAAGGGGGGCTGTGTGGGGACATGTCTGGTGCTGAGCACCAAAGCTCGCTGCTAGGGGCCCAGCTCACTGGACAGATGAGAAGGGCAGGGCAGCTTCTGGTTCTGTAGACCAAGCAGGATGCAGGGGACCGACTGGTTACCAGATCGCGAGATGATGTTAGCCTCTCCTCAACTCCACCTGAGGCCAGTACACCTGGTCTCTCACAAATCCCCCAGCACAGCCTACTCAAGTTTCCTATGATTCATTTGAAGGCAGAAGCCCAGAGAACCACAGTCAGAATCTGTGAACTGAGATCCCAGGCTTTGGGCAGACAGGCTGAGGTATTGTGACCAGCGAGGCCACCGCTCAAATCCATAGAAGCTAACATGAGCCCTGCCCTGCAAATCTCAAGGCCAGACCTACCACCAAACTTTCATACTTCTTCCTGCAAGCTGGGTCATTCCCACCTTGACTGCCCATTTGCACTTGAGTTGGCTTACAGTTATAGGGAGAATGCTTGGGGCCTTTGTGTAAGCAGAGAGACTTATAGTTACATTTTTTTAAAGTAACCTAACTATTCTGTAAGGCCCTCGGGGATGCTACTGAATCTGCCCACCAAGGGAGCGGTCCTCACCCCAGCTCCCGCAGTAGAACCTCAGACTCAATGAAGAGACTAGGCCAGTGCGGGGACTGTGGGACCAGCTCTCAACCCTCAGGACCTCACGCTCTTTGGAGTTTCCAGGGCCTCGGTTTCTCCACTACACAAATCAGAGCAGAGTAAGTGCGTGTCTTCCCCCAGCCGTTGAGGCTTCTGGAAACGGGCTCCGGGGAGGTGGCTCACCCTAGCTGTGTCTTGCTTGGTGAAGGAGGGTTCAGGCCCTGTGGAGCCTGAGCCCTTGGCAGTCTGTCCTGCATTAGACTTCATGACTTCACCCTGGGGCTGTCCTGTAACTCTCAGCCTTTCTGGGATACCCCATTCCTTTTGGGGGGCTCAGGCTGGCTGGGGAGAGGACAAAGGATAAATTCTAAAGATCTCAGCTTGCCTGGGCGCTGACTGCCTATCTGGGGTCTACAGATATCCAGGGCCGGGGTTCAGAAGCTGACTAAGGGCCTTACAGGGGCAGTGTAGCTAGGGAGACAGTAGTTCAGTCCCTGGCTCAGCCGTAGGCAATCAGGGGTTTACTCCATCCTGTCCTCAGTTTCTTTACTTGTGAGATGGGGGTATCTAAGAGGGCCTTTCTCCACAGGCACAACCTACACTGGGTGGGAGATGGTAGTGGAGCCCCCTGGTGGTAGGGTTCCCACATTGTGTTGGCTCAGGGCCTTTAGGGAACTTCTGCAGATGGCTTGCTGGCGGCTACTCAGGGTGGGGCTGTCATAGCTGCTCTGGTAATTGATAACTGTGGAGGAGACAACTCTTCAGTGGCTTGCTGCTACTGGATTCCTGCTCTGCCTCCTCCATTTCCTGCCTCAGGTGACTGGCTCCTGTGGGCACTGGTGCCAAGGTGGGCAGGGAAGGTGGGTGCTCAGCCTGTGCCAGGGGTATAAAGGCATGTGGGCTGTCCCCGGGCCAGCTGCCTCCTGGACCATGGAGGCTGGCCTAGCCCTTGACCTGGGTCAGCGCGGTAGTCCATTTTACTTCAGAGGACTCTGCTCTTTGAAAATCTGAGATTTGCCCCAGCTCCACCTCTCGGGGTTCTAGCCTACCCAAGGGTCTCCCAGCACAGTCTTCTTCCTTTCTGTGATACCTCACAGAGCTTTGGAGTTGGTCAGGGACCCGAGTCTCCTGTGTCTCCCGGGTAGCCTCTGTGAAGTTAGCAGGCCTCTCCCCATTCTGGTTCTGGGTCTAGGTAGGCTCTTTATCTGTCATTGGCCAATTAAGTCAAAGAAGCATGTATTAAAGCCCAACTGTGTACAAGGCTAAATGCGACCAATGCGACCAGTGTCAGGACAGTCACAGAGCAAGGTTGAACTTAGTCCCAGACCCTTTCCCAGCAAGGCCTGAGCCTGTTATGAGAGTCTAGCTAGGCGTCTTGGGCCTGGAGCTGTTTGTTGTTTTGCTGTGTCTCTAAAACAGCCCCTACTGCCCCAAGTCTAGCTCTATGCTTGTTCTGAAGCTGGATCGAGTCACCCCAGGCTCAGGGCCTCAGGGAATGAATGGAAGGCTTTGGCAGATGAGGGTTGGCAGCGCCTTCCTAGTTCCTGTTCTGTTTGCATTTCCCCCAGAGACAGGACCACTTAGAAACCTATAAATGCCTGGCAGGGCCCATGGCCCAGGCGAGTATATAAATTGGGACTTGTAAAAGCCTAATGGTCCCCTCTGGACAGGGGAGAGAGAGGAGTGTGTGCCAGAAGTCCCCAGGCAGGGCCAGGGGCTCAAACCCCAAGCTGTCATGTAGACTGGCAGGCAGGGCAAGGGGAGAGGGCTGCTGTAGACTTCCATTGAATGCTAACTCTGCCCACATGGCCTCAGTCCTTCTCTCTGCAGCGTGGGTCACACACTTAGCATGCCAGATGGACTAGAGTTGCATGTGCCGTTGAGGGTTGGCAGGTATAGTGGCATGGGGTGCGGTAGGGCAGGCTCTCCACGGCTAACCAGGCTAACCTCAGACCCACCCTGCCCCTTTCTACAAGCCCCGCCCAGCCATGCTCTGCTTGGGAGAGCTCATAGGTACTCTTTAAGTCCTACGGTCCATGGGATTCTGTTGGGCCAGCCACTGTCACTGGTGGGGCTGTTAGGCAGGTACACAATAACGCTCTGCACAGGTCTGGAGCCTGTGCCTGGGAGGGAGGAGGGCAGATCAGGGCTGTCCTCTTGGGGTTTGTCCTCTAGCAGAAGTCACTGGGTCAGACCCTGCCCTGCCCTATCCAGCAGAGGGAGTGCCTGAGCTGTAGGCCTGCCTGTCACTGCCAAGAAGCCCTTCTTCATTTGCTACTCTCCAGATGTGGAGAGAGGCCAGTGGAGGGGGTCTCAGGAACTGTCCTCCACTTGGATTTCCTGTGGTGGGCCCTTCTACCTGATGGCCTGGGTCCTAAGGTACTCATGAGCCCCCAAGGCCATCAGAACAGGGGAATCCTTGGAGGATGGGTGCCAGTTTAGGGGATCCCTGGACCTGGCCACAGAACCAGAAAAGGACATCAAAGTGTATAATATTCCAGCTGAGGGGTTGCTGGATAAAGCCCTGCTGACCCCCAAATACCCCTTCCCCAACTCCTCTGAGCATAATGCCCTGGTCACATAAAGGGGATTTCACATCCTGGTTGTGGCAGGTCAAAGAAAACCTGGAGAAGAGTGAGACAATAAAGAGGAACCGGAAGGGGTGAACTCAAGGCACCCCTTCCTTGAAGTTAGAAGGGGAGACGCATACACAGAGCATAGGAGCAGGAGACCAGGGGCCCTGCAGGGAGGGGCAGAGTGGAGGAGGAGGGGAAAGAGAGGAAGGTACAGGGCTCCTAGGGAATCTAGGGTGTTGTTGTGAGGTAGGGGACAACCTCAGTTGGTCACCTGGAAGGACAGGCCTGGGCACTGTCCTAGCATCCCTGGGCAGACTCACCTGCATGTTCTAAAGACCCCAGAGAGCCTCTAAGCTGTGGCCCATGCATGGCCCTTCTCCTCCCATGACTCTCCTGGCCCAATGAGAAATACCAGCCTGCTGCACCTAACTCCAGTTTACTCTGAGTGACAGGGACAGTCCTGTTCCTCTATCATTTAGGGATGTGATCTGGGAATGGTAGCAGGCATGTTCCCAGGCTCTCTGATCTAAGGGACAGAGCTGAGGAGTGGCCAGGAAGCCTTGCTTGGCTGAGGAAGGGAGATATGGAGAAACCTCCTGCACTGCTGAGCCCCTAAGGATGCTGGGAATGAGTGCGGATGGGGAGGAGGAATCCCAGCAACCATGGCAGTCCAAGCCTTTGTTACCCTGCTGAGCTTGCTTGCCTGTCTCCTAGGTCTCAGTTTCTAACAGCCTTTGTCTCCTCTTCTCCCTCTCTCGGCTCTGAAACTAAATGGAATCCAACTGCCAGCACCCTGTGTGTTCCCCGTGTGCTCGAGGCTCAGCCCTTTTCATTATTAATAGAAATATGTCCTCATTGTACAGTTTAATTCTGCTTATCTGGAGTGGATTAGAGCCCGCAATGACATGCGACATTGACTCCTGAGCATCCCTGCTAAAGGAAATTTCCCACAGCCTAATTAGTTCCACAAGAAGGAGAGGAGGGGTGGAGTAGGTAGGGCATCCTGGGTGGGAGTCGGGGACCCTTTGTGCTGCGACTTAGGTTGGCCTGTCCTCACTGGGGTCCTGAGGCCGGGGTTGAGTCGGACCGACATGGGAGGCAGGGAACCCTGAGTCTGAGGGTCAAAGGCACAGGGTCACTGTATCACACAGGCAGGTTACTTCACCATCCCTCAGCTTCTCCATCTATGCAATGGGACGAGTGGCTCTCTCAGACACAGACAACCGATATGGAAAGGTTGCTGCTGTCTAGGGAGAGGGTGGCCATCAGGTCCATGCTGCTGTTTGAAGGACAACCAAGAGCTGCCATCAAGCCTGGGGTGTGGACTGCTTAATACTGCAGGACTACTGTGAGGCTCAGGCGTTGACCCTGCAGACCATGTTGGTGTCACACAGGGCCCTGGACCCCCAGAACATAGAACAGTGATCTTTTCGAGGCCTTGGGAAGGACTCCCATAATTGGGGTGATTGAGGTGTCACTAGATGGCAGAGGGAGCAAGCATGCAGCCCGGCTTGGCCCAGGAGCCTCAGATTCCTCTCTAAGGGGGTCACCTGGACCCTTTCCCTCCCTCTGTACATATCAGCCAAGTGGAATGGGTTGTGGCTGTGTCCCAGTGGCTGCAGCTCAGCGGGGGAGAAGACCCTCCCAAGGGCATTTCCAGAGCAGGGGAGGGCTGGCGCAGAGGGGATATGAGCAGGGAACTTAGTCCCCCTGGGCCTCCCACCCATAGAGATGAGGGGGGCTTTCCTTCCTTTCTCAGGTGACAATGACATGAAGAGCCCCTTCTAGGCCATGTGTACAGACTAGACGTGGGTCTGCTGTCTGGAATGGACACTGGAGCCAGGCAAAGTGGAAGGAGAGCTCAGAATTGGCCCCCTCCATCAGCCGGGGCCATGTGTGGGTGTGGGCTCTTCTGAGCACGGTGCTCCCTACACCCCAGCTGGTCTGCAAGGAACCAACTTTTGCCTGTGTGTGTGAGTGTGTGTGAGCGTGAACGTGTGCGTGTGTGAGCATGAGCATGTGTGTGTGTGTGTGTGTGTGTGTGTGTGAACTGTCTTTGAGCACCTCTCAGTCCTCATCTCCTCCCCAGTCCTGGGGCTATCTCCACCTGGGGTCTGTAAGGACCACTGTATAGGATGGAGGAAGAGGTTTCCATAGCCCTGGGCTCTTGACGCATGCTCTTCTGAGCTTCTGGCCTCAGGCTTTAGGTTGAATTCCACAGTAGAACCAGGCCTTCATATCTAGTTTCCAGTTTTTAATGTTTTTCTTGTAAAACCAAAAATATAAAACTCCTAGGGAGGTGGAAAAGAGGTCTTGTACATTGTATATACACGAGGTCTGTGATTTGAGAACCTTAGGGCGAGAGAGGAAGATACAGTCAAGGGGCTGTCACAGGGCCACAGTTCCTGGCAGGCAGCTCTGAGACCAGACAGTCCTCCAGGCAGGGACGTGGCCCTTGGACGCGGCCTGGCTGTCCCTGTGGGAAGCACCAGGACGGACGGCAAGCAGGTGAAGTGGTGTTGGGAGCCGGGCAGGCAGGGACAGCAGGACTCCTTCAGGTGTCGGTGTAGATTGAGGGGATGTGGCTCAGGCAGTGGTCAAAGGCCCCATTGGGGAAGAAGCCACAGTCCTCGGGACCACTGGACACCAGGTCTTCAGACGGCTGTGGCTGCAGTGCTGTGGGACACGGGGTCTCTGCCAGGGCCTCGTAGCCTGTGGGCAGACAGCAGAGGGGTCAGAGCGGGAGGATGGCAGAGGCTGGATCCCTCCTCTCATGTTCCTTTTGGGGAGCTGGTGACCCTGGTGGGGAGGAGTCACAGGGGTAGCTGGGAAGACAGGCTTGGCTCAGCCCCTCCAGTGCTTGACTGTGGTGGAGGGAGGGATGGGGTGAGAGCATCCTAGCTCCTACCTTTAGAGGTTGGCCCCTCTTGGCAGAAGGAACTCAGGTCCTTATTCTTGCAGGTCCCCACCTCTGACCCCAGACTCAAGATGCTACAAGCGGGGAGCCAGCATCTTAGTAAGCGATCACTAAGCCCAGCCTACTCCACAGAAGTTCTGTGACGCGGGATCCGCTATCTTTAGGGTGAAAGGATGGGGTTGGAGAGGGCAGGTGTCTTGTCTAAGGCCACACCGCTAGTAAGTAGGGAGGGGGCTAGAACTTAAATGCAAGTAAGTGCATCTGGCTCTAGGGATGCCTGGCTTTTCTGGTGGACATGCTGTTTCCAGAGTGAGGTCACTGCTTAGGGATCCTTGACTTGAGGCAGAGACCTGAAGGACCATCCTATCCAAAGTCCTGTCCCTGAGCTGCTGTCATGATGTCTGCGGCTTTGGAAGTGGGTCTCGGTCTCCCACATCTGTGCAATGGGAATGGGGTGAACTGGGGCCTTTTGGCCTGTGCACGTGTTGGTTCAGCCTATTGTCATCTTGATGGGAGGTGCCTGGCAGTGAGGCAGTTGAGTACAGTTGGAATAGATGCTGGGGACAGACCCAAAGAAGCCTCCTATCCGGGTGTCAGGCTGCTAAATCAATAAAGCCGCCCTGGGTTGGGTCCAGAAGCACGGGATGGTGGCAGGCAACAGAGTGGGTACCTGATCCCACAGGAGGCCTGCACACAGGCCTGTCATGTATTAAATGTGGCCCATATCTACCCACAGACGAGTGTCTACCACACAGGACTATGTATAGAAAGCACAGCAACCTGAAGCAGCTCCACCTGCTCAGGCACACAGGTACACACCTGTCTATGGAGTCAGCTGTGAGTCTCCACGTGGGTAACCATGGGGGATCTGTGTGCATGTGCCAGCTACATGCACAGAGGTGCACTCCATAGCACAGGAAGGGAGAACACAGACACAGAACAGGTGTGGGAACGTGCACACAGCCAGACCCCCGGTGATGATGAAGCCACAGGTCTGTGCTTACCGGTGTCCTCTCTGCCTGGCCCTGTGTCCAATGTCCATGTCCCTCAGTCTCCACTATGCTGCTTAAGAGCCCTCTGTAGGACATTATGGCCATCAGATCTGGACCCTGAGGCTGATCTGGGTGGGGCTCAGGTTAGGTAATTCAGAAGGAGGTTCTACCACCAATGTGCTGTCCCGAGCTCTGATCTGCCTTCTGGACAGAGCCTGATTCCAACTCTGGACAACATGCAGCCCTCCTTGTCCACTGCACTTCTCTACCCAACCAGGGCTAAGGCAGCAGATCCCCAGCCCGCCCACTGTCAGAGCCCTGGGCCTGCAGGCGAACAGGCATGCTCCTTCCTGTGAATCAAGGGTCAGCATCTATCTCAGTCCCAACCTCAGCGGTGCCTGATAAACACTCACTGGGAAACACCATTCGGACCATGGTCTCATTCAGAGAGCCTAGGGACTCAGAGCACCTAGACACGGCTGAGCAAAGCTATGGCAGGAACGCAGTCATCCTGGTGGCTGTCTCTACGTGGGAGGCTGTCAACTAGGAGACAGTACACAAGCCCCACCAGCGCTAGCCTTGGTAGTGCTGAGGAAGGGATGTTTGGGGCAGCTTACCAGGGGCAGGTAAAGGTGCGCTGAGGCTGGAGTAGGTGTTGGGCCTTAGAGGGTTGAAACCATGGGCATCGCCCACCAGTCCGTCCCTGGAGGCTGCTGGCTCAGTGGTCCGGTAGCAGTCACCATACGGGAAGCAGTTCTGGATGGAATGGAAACTGCCTTGATAGCCTGCAAGAGGAGGCAGGGACTGTGGTGATGAAGTGCTGAGGTCATGGGGCGGGGGGATCAGCCCCATGTTGTCTGCTCCAGGCATCGAGGGTGTGAACAAGAGCACACAGGGAAAGAAAGGGATAAAGGTGGTCCTATGCGGCTGGCTACAGTCTGCAGCTGATGGGATAGTTGGCCCTCTACCTCCTGGATTCACCACAACCACCCAGTCTTCCTCCGAGTAGTAGGACCCTCCTACCTGTCATTAAGGCCAGAAGCCCACTGTGGCCCTCAGAACCCAGCCTGTTGTTCAGAGGACCCACCTGCCTCCCCCAGGCCCCGTGTCAGTCCTCTTGGTCACAAGGGGTTGGGTGCAGCTTACCTTGGGGGCTGGGTAGAGGCGGTGCTGGTGGGCTTTGGAAGGGTGGGTAGGTCGGCTTGCTGGGGAGCGTGGAGAATGGCTGTCCTCCTGGAGACTGACTCTGGGAGGATGGTGGCAGTGGTGGGGGACCAAGCCCTTTCAGTGGGCTGACCATGGGTGAGAGAAGGCCAGGTCCTAGGCTGGAGAGGACAGAAAAGCACGGTTTCATCATGGTGAGGCACGACCCAGGGCTTTGCCACCTTCTCTAATCTACAATGCCGTGAATATATCCATGAGCCTCTTGCTTGGTCATGCGTGTTCTAATCGGAGTTATATTTTAGTTGCGATCTCAGTTTTCAGGACTACCAGTAGACAAGGGACAGGGATGCCCATGACCTTGGAAATCCACAGACCAGAGTTCAAACTCCTAGCAACTTCCACCAGACACAGACCTGGGAATGTTGGAAGCCTGGGTTTCCCTGCAGGGTGCTATGTTGACCTCCTGACATGTTGCAGCTGTCACTATCATGGGTTAAATAGTGACCAGCCCTCCAGTTGTGGGTGACTCTGGATGTGGGGTGAACAGGCCATCTGATTGATTCACTAGAGGTCCCTTTTGTGGATCAGGAAGCCAAAGTTTGGAGAAGCTGCACAGTGCCTTCTGTCCGTGTGGCCACACAACACTGGCCTCTCCAGTCTTGGTGAGGGTACAGTCAAAACCACGTAAACAAATGACCCAGCACAATGTACATATATGTCCTCATTAATAAACATCATGACCACGGGAAGGAAGAGCCAGTGCACCTGACATGCAAGCTGGCATTTCACTTTGCTGGGCAGTGTATTTAAGGGAGTTCTATCTCCATCCCTGGGAATCTGTCTTCTACTTGCAGAGCTTCTGTGATGGGAGGCTCACCACCTCCATTCATACATAACTTGAGGGATCCAAGCCCAACCCTGTGTTCTTTGGAAGCTCTTGTGAGCTGAGGCCATGGGGCTTGAGAGAGATGCAGGTGTCTTGAGTGTAGTGATGGCACCCAGGCTAGATGCGGACTCTCCAGGCCTCAGGTTTCCATCCGAATCTATACATGCACAGGCTTGCAGCCTAACAGTGCATTTTTGCACCGTGGAGGGAGCATGCGCAGAAGCGAAGTCTCCAAGGCTTTGGTTTGACATGTGGGTGTGCTGGACCAGCTCTCAGTGGTTCTCAACCTGTGGGTCTCAACCCCTTTGGGGGTCATATATCAGATATCCTGCATACCAGACATTTACATTATGATAAATAACAGCAGCAGAATTAGCTGTGGAGTAGCAACAAAATGATTCTATGGTTGTGGGGGGTCACCACAACGTGAGGAGCTGACAGCAAATCTAGGACCTTGGCTCTAGGTAACCCTGTCAAGGGAGGTGCATTCTCCTCCGAGCAGTGGAATCTGAGGGCGGGTCAGTGTCTACTGTGAAGGAAATAGGACTCTGGTGGGGACAGGAGATCCAGGGACACACTGGAGGTAACTTCTGCTCCCTGCAGCCCGTCCCCACAGCCTTGCCAATACCGCGCCATCTCCACACACTTAGAATGTCACTGTCTGACATCCAGGAGCCAAGCCTTCATAGACTCTCTGGACTTAACCTCTCCAGTTGTTCCTGTTTACAGACCATGGGGGGCAGGGTCTTCCTCTGTGCGATGCCAACTGTGAAGGCCAGGCCACAAACCAGATGACCGCACTGTCTATCCTCCTGGCGGAAGATCCCTTTCCTTCAGGACTGCGCAGGACCTTCCGTGTCCCCTTCTTACCTTGCAGGGAAGGCCCAGGGAGGAGCCTGGCATGTGGCAAACAATGGCCAATATCCACATAAAGGCTCTTTTTGAGACAGGATCTCACTGTTGAGTCCAGGCTACCCTGAAACTCGCCATCCTCTTGCCTCAGTGTTGCGAGTGCTTATATTTCAGGCATACACCAAGATGCCCTGACAAGTAGGTATCTGAACCACTCAGCCCCAAAGCCTATGGATACAGTGCACAGAAGCAAGGGCAGATCTTGGGGAAATGTGTGTGGCTTCAAGGTTTACGTTCTCTGTTCAGACCCACCATAAATTCTCCTTTGTCACTTTCACAGCCAGAGAAACTGAATAGAATACACATAGCTGACACACAGGCTGATCTGTGCCGCTCCAATGGCAAGCAGGTCATCTGGAGCCCTCTCTGGAGGCAGGCAAGTGCCTCCCATAGCATACGCTGGGGCTTTGGTTGAAGCCTATGTAAGTTACCCTGGACCTGGCTGGCAGCCCCAGGGATCCATGTCTTTCCTCCACAGGGCTGGGAAAGAAACCCACCAAATTTGGTGTCTCCACTGAGCCAGGGTAAATACATTTGGTCATGAAGTCAGGCCCTCTTAGCATATTTTTGAGTGAATCAGATAATTCTGTCAAGCTATTTAAATGTCCCAGCAAACCGCTGGGGAGCCTCAAGTGGCCAGTCCCTGTTGACTTTGGCAAGCGAGGGAAGCTGAAGGCCTTCCCGCCCATCTCTCCTCTGGGGCTGAAAAAGAAACCCATTCAGGGGAGCCTCAGGCCGTGTCAGCCATGGGGCCCTTCTCTCCAGCAGGCATCCGGAACCCGGCGCCTGGCGGCTGGGAATAACTCTCTCCACACTGCAGGCCAGCGTTGGGCGGGTGGGCTGGGGTCTGGTCTTGTCATCGCTCAGCGTCTAGCTGCAGGCATTCCTGATGGGTACTTATGCCGGCGGCAGGCGGATGATGAATGAGGCCAAATAATAAGCCCATGCCCTGTAAGGGCCTCTGTGGTTTAATGTCTCATGGCTGCAGATACTGAGGCTGGTCACTGGCTAAACAGGTGGCCTGGGCTGGGGCAGAAAGGGCAGGGGCTATTGTGGATGAGGCATGTACTGGGTGACACCAGCAACACCAGGCTTGGGGAGGTGGTCCTTACCACCTGCCTGGAGGAGGCCTTTCAATGCCTTTTATGGAGGAAGAGAGAGGCTCAGGGAGGGCTAAGACTTTGGGTTCCTCTCACCTAGCCAGGGACAAGCCTGTGCCATGATTGTTGTCTGGGTTCCCTCCCGACCTGCCCAGCCTTAGCTCAGGTTGCCCCCTCATATCCCATGCTCTTTACTGTTCCTAACTCATGCTGTTGGCCCGGCCCAACCTTCAGGGTACCTCTATCACTGGCCTTGTGTCTGGCTTCTGGGGCATCATCTCTCCAGGTCAGCATTTCACACAGTGGTTCCTCTCCCAGCATATCCCAGCTCTCACCATGCCTGCTGGAATTTCCCACTCCTCCACCTGTCTCTGGAGCCTGGCTTAGCACCACCTCCTGCAGGCAGCCCATCTGGCCTGCTGGCTTCCTTTCTGGGCCTCCACAGCCCTTTCTGCTCCTTCCCCAGATGGCCAAACTGCAGCCTGTCCAACATCTCTTCACATAAAGCCAGTGGTGGCCTGGCACTGGGCCTGGGACCTGCCTATAGGAATCGGGAAGGAACAGATGAATGAACGGGAAGAGGACCCAGGGAGGAACAGCAGGCCACAGATTCGGGAATAAAGCCAGACTGATCCTAGGTGTACAGTGGCCCAGACTACGCAGCCTTGGGAAGGGGGAGAACAAGGAGGAAGGTGCTGGGGCCAGGCCTTGAGCAACAAATCTGAGCGAGTCACTGTTAGTGATAAGCAGAATGGGTGGGGGTTGGGACTTGCTCTGATCGTGTAATAGGATCACAGCATGTTCAGCAGATCCAGCCAATAGGGCAAGGAGCACACTGAACAAAGTGACCCAGGCTAGCCCTTCTATAGGAAGTCTGGTATCAAATGCCCAGAGAGCCAGGGAGAAAGTGGAGGGGTACTCCCGAGGGGGCCTGGCTGCAGCAGAATTTCCCCAGGGGCCTCTGAAAGGAGGCTATGAGCAGCTGGAATCCTGGGGACCAACGGCATGTGCCCCTGGTGGTGGGGTGTTCCTGGGAGACATCGATCATGTGGTACCCAGAAGGTGATACAGAGCACAGGACCCAGTCAGTGACACGTAAATGCAGGCTGCTGTCATCTGTAACGGCAGCCTGTGTGCAGGTCACCTGCCACGCTCTGCCTTGTTCACCTCCGACACAAGTGCTCAGGTGTGACCCCTGAGGACTAGCTTGCCATACATACCCATCCCTGGTGCTCTCGGCTGTGGGCAGAGGGGACAGGTGGTGGTGGGAACCAGTGGTGACCTCCAGTGGGTGGTGCCTGGAAGGGACGTCATGGGATGGGGACAGGATGCCCGAAGCCAGCCCATTTTGTGGGGTGACAGGGCCAGGATACACACCTGCAAGGAACCAAACATGTCACTGGGCTTTGGCTACTCACTAGGGTATGAACTCTTGGGAGCTGTGACTGTCGGCTTATGAAGAGGGAACGACACAAAGGACGAGGGCCACAGAGGTGCCGGCGCCATTCTGTCTGGGTCAGAGCGTGACAGACGGAGATGAGGAGGGGACTGTCACGACACATGGGGCTGGGATCTTGTATGGAGTAGGCTGCTTCAAATCTCCATTGGGCTATTCTAGAAAAGCAGGGCATGGCTCTATCCCCAGAAGCAGATGGGGACCTTGGAAAGAAACAGAATGAATCTGGGGGCTTGGTAGAACTACTTTTCACAGTGGAGCTCCGTTTGCAGAGACTAAACTACACCTCCTCAGACACAGGCAGGCAGAGCTGGGTATCCAGTGACGAGCTGCAGAGGAGTAGCTGGCCTGGACAGGCCAGCTCCAGAGGCTCCTAGGAAGGCCTACTATGGTAGTGATCCAAGATGCACCCTACTCTAGGGTCCCACCCAAGGACTGGAGTCACCTTTTATCACGTCTATCCCTTGTCAACACAGGTGTGCTAACAGACCAATGGGAACACCAGATCAGAGGCCCAGCTGAGGGTTTGGGGACCACTGGGGTGGCAGCATTGCAAAGGAGCCTGTCAGGAGAGGATGGTGCTGCCTCTGGGATGGGGCCTAGGGACACAACAAGGCCTGCAGTTTGCTTTGTGGTGCTGGGGGCGGCATCTAGGTTCCCAAGCGTGCTAGGGAAGACCGCTATCACTGAGTTACATCATCAGCTCAAGGGTGGATCGTTTTGGATGCTCCTACTTTGCCTGAAAAGGGGAAAAAAAATCAATTTTGCCTTTTTGTTAACCTAGCGTGCTTACATGAACGGACACGCCACTTTTCTTGGAATTGGTGCATCAAGGTGACACCCTGGAAGGACTCTCCCCAGGGTTATGCGCTCAGTGACACCAGGGCAGTGGCCACCAGTTGGCTGGTCCCTCCCCTGCTGGTTGTTTCTTGGTTGTTCTAGTTGTGGGGAGAGGGACGGGAGCTTTTTATGACCCCAGAAGGACTAGCCTGGGAACATCTAGGTTTCTTCCAGGATGGTCTCAGCTGTTTAGCATTCTAAGGCTAGCTCGTCCTAGACTGGCCATTCTGATTAGAACCTATCGGGGCTATTTCAAGGAACTGAATGGGGCTGAGGCAGAGTCTGGGAGCCACGGTAACATGGTCCCAAGTGTCTTTAAGCTGCATTATTGGAGCAGCACTTGGCTTTGAAGGTCAGATGACCTGCAACTCCGGATGGTGACTGTGGCTAGGTGACAGCGGAGCGGAAGAAGTCCCATTATTAAGTCCTCACGGTTGGTAACTATGGCTTTTATGTGCCCAGTTTTCTCCACACACCTAGTCTGACAATTTAGAAACAGACTCCCCGAACATCATGGACCAAACGGAGAGGGTGCCTATTTGGGGCAGAGCCTCCAGCTGAGCTGGAGTCTGGAGTGTATGATGAGGATCTGAGCTCTGCTACAAGCACTGTAGCTTGCTGATGATGACACAGAAACTTTGGGCAGTTACCAGGCACCCTGAAGCTGTCCTCTCTAGTGTCGTCCTCCCTGCCTTGGTCAGGTAGCAAGGAGGGTATGGCTGTGGGAGCAGCTCAGCCTGCACTACTTTGTACTCTCCTTAATCTGCCGCCCTGATATCGCTCTTCCTGCACCCCACTACCTATCATGGCACCCCGTAGAGCTGAAGACATGCCTGCCAGATAAGTGTGCTCTTCCAGATCAGATAGTG
Organism: Alexandromys fortis; assembly: GCF_014885135.2. Classification (NCBI taxonomy): domain Eukaryota; kingdom Metazoa; phylum Chordata; class Mammalia; order Rodentia; family Cricetidae; genus Alexandromys; species Alexandromys fortis. Next base: position 4,949,173 of record NW_026067908.1, read on the forward strand.
ACCAGCTCTTGTCATTGCTCCCTCACCCTCTCTGTTTTGGACTCTTCTGACCCACCCTCCTAAAATCTACCCCCTGCCGTTACCGCTGTATGGCCCCTGACAGACACGTGTTAGTGATGGAGCGTGTCCGTGGACGGTGCATGGTATGAAAAGATCACCAGACCCCGAAGGGCCGTGGGAGTGGGGACTGGGCCTGTAGCCTCCCCATACCACACCACTTTGGGCTGTAAAGCAGCAACATCAATCATCAGCCATGAACACTTAGCCTCTGGCCCTAACATCTGTTTCCCACTGTGCCTCAGGCGTCTGTGTGCAGACTAGCCCCAGGGAGTGCCTGGCAGGTCGTCCTTCCCAGCTCTTGCTGGAGTGAAGGACCGTCCACAGCAGGCACACAGTAGGTATGAAAAATTATGTAGGGTGGCCTTAACAGAGCTTGCAGGAGACAATGCAGAGCAAGATCTCAGTTTCTGTGTCGTCATCAGGCAGGCTCCTCCCCAGGGAAGTGAGCAGTGGGCAGCTGACCACTTTCCACTGAAGAGCTGCTGGGATGGATTTTCTTTCAGCTTTTCCTCACAATAGGCATGGGAGGAAGACCACCTCCTCAGACTAAGCAGCAGGGTAGGCAGGCGTGCTGTTAGCAGGAGGGCCTTCCTCCTTTGACTGTGTCCTGGAGGATGTGTTACTCACTAATGAGACAGTATCTGCTGAGAAAGACAATGACCGCTGCTGTCCCTGCCCTCGAGGAGGACAAAGAGGCTCCTAGGCTGACCTGAGGCTGATCTGGATGGATTAGTCCTCCTTGTCCGGTGAGTCCTCTCAAGGTAGGCACACGGGGGCTGCAGGCCCCAGGGCCCCAACAGCGGGAACCTCTCTGGAGTCCTTAGCTTGGGGTACCTAGCTGGGGTGTACTGTGCAGTCCTCCTTGCATGCACCCCTTCTTGTATATATCTCAGAGGTATCTTCATACAGGCCTTGCAGATGGGCAAAAAGCTGCTCTTCCAAGGCTGGCTGGTAAGGGCCCTGACATGTTTTAGTCTGCTGCTGTTACGTCAATGATGGGGGCGAAGAATAAAATTAGAAAATAAAAGGAAAATGCTTTAAACGGTTAGAGTAATTCAAGAAATCCCAGAGGGCAGCCGAGCTCTCTGCTCTGTAGCTGTGGTTTCCTCAGAGAGCAAGGGGAGAAGGCACAGCACAAGAACCATCAGCTCAATCTAAAGGCCATGCTGCCCGCAGCTGGGCCGTGTTCCCAAGCCACGAAGTCAGGATTCCTGCCATGGCCCGAGTGTGCCCTGCAGCCAGCTGCTGCTGCTGCTCTTGCTGGACCAGTGGCTCTGAGTGTTGTCCAACAGGCCTGTAGGGTCTGGCCCAGAGAGCCCTACAGTGGGCCATAGAACTCAGCAGTGAGTAGGCTGTGATTCCGACCACACTGCCCATCCTCTCCAAGTCTTGGTTTTTCTCTTCTGAAGGAGTCATGCTGGACACTGAACAGGACTTCAAGTCCAGACTGAATTGGTCGGGTGCATCTCGACATGCCTCACTGTGGATTAGAATCTGGCTTACACTCAGGGATGTGGACTCTATGCAGCATTCCAGGCAGGGCCACATGTCCCCCACATGGGTGCTGGTGACTCTGGAATGAGGCAGACTCAGGCCTTCCCCAGAGTAGTTCCCAGTCACAGGCTGATGGGGAGACAGGAGAAAAATGCTGGCAGTCCTGAGGAGGACTTCCTAGAGGCAGGGACAATGAGACAGGTTCTGGGAGCAACCTTGGTGAAGGAAGGGGAAGGGGCTTGGCAGACTAAGGGGGAGTGGGCGCTCTCTTATTGCAGCAGGGAGTTACTCAGGAGTGTTCATGAACATCTACCTACTTAAAGAAGACATCTTGAAGGGGGAGGGAGTAAAGCACTCTGCAGTAAGTCTTACCCGTGTGCCCTTGGGCTGGTAGTGACTAGCTGTGTCTCCTGCACACATACCTGGGAGCAGCTCCTGGCTCAGGGTTTGGCCGCCCTTCCCCCTGCTGGCAGGCAAAGGTGTGGATGCTTGGAGTTGCTGTATGGCCAGACACTCGGACAGGACAGCCTCTGGATCAGCACCTGTGTGCAGCTGGGGGGGCAAGCAGTGGGGAGGTGTGAGTGTCTGGCCACCTGCCCACGGGCACCCCGTCTGTGCTGGTTTCCCCGCTGGGAAAGTCGCTAGTGGACACTGTAAGGACTTCTAAGAGATGCAGGACAGGATTTGACATGCAAGGATTTTACTGGAGGATGTTCCTAGGAGGAAGTATGCCAGAAAGGCTGGGCATACCTTCAGCCCACTGAGCCAGGGAAGGAGGAAGGGGGAAGCTCTCAGGCTGGAGTCAGGGTCCCGTGTCTCTTGGGAGGGATTTCTTCACTGTCGCTGAGGGATCAGGTTTGGAGGTGTGGCCCCAGCACTTACTGGGATGGGTGGTCAAGTGTAACTACTGGGGTTTTACAGCTCCCATCAGGGCAACCTATGGCAGTAGGAGTGATGTCGCTTGGCCAGAGGGCCTCTCTCCCTCTTCCCTGTCCCTATGAAGGATATGGGAAAGAGCCCTGGGCTGAGCCCAGTCCCACACTACTTCTCCCTGTGTGTCAGTGGACAACTAACTTCTCTGGATCTCACCCACCTTGCCTGTATTCTGGAGCTGTCCCTGCTTCTGCCATTGCAGGCCATGGCTAGAAGTGAGGCAGTGAATGAGAAGATGATCTGTGGAGTACCGTATGTGGGGCTGGCTCGGCTCCAGCTGCCTGACTCCAAAGGGCCACAGAAGTGGCCCGGTGAGTTACTGTGTAGACTCGAGCTATCTGGCTAGCAGCAGAGCCTGGCTGGGATGATCTGGCCAACACCACTTGGGATACTTTGGAACATCTTTACTTCTCCAGGATGGGGCTCTGAAGACACTGGGTGACAAGGGGCAGGCACCTGCATGGGCGGTGACCCTTCTTCAGGGAAATCCCCAAACATTCACTTTACCAGGTCAAAACAGGTGCCGAGAAGGCCAGAGCCTTGCCTGTGTTCTCAGGCAGCTGAGAGTCAGCCGCAAGGGGTTTTCCACCTTCCCAGGCAGAGGGAGGGCTGACCAGGCAGGGAAGGCATGCCAGTCTCGCACTGGGCTCTCAGCGCCTGACCCGGCAGCTGTTTTCCATGTAAATGAAGTTTTTGGCAAAAGAGGGCCAAGGCATGTTCTTGCAGACCGCAATGTCGATTGGATTAGGAACAGCAGGAGAGGAGAATTAAGGAAGAAAAGCATTTCTAATTCTCTCCAAAATGTAGCAGGGCTGCCAAGGACTTGTCATAATACAAGGGTCGCCTTACCCAGAAAGATCCATCATCCCCGATGCCTCTAATGGATGCTTATTGTTGGGAAGTTTGCAGATCTGCAGCCCAGGTCCCTGGGGGCTCAATGTGAGCCAAGCATGGGCCTGGGAAAACCAGGGCAGGATTCTGGTCCTTGGGCACCAGTCCACTGGGGACAGCAGCCTCCTTGGCACCTAGCTCCAGCCTACGGAAGCCTGAGCTATCCCTTGCCGCCCTGAGGCAGCATCAGGAGCTAGTTATCTCTCCTGGGCTGTGTGATTGGGCACTTTGTTAATGTGTGTGAAAAGGACACAAGCTAGGGCCCACTCACAGGATGCCAGCTACGGTAGACAAAGCAGCAGGTACAATGTCAGCTGAGGAGCCACCGGGTTAGTGACTTGTCCCACTTCTCAGTGAGTTAAGGATGTGGTGGTGTTTGCACCAGCAGGCTTGCTGCATATCCTGACTCTACCCTCCTCTGCTCCACCCTTCAAATGGTTCCCAGTGCCTCCAAGATGAGTTGCATGCCATCTCCATCATGAGGTAGGCTTTCTCCTGGTACCCTGTCTCTCTGTCTATCCCATGGAACGGAAACTACTTTCCCAGGCTGGAGGGTTGGTTTTGCGGTTTTATTCACAGCAGTGTCCAAGGGCATGGTGTGGACCACAGTGCTCACTTCTAACATTGCTAAGGCAGTTTGCTAGAGCTGCTGGGCTGGCTCCTGCCTGTACCTATACCCTCACTCCCACGGCCCTGGGGATTGAGTGCCCAGGCCAGGGTGCTCTGCCTAAGGTTGCTGTCCTGTTCCTTACTGCATGACCTGGGGCCCCCTGCAGCTTCCTGCTGACTTTCAGGTTTTCAGTCCTGATGAAGGGCACCACCACTGAAGCTTCCCCTGGGTCAGCCCAGGTCACCTCCACTATCTTCCTTGTTCTTACCACTGAACGTACATTTCACTCTGACATCCCCATGCTCCACATGGCCCCAGAAGAATCTCTCAAGGCCATGTACTTCTTTTTCCTTCAAGACCACTTGAGGGCATTGAATGTCCTCAGGACAGCTCAAATACTAGGCAGGGTTTCCAGCATGTGAGTGCCCAGCTCTGTATAGATATGAATGCACCGGCCCCACAAGTGCCATGGGTCATTCCAGGCACACACTTCTTACCCGAACTCGCTTGCCTGTACTGCAAAAGAATGGCACTGCCCACCCCTTCCTTCTGTGTTTGTGAATCTGTGCCAACTACAGGCTCAGTCCTGGATATATATATTCTGCCACTCAGTCCGCACGAGCACCCATTCCTCAAGAAGCATAGAGGCAGAAGGGCCACCAAGCTAGCAGTGAGAGGTCCCGCAGGTGGGATCAGAGCTTATACCCCTAAACCATTATCCTTTATGGTTCCTGGTGCTTCTTCCTGAGACCTTTCTGTTCCCTTGCATATGGGCCAAGGCCCTTTATCTATGCCAGACAGAACCTCCCTGCTGTCATCAGTATCATTTGGCAAGGAGCCTCCTCTTGGTGTGTGCCTCAGGCCACTGGAAAGGGGTACTATCTGTGTCTTCTTTCTTCCATCTTCAATGCCTAGCCCAGAGCTGGGCATGAGTGTTGTCATGGTTAGGGGTGCCAGCTTTTGGTGGGTGAATGTCGAATCAGTTGAGGTGATAAGGGCAGGCTTGTGGACTGGTATACTGGGCAGGAGGCAGATACAGGCAGATAGGAGAACAGTAGCATTTTCAAGTGTGTAGAGAGTGGTGTGCACATGGGTGTGAGGCACTTGGTCTGATGTGGACAAGCAGCTGGGATTAGAGGTGTCTGCAGAGATGGGTCTTGGCTCTGTGGCCGCCTACCTTCTTACGGACCTGCTGCTCCTTGGCTGAGTGTGCCTTTACATGCTTGCGGAGGGAGCTGGGATCCGTGTAGCGCTTGGAGCATCCAGGGATCTGACAAGCATATGGCTTCTGTAACATCAGAGAGGCACGAGAGGCAGGTAAGAGGTTGCTGCTCAAGGCCAAGGTCCGCTAGATGACCTGCCACTGGAAGGATGAGTGGGCAAGGCACCTGGCCTGGGAGAGGAGGGGCTCTGTGTCCCCACTCTGCCACGGTATTGGGAGTGCAGGTGAGTTGCCTCCTATCTGCAAGAGGGGACTGACTGAGCTTTGCAGGTCTTCCTGACTCACACTGGCTGTGACACAAAAGCAGTATGTGGAGCAGGGGTACACAGGGGCTTGTCCCGGGCGGGAGAATGAAGAGAGGAAGAGTGGACATCCCAGGGCCAGCAGGTCCAAGTGGCACTATGGACCACAGCAACTAAGGTCCTCCTTCCAGTAACTGGGAGACCAGAGGGAGCTGACCTCAAAGAGCACAGCTAGGAGCCTGAAGGCTGTGCTGTCTACATGGCCAAAGCCCCTCCCTGTGACCATCCCACTGCCCTGGAAGGCACAAAGGGACCCCCCACCAGTCAACCCCCACCCTTGCTTAGACTCCTCCTCCAGGGTCTCCCCTATCTTCCCATGCAGTGTCCCACCGCTTTTGTCATAGACAGCCATGGCCCTCCCTCCAAATACCCTGCCATGGCCCTCGGACCCTTGGATAATCGGAAGCTAGATGATCATTTCCAGGCACTGACTGGGGTCCTCCTCCTCCCCCCACTGTCCCCACACATACCCCACAATGTTCTTTCTGTCACCTCTTTAGCCTTGCTCAGATCCTTTCTAGACTGGCCTGAGATTCCTACAGGTCGCAGTGCCTACCTTCTGCTGTGAGGTCATCCCACTGTCCCTCTGCTTTACTAGTGAGGGAGCCATCTAATCCTGGCCATTTTCCACAAGACCAGGGACGGGCAACTCATGGCCCTGTCTGCACCTCACAGTTCAGGGGCTTTCATGAGGACCAACCTGGGGTCCCCAGCTACTACTGGGGCATGAAGTTCACAAGGCTTCCTTTTTAAAAACACACTGAGTACTTCAGAGCCCTTAGGACTGCCTCCTGGAATGGCAGTGTGTGTGTGTGTGTGTGTGTGTGTGTGTGTGTGTGTGTGTGTAGAGGAAATGGCACCTCTCAAGAGTAAGCCCCAGGGACTGCCATGCCTAATCAGTAGACACACCAAGTGGAACTGCCCACAAAGCCTCAAGGCAATTCTGTCCCTGCCAGAGGTAGGGATGCTGGGAGATGCCCACTGTCCGGGGCCTTGTGGGGAAAAGCAGAAAGAGATGACCGGAACCATACCTTGGAGCTGCCACGGAGATTGCCAGGTTAAAGAATGGAGAACAACAAAAAGAGAGAGACAGGCGGTAAGAAGGTGACTAGGCCAACAGGAAGGCAGGGGCGGGAGAGGGAGGCCTGCCTTGGATTGCCCACCACCTGCTTCAGCATGCGAGTCCCACACTTACACAGCCCCTCCACCCTAACACGCAACCCCAGGACACTCTCCCATGAGCCCTGCCCCTGAGCTGACTGGCCCCAGGCCTGGTCCTCTGGGAATGCTGATACAAATCCACAGGCTTTGGTCTAAAAGCAAACAGCTCTGTGTGGCAGGCACACTCGCTTGGAAACAGGGCAGCAAGACCCATCTTTGTGTTTGTTTTTCCAGGGCTTGACGTGCATAGAACATTCCTCAGGCCTAGCTCCCTTGAGCCCCCAGGAAACCCCGTGGCTGTCCCAAACCACCAGCCAAACCCTCGGCCCGGAATCCCCATACAAGTTCCAAGACTGGGGCTGTGTTATTCCTTGTCTGAACAGAGCTCTATCTCTCAGGGCTCTCCAGGTTTGGTACTGCTAAGCACTGGCCACCCATGGTTCCCACACCTGCCCCTCAGAACCGCTCCAGCTGAACAGACACCACAACCAGGAGGTGTGTGTGTGTGTGTGTGTCTCCATTTAGGGAGCTTTCTTCTCTCAGTGCCCCTGGGGAAACCAAGGCCCACACTGGGAATGGTGGCTGCCTAGGGTTTGGCAGGATCCGGTTGACATTAAGTCCCTGAGTGACAGACTAGGCAAGAAAGGGCCGCCCTGTTCGCAGCTATACCCCCTCTCTTCTCAAGAGGCAGAGCCAAAATCAGAGCTGAAGCTTGCTTTCTCCACTTCTCCACTCTGTCCAGAGAACCAACCTCCTTCCTGCCATGGGCCCCATGTTCTCTGAAGCCAGGGATAGCAGGAGCTATAGCTGGGTCTCCTGTGAAAGCTGAGGTGCTATGTGTGAACCCAACCGCTGACCTGAAGGCTGCAGGCTGAGACATACATGGTCTAGCAGCAAGGAAGGAGCTGCCCTTGCTACTTAGGCAGAGAGCGGGGTGTGAGTGGGGCCCCTAGAGCTGCCAGAAACTTCTTATAGATGAAGGCCTGGGGTATCCCTGTGGGCTTGTGTGGACCTGACCTGGCCTAGCCCTCAGGAGCTCTGTTCCACAGGCTTGGTCTAAATACAGTAAGGAACGAACAGGAAACTAGAGAGGCCATGGGGACATGCCCTAGACTTGGGAGGTGGGGGTGGGGCAGAGGCCCACTGTTGGATGCCTTGTGCCCTCTGCAATATTCGCTGCCTCTCTCAGGGACAAGGGCAGAGTGCCAAGGGCCCCCAGGCTGAAAAGGTGACCAAGGGGAAGGGGACTTGGGAGTACCACAGCTCACTTCAGGTCTCGGTCAGCCATAGGGGGAGGGGAGTTGGTTTTGACTTGGGGACTATTCCTTGCCATTCTGTCCCCTCTGTTCAGACTCAACCCTTCAAACTTTTCCAGTAAAGAGCCCTGCGATTGGAGTTAGCCAAGAGTGCATTTGGCTGTCACTTGTCTGTCACTGACACAGACACGACATGACTTGGGTCTCAGCTTTGCTTGAACTGGGACAGGTGTGTGACACTATGGGGCTGGCTGGGATAAAGAAGATACAGTCCAGGGCCTGGCCTGGCTCCAAAGCCGGTGATTTTTTTTTTCCGTTCACGTTTCTGAACCTGGTTTCCCAGCTGTGAGATACAGGGCTAGGACTGGAGGACTCTGTGCCTTCTCAGGTGTGACCTCTGCTTTATGGCTTCCAACTCGCACTAACAGTTCAGTTACCCTCTTGGGCGTCTGTTTGCTCATCGGCGGACAGGGTAGGTGTATCAACTGGTGCCTAGCCCCACCCCAGCTTCCCGCACATCTGCAGCAGAGCAGAGAACTGCTCGGAGGTTCAGACGTGGGGTTTTCTAGCAGACTCCAGCCTTGTGCTGCACACGGGGTTGGGATCCTCCCAAGGGACACGCCACTTTCTCCAGCACCTGTGAGACTGGCGTGAAGACCGAGTCTGTCCCCTTCACCAGAGTCCAGCCATGAGAACCCCTAAGTCCACCTTCCTCCTGTGTCAAATGGGTCAGGGATCTTGGTAATAGGGTCAGTATAGGGACGACATTCTTGCTGACATCCTTATCTGCACAGGGGACACGTGGGGCAACTGGGACAGAGCTGTGGGCCTCTGCTGCTTGGCATGAGCAAGGACAGGGAAGCAGAATAGACAGTATGGGATGGTCAGGCTGCTGTGGCAAGATGCTGGATCTTACATGTCACCAACGACAGCCCTAAAGAGCCTCTGCATTGTCCCCAAGTGAGGAGTGGGAAGAGCAGGGAGGGGCGTGCTCTGGATGCAGACATAGTTGGCCTGTCAAAGAGAGACTGTGGATGTGAGAGCACCTGCTTTCCCATAAGGCCTGGGCTGGTTCATGGGCCATGTAGGGTAATCTGTTAAATTTAGTCTGCCCATCCACATCCGCAGAGGACATATGGCCGTACCCAAGTCATTTGTGTTTGTCACACCTGGAGGATGATGGGGGGGGGGGAACTATCTTAGTAGAAAGCCAGGGAGCCTACTAACTATCCTATAATACAAAGAACACACACTATCCACTCCCGCCAGATCATCTCCTGCCCCGTGTTACAGAGGCTGAGACTCCACCTAGAGATCAGGGTCTATGTGCAACCCTCTTCCACCCCAGGGCCTCCACACTCAGGCCTACCTACCGTGTCGAGGTGGGTGCGTTGGTGCTTGGCACGGTCGCTGGAGTTGCTGAAGGCCTTCTGGCAACCTGGGTGCTGGCACAGGTACGGCTTCTCGCCTGTGTGGCTCCGCAGGTGGATCTTCAGGTTCTCCAGGCGGGAGAAGGCTTTACTGCAGCCTTCGAACTGCAGGAGAGGCTGATGAGGGGTGCCCTCAGCCCTGAGGGCCCACCCGCCCGCAAACAGTACCCCAAACCTGCCTGTTCTGGCCCAAACCACATGCTGTCCCCCCTAAGCATCAGGGAGCGCTGCCCCAGCAAAGTGTCCAGGGCTAATACTCAGAAATGGGCCACTGGGGCCAAAGATGACCTTTCTGCTTCTGACTTGGGATATAACAACTCACACGTGTGCCAGCTGTGTCCCCTGGGGTCAGCAATTCCAAGGCAGGCCATGTCTGGGCGTGGAACCCCAGAAGGAAGGAGTCCAGCCTGGACTGGAAGGGCTCTATCCCCAAGAGGCTTTGGGGTGTCCTGCAACCTTGATGCTGTATCTGCCCCCTCGCCAACTGTGGGACTGTGGCTATCCATGAAGGACTATACACAGGCATCACCCTTGATAACCCTGTGAGACCAATGGTCACATCTGTATACTGAAGTGTCTGAGTCATTATCTGGTCACTCAGCTGACCTGCGCTCACCATCTAATTTGCTGTGTGCCGAGTACTGGACTTGTAGTGGACACAGCACAACTGTGAAACGGTTCCTGGCAGAGAACGTGTGGAGAAACGAGTCACCTAGTTCATCCTCCATGGCCCCAATCATCCGTCCTTGCAACCTCTGCCAAGCCTGGAGCTCTCCTCTATGTCCCCTCACGTCAAATCCTCCCTGCCTGCTCACCACAGCTGCCCAGGTGCCTTGGCATACCAAAATAACCCCTATAAGGCCCTCTCCTTACAGACCTGACGTTCTGCCCTGCGGCCTCCCTGCCTGCCTCTCTGCCCGTCCTCCTCTAGCAGAAGGCAGTCTTCAGCCTTTGTTGATGCAGGGCGCTCAACAAGGAAGGCCACCTCTCCTGACTAGCCCCCTATCCCCTGCCCAGCCCTCGAGGTTCAGCTCAGAGACTGGTGAGGCAGCAGTTCCAGCCTTTAGTGTGGTGTTGCTGACTGTCCTCTGCCTCTCCCCATCGTCTGCCTATGCCAGCCAGCCTTCCGGCTATGTGCACTTCAGGGTGCGGTAAAGCTCGACTGTGGCTGGCACCTGCTGCTCCAGTCATGGCGCTAGTGTTTAACTACAAAACCCGGAAGCATGTGACATCAATGTCCTCATATTGCCCAAAGTCACATGACAAAGCAAAGCTAAGGTATAGGCCAAATGTGATGTCAAAGCCTAGGTGGGTGTCTGTGCTTGTTGAGAAGGAAGAGACTGAGCCATTGGCTTTCTCCCCATGCCCTGGGCTGATGTACCAGCCATGAGCTTCTATCCCAGGTTAGGACCCAGGTGACTCCAGTCTTCTGGCACCAGGTCCCCTTGGGCTGCTAGTAGCAGGAAGCTGGGGACAAAGAGGGGAACAGCCATATTCCTTGAGGGCCAGGGCTTCTCTAGCCTCCCCCTCAGGGGAAGGAAGTCACTAAAGGCTCTCCCTCTCTCCTGAGCCTCTGGCTATTCGTCAACTTTAAAGGTACAATACCTGCTAGGAAGTTTGGGATATTTCTGGAGAGAAGTCTGTGGGCAGAGTTAAGATCCTGTGGTCCACCTGGCTTATGATCTTGTCCCCAGAGGGGCAGGCCCTGGGAAGGGATCAGGGTCAGATGTGTATTCTAGGAATTAGGGGGACAGAGTCATATGGGAATTAGAAGGAACACAGTCTACAAGGAATGGGGACAGTGTCTCTCTCTCACACACAGAAAGAAGTCACCTTCGGCTGTTAGTGGTACAGAGGACTTAGGGAAGGGACAGAGAAGGGAGTTGCTGCAGTTACAGAAGAGGATGCCGCCCAGGCAAGAGCAGCAGCCATAGCAGAATTTCCCGTACAGTCACAAGGACACGGACGAGTCAGAGACAATGACCCCCTGGGTGTCACAGTTCAGACTGTTGCTGGACCTAATGTAAGCTGCTGTTATGGGGCCTGTTCCTTTATCAGAACAAGAACGAAATCCTGGATGGGGAACAGCAGGTGGCCAGTTGCTCCCTGTTCCCCTACAAAGGCCTCGTGCCAAGTTCATCCCTAGGAGATGAAGGAACCTGGGCAGGAGCAGGGTTTCCAATCAGCATCCTCCTTGGCCCTTTGTTCTTACTGACTGGTTTGGGGGAAAGGCTGTTGGGGGAGACCAATAACTCTTGGCTGCGTGATTTCTCTGACTTTGGGAGAGCCTGTCAGACTCTGGGGATCAGTTTACCTCTCTCCCACCAGGAATCTATGGATCTTTGTCTGGGCTTCCGAACACCTGCTTCCTCACCCCTGCCTTTGCTCAGACTGCACCCCTCCTGGGAAACCTTCCCTTCCTACACTGACAATTTAATGTATACATTTTTTAGAAGTTCAGGATCTGAGTTAACGTCTTCCAGGATGCCACAAGTGCCTCTCCCACCCCATGTATCCCATACATCAGCTGTGGAGAGAGGACGCTGAGCTTGCCAGGAATCTCCATCCCAAAGGCCTTCTGTAATATGTTATGAGGCCTCCAAGGACCTTTCCTTCCTCTTGTCCGCTCAGCAAACACATGCCTCTGTTGTTTAAGCACCCCCTCCCAGGAGGAGCCTGCCTGACCCCACAGGCAGCACCCCTGCCTTCTCTCCCCATCTCAGTCCTGGGAGTGGCCTGTCACTTCAAGGACATCTAGAGGAAGTAGCAGGGAGAGAAGGGATGCTGCTTTATTCTTATCTGAGATAAAGACACACACAGATTCTGGCAGATCCTCACTCCCATCAGGACCAGGATCCTGACCTGCTCAGCCCCTGTGAGGTTTTCTATTATCTCTATTCAACAGCTGCAAAGATGAGGTCAGAGCCAGGAGGCTGAGGGGACCATCGGGTCAACGCTTCTGCCTGGCTTCAATGGGCCTGCTGCTTCCACAGCATATTGCCTTTTCCCGGTGGCCTTCTGGGTGCTTACAACTCTGCCCATCAGACGAGGAGCTGAGGCCCAATGGCAGCGAGCACAGGGACTGGAGATACGGCCCTTGCTGCAGATGGCCCTGCTCGCTCACTGAAGAAGCCAAGGCAAGTTATTCTGTGAGTCTGTTTCCTCACCTGCAAACTGGGTGAACGCTAACCTTAGAGTAATGTGAGCCCTAAATGAAACCACACACATCAAGTTCTGATCTTGTCACTGTAGCTGTCGTTTAAGGCCTCAGAGCAGGTTAAATGACAGTAACTGGGGTAGTAACTGCCTGGGGTAGTCTCTGGCCTGTCACACCTCTAAGAGAGCTATGTGTGTGTGCATGCGTGCATACGTGCATGCATGTGTGTACACATGTGCACACGTCCTCCCGCTTCCCACAATCCTCTTTCCTCCTCTTGCTCTGCACCTCTTGCCGTCCACTACCTGGCTAACCCCTCACCATACCCTACCTTCCATCAGTAAAGGCACAAAATTCCTTAAAATCCTGCACAGAGCAGAAGATGCTCAGAGATCTGAGAAGGGGCCGAATGTGGGGGCCTTCCAGTTGCTGGGCTGGGGATTACCAAAGCCTGCCTGAGGGGCTGAGCCTTGAAGCCTGGGCTTTGGCAAATGAGGTGCCAAGAAACTCATTTCAGGGAGACAGCAGGCCCGAGCACAGGCAGTTGGAGCTGCAGGGGCATCAGGGTTCTAGAGACAAAGGCTGAGCCAATATCGGGGAAGCAGCGAGGGAGCAGAAATGGGAGCGTAGGGCTGCCTTTACATACATGGCAGAGCAGGTGAGTTCTGGCATTGCTGATCCTTACAGAGCACTCCTGTACCACTACTGCCAGGGCCCAGCAGACAATATGACGCTGGGCTGTTCACCTGGGGTGCTCCAGCATGGCTTCTGCTGCTATGACCACCTTCTATCCCGATGCCAAAGCTAGGAACCTCTTTCCTTCTCCTTGACCCCAGCAGCCCTTGGAGGTGCCATCTCTCCACCGATCGCCGCATGACTCACCTGGGAATCTGCATAGCTACCTGCCTCCTCCCAGGTCACTGCCATATGAAAACTTAGCAATCGGATAATGTCTGCCCTTGACTCTTTTGTACCTTAGCATATATATGCGTGTGTACATGTGTATGTATAAATTGTCCCAGCATTCTGGCTAGTATGATCTGGCCCTGGTGATGCTTGACAGTGTCATCAGCTCTCATCCCACTGAGCTCCAGAATCTTGTGCAGTGTGGTACCAATCTAACCACTACACTCTGAGGGGATGATCTCGGGTGAGTTCATCTCACCTGTCCAGAGCCCAGATATCTCCTGGGCTCACGAGGAGGGCAATATTTGCAAATGAAAACGCATGTATGTAGCATCCTTTGGCTCTTGGTCTTGATGCCACCAGTGGCCTTCAGACATTTCTGTGGACACATCTTGTTCAGGGTAAATGTAAACATGCTATTTAACTACCCAGATAAACTCCAGGTTCATCTAGCTTGAAGCAAAGGCTCTCACGCATGGGAATGGGCAATTCTGGGAAAGAATAGTTAGAGAAGATGGTGTCTAGTAGTCTCAAAGCATGTCAGGATGGGGGGCTAGGGTGTTTTCTCATTCACCTGAAATATCAACATTGAAATACATTCTAAGAGAGAGTAAATAAGTAAAATAAGCTCAAAATACCAGGTATCTGGCAATATATCTTAGACACCTACCACAGTCTAGTGTTCTGTGTTTTACCACAGTCTAGTGTTCTGTGTTTTACTGAATCAAGACAATGCACCCTGTCAGTGGGGTGACTTCCCAGCCCCACCCTGCAGATGAACGGAATGAGGCTCAGAAAGGCGATGTCACCATATCACATAGCTAACTAGAGCTTGGATCTGGCCTGAAGTCTGACCGACATGGCTGTACATCCCTAAGCTCTTTGCTCAGTTCCTCAGGGAGCTCACAGAGCACCAAGACCAGGCTGTTAAGCGTTACACTGGGATTTCAAACTGGGCCCAACATGGGTTCTGAGTCTCAGCAAACCGAGGCCCAGGCTGATGGTGGGAGTTGCTCTCTGTGATGCTGCCACACAGAAAGGAAAACCCGGGCAACACAGCAGAGAGAAAAAGCATCGCTGATCCACAGAGCACAGCGCCTTGAAAGGCCCCGTTCCCACATGTGGGGCGTGTTACGAAAGAAGATTAAAATAATGGGGGAAAATACCCCGGGAACCGTGAAGCCCCAGACCATCTGGAGTTTTATAGTAACAGGCAGAGGAGAAATCAGCCTAATTGAAAAAAGTCCACTGCAATCCATTACTGCTGCGTGCAGCTCACAGTACGGAGGGCAGGAGATGAAAGACAGAGGGGAGCCGTGGCTGGAGCCAAGGAGGCAGCATCTTCCCCTCCAGGCCCAGCCCAAGGACCCTTCCAGTTCTGGCTAGGGAGGTGCTAGTCAAAGCCCAGGACCTTTCAGGCCCTGGGTAGGTTAGGCTCGCAGCAAGTTGCCTTCTGAGCTGTTCGCTTACGAATAAGGGCTGAGACCCTGCAGGAGAACCTTCTGGGTGGCAGACACAGTTGGCTTTGGTGATGATGTCTTTCCCTCTGGCCCCTGGGGAAGAAGCAAGGGCTCTGTTTCACACATAAGGTGTATGATGGCACCATGGAGAAACACACACAGAACTTGGGCTAGTCACATCTCTGTCTTCGTTTTTCTGCTCTCTAAATGGGGCCACCACAGACAGCTCGCTCTGAGGAATAAAAACATCGCTGTACCCAGAGCAGGACCTGGCACACAGTGGGTGCCTAATGAACGTCAAGTTTCTTCCCTGGGGCTGACATGGCCCCAAAGGAAGGAAGGCCCAGTTTCTCATGCCCTGATGAGGAATCTGGATGCGGAGAATAAAGAAGAGGTTTGAGGGAATGGGGCGTCAGGCAGGGCAGGGGAGGAAATGCCTCCAGATTTGGCATTTGCCAGTGACTTGCTTCTAAACAAACACATTTCTGGTTTAAGGGTAAAATATATTAGGTTACAATAGCCTGGCAGGCCATTCAGAGATCAACTTCTCGTTTTTGTACAAACTTTTAAGTTACTTTACAGTGATTTAGATGGGAGAAACGTGCGGTGCCAGATTCTTTTCCAGGATGTCAAACAACGCTGGGCTTAAAGGCCAGCCATCCGGGGATTGAGGGCCACTCCTCAGCCACCCATCCCGGGGGAGACTCAGGCTGGCCCTGGGGTGTACCATCCTAGCATCCCCTTGTGGTTTTCACAGGGTTCTTCAGAGCCGTGGGCTGTGCCAGGCCTCTGGAGAAGAGACTAACATGGAAGGTTTGAGGATGCGGGGCTGAAGGACACTGGCCTAAACTGTGAGGCCTCTGGGGGGAGGGTCTAGTCTAACTCGGGGCACAGAGAATGACCAGGCAGCTGAGTGCAGGAGAGGGCTCTGCCCTGTAGCAGCTTCACATTTTCTCTATTCTTGGGACCAGAGCAGACTCCCTCAACACCATCTCCCCAATCCCATTATGTAGGCAGAGCGATTTACTTCATCAGAGGTAGAGACTAAGCACCAGAGATTTTAGGATGCACGCGAGAGTCCCTGAGCTCCTTAAGGATGGAGTCTCTGTAGCTTGAGAGACACTCCCATCCCAGGCAGGCCAGTGTGGCAATCTCTTCTCGCTTACCCAGCTTCCAGGGGCCTTTGAAACCATCCAGAGAAGTGGGCAAGCTGTGACAGAGTGGGACACAGAGCAAGGCAAGGGAAAAGGGGGACAAATGAGTCATGCCTGTCCTGGGAAGGGGGTTCTGAGGCTGTGGAGCCTGGACCTTTCCTTACCAGGCCCACACTGAACACAAACGCTTGTCCACAAAAACAACAGATTTCCATTCCTAGTAGTTGAGGGAGACCTAGAGGTTTGGTGGTCAGTCAGCAAGGACCCAGATGGCCTGCCTTCCAGGGGTATACGGAGAGACTTGGCCTATGGGTCAGAGTCCCTCTCCCAATGCATCGCACCAGGTTACCACAGAGATCCAGAATCACAGACACACGCACATCCTACAATTGACACTTTCCCTCTCAGCCTAGCAATCAGTATGTCAAAGATGGAGTTAGGACACCAGTACACAAACACAGATTCAAACTCACACATACCAAGACCTAGATGTTCTCTGTACACATGCCCTGCACATATACTCTACACATACCCCACCACTCATGACACACAGGCACACACACATTCTTGTACACATACCCCAAACACATAAGCCCCACATACCACCACCTGCACACAAACATGCCAACTCTACAGAAGCACTCACTGATACATGGCCTGTGTGCAACACAACACGTGCAGAAATTGACACACAGGTGGAGTCACGGTAGCCTCGGGGTAGCCGGTACATGTATAGTAGAAGAAAGGCGTGCCACCTGGAGACAAACTCTACGGCGACACCTCAGCATCCACCCACTAGTACAGTCAGGCTCCAAGACTTGTTCTTTTGTGCCCTGTCTTGGCCTCAGAGAGCTCTAGGAGGTGGCACAGAAGCTGCAAGGAGAAGAAGCGAGGCCCACTGGCTCCTGACATCCCCAAGGGAACCAGATTAGGCTGGGTTTGGATCAGGCAGAGCGCCCGTGAAAACCCTAAGACAGTGGCCTTCCTCCTGGCCTCCCTAAACCATGCCCAGCTCCCACCCTGCTCCAGCTCAGTCCACACTGGCCTGCCCTCAGCCTACACCCATACGGCCCCCTTCTCAGAAAGCCCCTGATTTGCTGTCCAGCCCTTCTGGTTCTTTCAGGTGTGACTCGTACCGAGGCCCTTCCTAAGCCTCCTTCCTGCTGACCTGCCATGAGCTCCCACAGGCGCTGAAGTGGGCTTTTCCCTGTTCATGTACTGCACATTGCCGGGGGCCTTGCTTGAGGCTCTGGGGCCTCACATCACACTTGCAACACAGATTGAAGCCAGTGCCACAGTGACAGCCTAGGTCCCAGGCCTCAGCCCTGGATGAGCCCTCAAACTAGTGAAGGACGGTGACAATAGCGGCAGCATTACATTTATGTTCAGCCATAGGACATCCAGTTAGAGAGGGAACGAAAACTAAGGAGAACCATCCTGGTGGCCAGGGCCTCAGTGTGCTGAGCATCTTTCTTTCCTGGTCCCATCAGGATCACAACAACCTTGGGAGGGGGGGACTAGGTTTCTGTCTTTGAGATGGGTAAACAGAGGCACTGAATGGCAAGGAAACGACCTAAGGGCTGAGCCTCAGTAGGTGGAGCAGGTCTTCAATAATAGAGATCCACACCTCACAGCTCCTCCAGTGGCCTGTGAGCTGAGGAAGGGGAGAGGCCCACATGCCAGTCAGAGGCCTCTGTTCTATGGCTCACGCTCAGTAGTGGAGAGGGGCCTGCTGTCAAAAGTTCTGCTTATGGCCCACTCTGCAGTGTCCACAGTGATATGCCATTACCTACCCACACAGAAGCCTTCACTAGGCCGGGTACTCTGGGAAAGTGCCTTCCCCCACTAGGCCTCTCTCCGTCCTCATCTGTAGAATGTGTGTGTGAAGAGAAAGAACTGTACCTCTACTTTAGGGCCAGGGAATGGAGACGACTCAGCAGAAAGTAGAGGGCCAGGGAGTGGAGATGACTCAGCAGAAAGTAGAAAACCAGGAAGTGGAGATGACTCAGCAGAAAGTAGAGGACCAGGGAGTGGAGATGACTCAGCAGAAAGTAGAGGACCAGGGAGTGGAGATGACTCAGCAGGAAGTAGCGATGACTCAGCAGAAAGTAGAAAGGTGCAAACTCTTGGCTTTTGTGTAACTTCAGGACCAAGTAGAAAGAATTCTACAGACCAGATGAGTCATGGGGTTATTTCAAACAACGCTTCTGCCATAAACCCACATGAGAATGCCCAAGATGGTGCCTGGCATAGCATGGATATATGTGAATCCATGTAAAAGATGAAATAAAAACAAGGAAGAAGCATGACCCAGGGAATCCCTTCTCCCTTCCTTATCTAGAGCCAGATTCCAGGGCAGAGTAGGGCAGCATCTTGCTGTCCAGTGGTGGTCACCCAGGTTAGTGTGGTCCAGGAGTGAGCTTGGGGGAGAAAAAGCAAAGCCTCCTGAATTCCCATCTTCCAAACAGTGCTCTGGCCAGGACAAAGAGGGGATACAAGAGCATGAACAAGGTAGGGATCCTCCAAAGTAGGGCAGCTTTGCACTGTGCAGTCCCATCCCTGGGGCCAAGCCTTGGGGGCACTGGTAACACTCTGTCTAGCCTGGCTGCCCTTTTGGTGGTTTCTGTGTGTCTCAAGGAGAACTGCCGCACCCAAATGTGGAAGACTTAGATTTTTTGGACCCAGCTAAGACTTGATCAGATGGATGGGGGAAAAGTGGACTCTGGCCAAAAATGGGGCAGGGTGGCTTAGCAGGTGTTAATGTTAGAGACAACTGAAGGTTCCTCAGTTTTACATAAGCCTACATGTCCCAGAACAGAGAGAATGCTAGGAAATTCTGGGTACTGCTCCGTGGGCTCCCTGGCACAGAGGCCTGAGCTGTGGTAACCTTAAAAGCTAGATCTACTTTCCTCATATTCATGAACTTCAAGTTCTGATATAAGGAACATGGACGACACCCAGTGTCCCCCATGGGAAACACAGACAAGGAAAGCCATAGCTTACATCAATGGCATACCTCAGTCAGCTTCAGCAGTCTTAACTAGGCCCTGCTTGGCTGATTTTCAGACTCCCCTAGTTAGAGGGGCCACAGTACCTCTTTTCTTAGATGAGGCTTCCAGGCATGCCCAACACCAGGGTTCTTACAATGTACTGGATCAAAAGCAAAGTGTTACAGGGACTAAGGAAACACAAAAGAGACTAGAGAAAGAACAAATGGCCACTAAGTCATCAGAAAACAATCTTAGCAGTCACAGACACCACAGTGAGCATCCGAGTCAAGGCACCAATGTAATGGTTTAAGTAAAATGCTGCAGGTCCCTGAGGGGCAGCAAAGGGCAGTGGGTGCTGAGGCCACAGCAGGCCACGAAGACAGCCTGGTCCTAGGCAGGTAGCTCCATGGTGGGTGAGAAACCGAGACAGATAGGCACACCATGAAGAGTGAGTTGGATAGTTAGTGGGTTATGGAAGGGGAGAAGGGGGAAAAGAGGAGAGAGAGAGAGAGAGAGAGAGAGAGAGAGAGAGAGAGAGAGAGAGAGAGAGAGATAGGGGAAGGGGACAAGTATGGAGAAGGAATAGAGGGGGGGGAAAGAAGGGAGATGGGGGAGAGAGATGGAAAGGGAGGGACTCAGGCAGGAAGCTGAAGATCAGCTGCCTCAGCAGAACTGGGGAAGGAGTGGGCATGGCTTGTCTCTTAAAGGGACAGGACAGACCATTAAAACTGATGTCTCCTAAAACCGCAGATCTCCAGCAGTACAGCCCACCCTGGACTGGGCCCCGCAAAGGCCCGGGCTTTCAGCTTCCCCAGGGGTGCCAGAGAGAAACACACTGCTGTCACCACACTGAAGAACCAGTTACAAAAACCAAAGAGCCATGTCCATGTGATAAGCAAGACCCTGAGGGGAAGTGTTCACTGCACCATGCTCCTCTGAGCTCTGGGGACATGAGGCACTTTCTGGGAAAGCCAGCTGCCCAGATGCCTGGCTCAGCAGAGCCTCACCACCCCAACTCAGGGGATGGCTGGAACTCATTAGCATTATGTCAGGAATAATGTGAAATTAAAACATTTAGCTTTGGCTTCGAACATAGAGAAAGACAAAAAGAGAAAGATGACATCGCACTGGGCTGCTCAGCTGTGACGTGGGCACCAGTAATTCACAGAAAAGAAATCATTGCTTGGCACTTGGACCCAGGCAGGACCCTGAGACTGTCAACAGGGCTAAGACTAGAAAGTGGCATCTGCAGTGTGGTCCAGGAGGAAGCAGGCTGAGTACAGTCCAGATTCCAAACCAGGGGAGACCTCCTATCCTCCACACGCCCTGCCCAACTCTCCTGCTGGCTTCTCTGTGGCTAATCTGGATCCTGGCGAATTCTGTTCATCACCCTTCATGTCAATCATCTGCCCCATTCTCAGACTGCCAGCCTGCTGTTGTCATGGCTCAAAACCCATCCTGAGCTTAGAATAAAAGCACAGCCTGCCATCCCCCAGATTTGCTAGCTCACTCCTTGGCATACAGGGATTGCATAACTTGGCTTTTACAACAATGTTCCCTCGTCCTGGAGTCCCTGTAAGTGTTAGGGCTCAGCACCAATGAGGGTATCACTGCTGGGACCTTTAGGGAGAGTCCTGAGCTTCCTAAGGGCTGCCCAGGGAACCTATCAAACCTACCTGGGCCTCCAAAGGCCCTTGTGTGATAGGTAGAGACACTTATCAAGCTTCCTCTGACCCCCTACATCTTGGCAGTGTGTGTATCCCGCAGTCCCAGGCAGGATCCTCCTGCTCCCGCATTTATCTTGGTGGGCAGAGTATCTTGCAGTTACCCGAGTCTGGATTCAAATTCTAGTGCCCCATAAGGCTCTGATTGGTACAAACCATCTAACTCCAGGCTTTAGCATGCCTGCTCCATCACGAGAGTGGTAAGGATGAGACGCCTCGGTGGGCTACAAAGAGACAGCGCCAGACACTGCTGAAGTACTGCCACCCATCGTCCTTAACACAGACCTAGAAACTGAGGGTTCAGGGCTGTGGGGGACAGGGATTTGGAGGGAGGTGGGTACCCGTATATACGAGAAAGCAGTTCAGGCAGCTCCTAAGCCTATCTGGTTGGTGACATAGTAGAACCTACTGGAATTCATTCATTCATTCATGTCCCCCACACTCAGCTAACTGTGCATGGTTAGATGTCCAAAATACACTGAAAAACAAAAAAAAAGAACAGGATGGCTCCCTTTAGTAAGGTGTATTTATCATGTGATAGGTTAAGGCCTGGAAAAAACGTCCAAAATAACAGCAGTCAGTTCTGAGTGGTAACGCTCTTTGCTACACTCTGCTATCTTCATATTTATTCTTACTCTTTTATTTTATACAAGTGGAGTGTTATAAAAAGTTAGTGGGCACTGCAATCCTTTAAGGTTGCAATTCTAGACTTCTCTTGGCTCAGCATATAACTTCGGGCTACAGGATGTACCTAAGTCCTCCATGAGTTAGTAGAAGATCTGACTCAGGTCTGAAAGGGACATTTACTCCTGTCCTATGTAACAGCATCTTTCATTCATGTTTGTGATGACTTCCAGAGAGGCTCTGAGGGCTAGGGAAGTGATAGGTGATGATCAACTTTGCAAATGGCTTGGAATGAAGCCCACAGTGCTGACTGTTGCATGCCTGTGTTGGGACCCTTCCATTACTCCCTGGATGAAGGTCATGGATGCCTGCTTACAAGGATGAGCTCAATGAGCTCCTGGCTCACACACGGTAGCCAGGGATGACTGAGGCGGCAGGTTAAATTGTGGGAACAGACGGGGAGGGCAATGGCTACACTGCACCCCCAGAATAACACTAACTTGCATAGCCCTGGGGAGGGGCAGTGCACCTTCAATCAACACCCACTGCCACAGCCTCAAACACTGGAGCACATTCCTGAGTCACCTGTGTGGGGCCTGAGCTATGGATCAGGAGATAAGTTCATGATGTGGGAGTCCTCTCTGTGTGCTGTGATTACCATTAATGAATAAAGAAACTGCCTTGGCCTGTTGATAAGGCAGAACTTAGGTAGGCAGGGAAGACAGAACTGAATGCAGGGAGAAAGAAAGGCAGAGTCAGAGGGACGCCGTGGATCTGCTGTTGGAGACAGACGTGCTGAAACTTTGCTGGTAGGCCACGACCTTGTGGTGATATACAGATTACTAGAAATGGGTTAAACTAAGATGTAAGAGTTAGCCAATAAGAAGTTAGAGCGTATGGGCCAAGCAGTGATTTAATTAATATAGTTTCTGTGTGATTATTTTGGGGCTAAACTAGCAGGGTGGCCAGGGCCCTCCTCCAAGTTCAATTCCCTTGCTTGCTGGCTCAGGTCTTAGGCATGTCACCTGGTCCCTGTCCTGGAGCAGATGTGACCCTCCTTCCAGTAGACTTACTGTAAGGACAAACACATGATTGGGGTGGTAGGGTCAGTGAAACGGTGGTCCACCACACAGAGCCAGTACCCATGTGTTCTTTCTCCTACCGTCATCCACGCAGAATGCATGTCACCCAGCAATCTCCAGCTCATAGCCTCCTCTTCCAGAAGCCTCCCTCAGTTTCCCTAGGGGCCCCAGCCATGTTCTTCCCTCCATCACAGCCTCATGCTCAGCAGAGTAACTCCCAGACTCTATGCCTGTTCCTACTGCTGCAGGGAGGAGTCAGACACAGGGCAGTCCTGGTCTTGACCTGGCAACCGACTGGCTGTACAGCAGAAGCTCCAGGAGGGTCCTGATGATGGCAGCAAACTGCTCCATCAATGGCAGCCTTCTTGTCTCATCCCACTTCTGGGTAAGGAGAAAGGCTCTTTGCTTTTAAAATCATGGAGGATCTGAGGCAGAGCGACGCTACAGATATGGGCTCAAAACTAAGCATCAGACTGGTGGTGGCCCAACAGAGGAGGCCATACCTCCCATCTTCCAGCCCTGTGCTCTCTGATTGCTGGCCTCGGGCTACCACTCTTCCAGCAACAGCTTCCACTGGACAAGGGTGACAGGTAGCAGAGCAGCAGTGGATGCTGCCAGGGCTGTCCTTCCCATCACGTTCACAGTGCTAGATAGCACCCTGGCCTTGCACTCCACTCCTCTACAGCAGGGGCTCTTGTGGAGGGACAGCAGTAGCTAGCCATGTCTGTGAGACACCTGCTCCTATCACACACCCAACACTTCGACAGCAGCGGAGCTCTCGGCAGACCCACAGAACTCTGAGGGCCAGTTGGACACGTCTGCTACCTGACACAGTAACTTCCCTGTTGAGGAAAGCACCGCATCATGGAACACCAACTTGGTGACTCTGGGGTATAGGCTGGGGCTTAGTGTTTTGTGTGCCTCTCTGTTTGAAACAGTTGTCAGGATCACCAGGAGAGGTGCCAGCCATTTCTCATTAGAAATGGGGCTCCTCAGCTCCCGAAAGAGCTCACGTCACTGAGGGGAGGGTCTCCTGTGAGGGACAGATGGAGGACTGTACTCTCCGTCCACACTGACTGTGAGCCCCATATAAAACCATCACGAGCTATTCATTCATCAGACCTCAAGCTTCTGCCATTTTGCCATTCTCTCTCGTGCTGTGCCACAGCCCTGGGCCTGGCCTTGCAGCAGCTCAGAGGCTACTGAGCTGGCCCCTGCCCCTGCCCTGTGTAGCTTAGCCGAGAGGAAGGTCAAGCCTGAGGCCAGATGTGCTGGGTGTGTTTTCCTGTGGTCATCCAGAGGTTTCAGTAAAGCTCTTCAATTGCTCCTCGGCAGAGAAGGAACACACACGACCATAAAACCCACCATGTAAAGCATATAATTCAGTGGCTGTCAGCATATTCATGCCTGGGCAACCATCACCACAGTGGTTTGAGGAACATTTTCACCCAAAGAAACACTGCCACTTGGCAGTCACTCGCTCCTCACGTCTCCCTCTCCCGAGTCCCCAGGAACTGCAGACTTTCTACTCCTATAGATTGTCTTTTTGTTTTGGTTTTTTTTTTTTTACACTTATGTAGGTTGTCATATACCACATGCATTTTATGCCTGGCTTCTCTGGCTTAGCACCGTGTTTCTAAGATTCCTCTGTGCTGTGCTGCAGGGTACACAGTATCTCAGTCACTTTTAGGGCTTAGTAATGTTCTGTTGGGGCCAGTAAAGATGGGTCAGTGGGTAAAGTCAATGGTCGTGCAAGCCTTGCAATTTGAGTTCAATCCCAGGAACCCACGTTTAAGTGGAAGGAGAGGACCAACTACCAAAAGTTGTCCGACAGCCCTACATGTGCTGTGGCAAGGACTCCCTGCCACACATCACACACAAATATTATAAATAAATAAAATATAGATAATAAGAATTGAGACGTGTTCTGCTCTGTGGAGGTGACAGACCTGTCTGTCCGCTGGTGGACACTTAGGCTGTTCTCTACATTTTGGGCTCTGATTAGAGAGGCCATGAATCTTCAAGTGTGGGCTTGGTCCTCTCTTTGGTATGTACTTTGGAGTGGAGTGACAAGTCCACATAGATGGCAGCCTGACATCAGCTTGATCAGCAGACTGTTTCCTAAAGCCAGGGCGCTATCAATGTGTGAGGATTCCAGGGTCTCTACACCCCACAACTCTGCCATGGAACCAAGCAGTGCCACAAGGCTTCTCGTCTGCCATTTCCGTTTTCCTGGTTAGCGTCGGGCATCGTGTTCTGGGCACCTGACCATCTGTATAACGGCCCAGAGACACATCGTTCAAGCCTTTGCCCGTGCGGAAACCCAGCTGTTCGCCTTTCATTTCACTGAGCTGTGAGATTGTTAACATAACCCGGGTCTGATCCCTTCCCAGCTCTATGACTGCAAAGGTGGCTGCTTCTGTGTTGAACGGGAGCACACATGCAATTCTCACCGCATGTGGGGCTGTATCGAAGCCAGGAGAGCCAGCAACGTCCCCCCCGCCCCCACAGGTCCATGCTGTCATCCCCACACTGCAGACAAGCAGACAGCCACAGAGCTGTAACCTGCTCTGTGCATCCATCTAGGAAGTGGCAAAATGGAGCCTGGGGCAGGAGGGACAATCATAGCCCAGCCTGCCAAAACTCCGGCAGGGAAGGGGAACCCCATGGGGCTGGCCTCAAGCAGCAGGAGACCCTGTAAAGAGGTGTGGCTCCCCCAACAGGTGTTAGGGCCACTAGACTGAGCCCAACTCTGAGGTTTCCTCTCTCCCCTGCCAACCCAGAGGGATCTGGATTTGATTTCATCTGGGAAGGAGTCCGTTTCCTTACAGGCATGCATGCTCCAATGGGTGGGAAAGGAATATTCTCCCACAGGGAGCACAGGCTGTGGTTCAGGATCCACCACTACAAATCATGGATGATGACATCAGAGGGGATTTAGCCGTGAGCATCCTGGGAGTGGCTTTGCAGCAGTCAGGGGAACTCTGACTCCAGACTGGGCATGGAGGAACAGACTCTGGGGGACAGGTTCAAACTGTCCTCAGCCCTTCTCCATTGTGGGCCCACTAACACTGGAGATCTAACGTTTTATGCGAGAAGATAGTTACTGAATGTTCTTGTTATAAAGTACAAATAGCAGGCCAGTCCACACCGGTTAGCTGAATAAATTTTTTATCACAGCTCACATAAGGGACTATAATACTGCTGTGAAAAACGATGCACATGGGAGATTTTAGGTTCGCAACACCGCACTTAACCGTGCTGATCGTTCACAGTCTTCTCTGCAACCCCACGAGAAACAGGGAGGTAAAAAACCTCATCCAAGATGAGGGCAAACTGGGACTTAAGCTCTTCTTAGTGGCACATCCTGCCAGCAGCCTGTCAAGTTACCCTTTGCTGAGTATTTACTCAGTCCAGATGCTGCGCTCAGCGCTCCCTCTGGTATGGCAGGAAAGGGCCAAATGACAGCCTCCATTACGTGGCTGGGAGGCCTCTGCTCTTCCCCACTCTCCGAAATTCATCATGATTGTGTTACTTATACAAAGAAATGGAATGCATTTTCTTTGCTTCTTGCAGTTACTGAGCCCCCCAGGAAAGTAAGGAGCCATCCTCTTGGGACCTACGGTGGCCCATCCATACCATACAACCTACGCCCAGACCTATGCCTCTTGCTGAAGATGCAGGCTGTGTGTGTGTGTGGGGGGGGGTCCCTCAGCCTCTATTGGACCCCCTGGACCTTCAGTCCATGGAAGGGATGTTCCCTCCAGCCTCAGGCTCAATGGGTGACTGTATCTGCCCTGACCCTCCCTGGGCTGCTGGGAAGATTCCAGGTCAGTCATTACTGAAGGTATCCCAGAGCCAAGGGGCCCCACGGGACAGCTGCATGAACAGAACCTGATGAGGGCTCAGAGAGCACTTCTGGCTGCACCCTCCACCCTGTCAGGGCCCCCTTGAGCTCCACAGACCAGTTCTCTTCTGTTCTTCCCATGTTAAACCTGACTTTCTGGACGCCCACAATCCCCTCAGACCTTTGTGGTGACCACACCTAAACCTTGACATCAGAGCTCTCCATTCTCTGAGCCTGTCCATGTCCCCAAGAACTATCCCTGCATGCCAGCTGCAGCACCCATGTGGCTCTCGGTTTGAGAATGGTGTGGGGCATGAGAATCCAGCTAAACCAGTCACAGAATGTGGCTTCTCTTGCAAGAACTGGAGCCCTACCCCACTCAAAATACATGCATGCGTGTCCCCCCACCACCACACAAACAATGCACAGGGAGCATCTAAGAGATCAGCTTCCTACACCCAACAGATATACAATGAATGCCTAACACACACAGTATCTTCCCACACCCAACATACACACTATAAGCACCCAACATGCACACACCAACTCTACCGCCGGCATACACACAAGGAACACACACCAACTTTTTATACCCCAAAGATGCACAAAGTACACCCAGTACACAACAATTCCTTACCCCCTATATACATGCATACACACATATCTAATAATCCCTTATATAATCAATACACATGTATGTCTCCAACACAGAACACATCCAGCCAAACACACCCACCCTTTAGACCTAACACACATGTACCTTATTGCTCAAGGCAAAGTTAATCATCCTACCACCCTGACACTGCACCCCAAGTTAACCCTCCTTGTTTTCCCCACTCACCACACATGCGACACTGAAAACATCCTCTCCAGCTTCCTCCAACACACACACATGCCCAATTACACATATCTAGTAGGTACATGTGCTCCCTAAACATAAGCACAGGCCAACTTCTCGAAACTTACACTAAGCACACACAGTACATCCTGTAGTATGTGTGCTATGGGGCACGTACTGGGTGCGGAATGTGTATGGGATGTAGATACCTTGGATGGAGATGCGTAATGGCGCTTGTGAACACACAGTATTTCTATTTCCACCCCAATACGCACATACCTAGCTATATAAACCCTCCCACCCCATACCAAAACCCACACTTACATTCCCACAATCCGACCACACAACCTAAACATATATTCTGCAAGCATACCCGCCCAACACACTTCAAATGCCTCACACTCATTCAGACCATGGAGACCAACAGTCATGCAGACACACAATTAGCAGACATGCAATCATGTGGACAAATTACATGTCCCCTAATAAGCTGAGAGTTTAACATGCATACAGACACATGCTCCCACACGCACACTGTCACTGAACACAAAGCCCCAAACCCTGCACTCTCCCCTGCAGCGTTCCCATGCCTCACGTATGCCCAGGTGTATGCTGCTATGGATGGACAGTGTGCCGTAGTGGGTAGAACCAGGCAGTTCCCTTCAAATCCTTGAGCAGGGCCCCTCCTCCATCCCTGCTGCTTCTGTGCCTGGACCAGCTCTGCACAGCAAGGCCCAGGTGGCAGGGGGAGGGGCAGCCCTCGCCAGCCTCCCCTCGAATTCCTGCCTGCTCCGGGGGTTTACTCTTCCCTTGTTCATTAATGATTAAAATACTTTATGCCGACCACAAAGATTGTTGTCTTTGTCTTTCTCTCTTTATAAAAACCAGCAGATGCATTTGGGACCCTCCGGATCTCCTCGGGGTGATTTACATGGCCACAGCCAGCTCTCGGGGAAGCAAAGCAAACATTCCCATGGCCTCAGAGCCTCCCACCCCCATCCTTCTCGTCAAGGCCCCTCTACCCAGCCACAGTCATATAGGAGGCAGCCTCTTGTGAGGCTTTCTATTTTTGTCATCAGCCTTGGATGGGAGCTGGGCAGGGAGAAGCTACCCAGCACAGATGTCTTTTACACGGCTCCTTTAAATACAGAACCACCTGGGCCTCTGGAGGTCTACGAAGCAACCAATCCCTAGCTAACGGTGGGACTGCCAGCATTCTTGGTCTCTCTTCAAACCCAAACCCTGTCCCACAGCTCGGGATGGCCCCTGCGGAAGAGCAGCAAAGTTCCACTGTGCACCTGGGCAGAAACAGGTATGCTCAGACAGTTCAGTCTGGATGTGGGTCACTTCCCTCAGATTTCCCACAAGACGGGAGTCCATCCCAGGTTCCCTGGAACCCATCCAGCTTCAGTGTGTACAGCTCTCGGATGCTGTGCCCTGTCTGAGGCAGCCTTACCTAACTGTCTATAATATCCAGCCAGACAGCCATGCACCCGCACACATTCACTATATTCTTGTTAAGTGTCTTAAGGTACAAGGTACATGGCTCTCCTCTAGCTGAAGGAGACAGCGTGGGAAATGGCATACATGTGGCTTCTGCCCTCTGCGGGTCATACACGAGTGAGGCCACACAGACACCAAGGCGGCAAGCAGACAAGGTCAGGCGGGGTAACAGTCACATGATCAGGAAAACACTTGGCCTCAAGACTGACTAAGTAAGGTGACCTTTGCCTGGGAGAAGGCTAAGGAAGGTCTCTATGGAGAAGAGGCCACCCATGCTGGTCTCGAGTTCTAGAACTGAGGAAGAACCGGGATTGGATGCAAATCTGTCTCTACAGGGCTAATTAGGTAATCTGTTAGTACCAATGCAGATCCTGGTTTGAGTCTGTGGGTATCAGGGACACTAGAAGAGTGTGGGTAGGGATGGCTTGGGTCATATTAGGGAGGCAGCAACACAAGCCCACCAGCTTGCTGCTAACATGCCCTCTGGACTTGCAGATGCCACCTCTGAAGGACAACACACTGCCTCCCCAGGATGCCACCAGGGCTTCAAAGACATGGAGGAGATGCTCTCTAGGTACAGCACAGAGAAGCCCACACAAGCAGGGAGGGGCATGGGTATCTGAAATATGGCCTTAGCTACTCTCCGGATGTCTAGAGCCATCTCTGGACAGACTTGGGTGACCTTACCTGCCTTTCTAGGCTCAGGGATCCTGAGGCTGGAATGTTCCAAAAGATTTACATGGACATTCATATCTAAGGACTGGCCACCTTCACTCTGGTGGCCATGTCTCTCTCCCTCCTTACAGAGCAAGGTGCTGGCTAAGAAAGTCTCAGGGCTTGCTCCGCTTCTGTAATCTCTAACCAGGTTGGGTTTCTGCCATGAAGCTGTTGTTCCCTTGGGCAGAGCTTTAGAATGGCCGCAGGGCATGGAGGCCAAGTAGGAAACACCAGTGAACCAAAGGCTCCTACACGTGTGAGCCTTGCCCACGCTGCTGGACTGGGATCCTGTCCTTGGGTCTCTGGAGAGGCCAGGAAACAGTCTCTGTAGGATGTGCAGAGGGCCATAGGTGGGAAACCAGCGTGCAGAAATGGCATTTAGCAGAAAGAGGTTTCCCTCTAGGTTCTGAAGAGGTTGAGCATAGACCACTACAGCCTCTTCTCATGGCCAGTGCTTCAACCTTCCGCAGGCAACGTGATGCTTGGCCAGGGGTGTGTGTGGCACATGAAGGGCACCAGGACAGCCCTCTTAAACTTCCCACCTCCCCAACCATCCCCAGAGTGATCCTATGGACCAGGGCTGGGAACAAAGTGTGTCTACTCAGCTCCTATCATCTTGAAGGTCCCAGACACCATGGACGTTATATCATCAAGAATCTGGGATTGGATCACTCTTATCATGAGCCTTACTTTACAGATGGAGAAACTGAGGCACGGAGCATTATGCAACTAGATAGAAAGCATGACAGTATAAATGGACTCTAACGCTGACTCCAGAGAGGGGCAGGGGGCCTGGATCTCAGCACCGGAACAGGCTAGAGAGGAGATAAAGCAGAGAAGCCTCTGGAGTTCTAGGACACAGAGTGGAGTTCAGGGCAGCTTAGGAAATATGGATCTGGCTCTCTGGACCCACCAGGCAGGTCTTGAAATAGTCACACGATACTTGGTACATGAAGCAGCTACCATGAAATATTTTATCGCTCCAATTACTTTTCTGAATACCTTCCCTAACTCACTTCCTGTAAAATCAGACAGACCAGGTATATATGACTTTTTCTAAATGAAGCAGGTTAAAATACCTAACTGGCTTTTGTCCAGTTATTTCTAGTATCTTGAAAAATTCCACCTTCTACACGGCCCCTTATCCATTCCATATGCCCCTCTGAGGTCAGTTACTGGAAGTGAGCATACATAAATAACCTCCACCTAAACTGACAGCTGACTCCAGGAACTGTCAATCAAATGTCACCGGGAGAGCCCCTCAGGAGCTCAGGAATCAGGCCCTGGAGGATGAGGGATGAGCTGGCGGGGGCTGTGGCAGGCACTGTCTGATGGGCTTGAGGGCTCACTGACAGACGTGAGTGACACACGAGAAAAGTGACTGATTAAGTTACAGCATATGCACTGGCTGAGTAGGGGAGGCACTCAGAGGTCCTGATCTGGGACAGTGACTCACTGACCCTCCAGGTCACGTTGATTATCGTCCTGTGGAGTTGGTCCCAGTTCTGTCCATTATATCCAAATGATCTTAGCCTAGGAAGGCCTCTATTTGTACCACGTTATGGTCTCCATACTAAACACTAGGTCTTCCATGCGTGTTAATGTAGCCTGGCTGGACCCTGCTGGCCTTTCTAGTCTCATCCTTGACTAATACTCCAGCCACTTCTGAAGACAATACTCCTGGACCATACTGTTCCCACATCTAACGAATTACAAAGGACAACTCACTTGCCCATGTGCCTTGCTCTCCTGTCTGGCTTTCCCACTATACCAGCAAGATTAAGAGCCCACAAGAGCCTGGTTCAAAGGGACGAGCAGCAAGGGGTGTGAGAATGAGGGAATGGGTGCCCATCTTCCCCACATGTTGAGCTGTTTGCCCCTCTCAATTCCTGTGTTCTGTGTGTGTGTACATCGGGGGAGGCACCCTCAGACTCTGTTTACTTGCCTCTCTGTCCTGGAATAGGTATAACCTTCCAACATGTGGCCAGTGCCTAGTAAGCCACCACTTGAGTTCAGGCTTCAGCCAGTTCTGGGGGTTCACAGTGTCCTACAGCCAGAAGGTGAAGACATCTGGACACCAGACAGCAGTCCCAGGCCTGGCCTTACTGTCCTAGAAACTGAAATGAAGAAAGATATGAACCCCCAAGTAACAAGGGCAAGAATTAGCAGAAGTTAAGAATCAGACCAGAGCTAGAAAGGCCTGGAATGTTCCATAGAACCCCGGGGCTTCTCAGAAACAATAATTTAGATTGTAGGAGGTTTTGCTGGCCTCTGACACTTTATATAGATCCCGTCTGTTTGGACTCCGACTCTCTGAGGGCTGGGACCATCCATGCCTTTCTTGGCTGTGTCCAGCCCTCCTCAGAGGCTGACCCAACACAGAATGGATAAGCACTGGGAACTGCTGGCTTGTCACACACTGAGAGAGAACTGTCAGTCCAAAAGTCCCCGGGCCACAATCCTTCCCTGGCATTTGTTCAGTCCGTCCTGAGGTTTTTCACTCTGAGTTAGAAGGGCTCTAATTCCTCTCTCGACTGTTAGTTAATCCCTCAGTCTTGGTTCCATCCTTCTGAGCATCTGCCCCCTGCTGGCTCTACCTCGCTCCAGCCAAGCCACTTCAGACATAATTGCACACACATGTACTGACACGCTCATCTACATACACTCATACACACTCACATAGCCACTGCGTCATATATGTACATCCACAATACACCGGCATGCTTGCATGCACGTATATGATCACCTCTTTGGTCACAATGGTTCTTCCCCTGGAAAGTACTTCCTTCTCCTTTAGGCAATAATTCCTCATTCTTCGAGGTGCACCACAAGTACTTCCTCCCCTGGGAAGACTTCCCTGGCTGCTCAGGCAGAGCCGGAGCCCTTCTGGATTCACCTAGTAACATTCCAGGTGGCTCAGCTTGGACACAGCACTGCAGAAGCTCTGCTGGGCTTTATTCTTGGCAGGGACCCCCCATGATGCAGACTCAAGAAGAACCCAGGAAAGACCCAGGACACAGTAAAGCCAAACAAGGAAAAGCCAGGGGTGCCCAGGGCCTGGGTGGGGACTGACATGTCCCTTGGGTCCCAGCACTAAGGGAGGAGAAGGAACGAAGTTGTCAGGTTTTCCTAGGCTGAGGACTTCAGGTATGAACCCACTTCCCGTTTACAAATGTATGAGTCCTCTGCGGGTGGCTCTGACCGAGGAAACCCCGTACACACACTCAGGGGACATCTGTCTCTCTCCTAGGATCATGGGAAGGAGATGCTGGGTGGAGTTGCTGGTAAGATTGACACTTGGCTCATCTTAGGGCACAGCAGCATGGTGCTCTACCAGGCCTTCTGTACGTTATCTGCAGACCCTGTCCGGCACTGTTCTAGGCATGGGGGGCGGGGTCACACATACAGCAGGTGCTTTAGGAAGACCCTGATCGTACCTGCTTAATGGGCTCCTCAGGAGTAGCCCAAGGTGGGTGGTGAGTCCTTGGGTTGACAAGGGAGCTGTGAGGACTCACAGGACCCTCGGCCCTGCTATCCGAAGGACTGTGCATAGTATTTAGCCTTCACTACCCCATCCTGACCATGTCACGTTCCTCCATCCTGCCCCTAGGCAGAGAACAGAGAAGAGGCCACGGGATGTCTGTTCTTTGCAGGATCTTTAACACATACTCCACTATAGAGCACCTACTACAGGCTAGGAACTCTGCTGGGTTCCCACCATCTTCATCGGGTCTCTGGCTCCACGAGGCAGTTTCTACCACTCTTCCCTAAGTCCCACTCGGCCCCATGAGCCAAGTCACAGGTGAGAAAATTAGGCCCAGGGAAGCTAGGCACTTATACAACGTCACACAGTAAGTCCAAGGGAGCCAGGTCTCTCTGCAATAATCTCCCAGGATTTCTGAACAGCCAGCCAGACCTAAGGGGGTTCCTGGGCCTTGCAGGTAAGCTGAGCGGCGGGGCAGTTGAGACTACACTGCATTTGTAAGCGGTGCATGACTTTATAAGCCTCCAGTTACAATTTCATCATAGCTGGGACCTGGAAAGTCTACATAATCCTGGAAGGCGTTGGTCTCAGCTCAAAGCCTGCTGGGCCTGCTAATTGGATCGTCAGCCTATGCTGTAAATCAGACCGCAGTGTGGGCACCGACACGGCAATCTTTCTTCAAACAGGCACTGTGTGTCTTTACATTATTGTTGGCCGACCAGGGCCTTAAATAATTTCTGTGTAACCCAGTCCATAAATCTGCCCTCGCTCTGTGACTGGAAACACTGCCAGAGAGGAGCCCCCGCGCCCAAGGTAAACAGTGGGCTGGCAGCCGCCTCCTCATCAGGCAAACACCACAGCAATGGGCCTGGCGAGGGGCACTCTGGGGGAAGCCTCAGGACATGCCAGGCTTGGCTGAGCCTAAAGAAGTCAGAGTACTCAGCGGTCCCCACAGAGTGCCATCATAAGGTGTGACACCAGAGCAGCCTAAGCCTGGACAGCCAGGCTCTCTGTGTTGGGGGGAGGGTGCCAGCAAGTGAGGGGGTGCGGGGAAGCTGGAGGGCATCCCCACACCAGGCAGTTCTCTCTCCAGCCCCAGGGGGCTGACCCGCCTTTTCCTACTGCAGTGGTGGAATGGCTGTGGCTCACAGAAGTCATGTCAATTGTCCACACGGTCTGCACGTGCTGAGGCCAGAGTTTGAACCCAGGGTGGCCTTGTTTCAAGGCCCCTTCCCTGTCACACATAAATATGAGAGCTGGAAGCAGACAGAGTTACAGAGATCAAAATCCGCCACGAGGAAAGGTGATCCAAGCAACACGATAGCGTGTGAGTGGCCAATGGTGCAGAAGGCAGGCAGTCCTTGGGGAGCACAGCGCTTCCTGGAGAGAAACGGGCAGAGGCTGGATGGCTCCATGGCACAAAGGTGCCACAGGCTGTGCTGCTGACCAAAATGGTTGACCTGATGAGCACTTGCTGACCCACAAGCCCTGGGTGACAGAGAACCAAAGAGAAAGGACAGAGTCCGTCTTTCGAGGCAATAGGAAGCAGGTATAAGGAGTGTGCATGAATACAGGGCACAGAGGGACAAGGGGACACCAGAGAAGGGCAGCCACACGTGCGAAACAATGGGGGCGGGGGCACACCTCTATAGGGACTTGCTACATATAGAAAATCCCCTGAACCCCTGGACCTCTCACTTGTTCCTAAGAGGTTAAGGGCTGAGGTCCTTGCAGCCAAAAGCCCGAGCCACAAGTTCTCAGGATCACCCTGCAAAGACCTGTGAGAGCCTCACCCCTTGCCTATCTATCCTGGCCCCACTCCACACCGCACGGCACTGTCCCTCAGCAGTGTGCAGCCTTGCTCCCTGGCATGGTGCTG
Organism: Alexandromys fortis; assembly: GCF_014885135.2. Taxonomy (NCBI): domain Eukaryota; kingdom Metazoa; phylum Chordata; class Mammalia; order Rodentia; family Cricetidae; genus Alexandromys; species Alexandromys fortis. The sequence goes on from NW_026067908.1 coordinate 4,983,897, forward strand.
CTGCAGACAACTGCGGCAACACGCTGTACGCTGCGAGGAAGGTGAGCCCACACCGCGGAAACCCTAAGGTTCTCACTGTGAGCCGCAGGTGATGACAGCCCCAGATCCGCGGGAGGCTTCAGGGTGATAATACTTGGGAAGCACTCGGCACCTCAAAACAGCAGCAGATGGCAGTCATTTTTCGAATAGCACTTCTTCATGCTCTGCCTCTGACTAGTTTCTGAGATCTGCTCGACAGCTTCTGGGGTAGCTGCATTGTTACTGACCGCTCTGTACCAGGGCCGGGGGTCTGGGCCATTCTGCTGCAACATAGCCAGACCATGCAGATCTGTGTGTTCTGGTCTACTGCTCTGGTCAATCTGAGAGATTGAAGCGAAACCAACCAGAAAGCTGCAGCCTAAAGCCAGGCTGTGACTGTCTGATGGCAGGAGTTGGGGGCAGGTTGCAGGGGTCGGAGGGCTTGCTCGGATCCACCTTGACGTTGGCCTGCACTGGAGGTATAGCCAGGCTCCAAAGAGGCCTACCGTCAGTTCTCAGTGTTTCTCAGAAATACCTAACACCATGGCTGGCCTCTTACCCTCAAATGCTGCGTGTGCACACTCAACCAGCCGAGGATCAAAAGTGTCCCCCAAACTCCATCTGTACTGAACATGTTCGGCCTTCCTCTTGTCATTATTCTCCATGCAGACAGCAGAACAGCCATTTACACAGCAGTTAGCGTGTGATGTCAGCGAGATGCGAGGCGGAATGTGGGGATGATTCAAAGTGTCTGGAGGGCGCGCATACATTACAAGCAAACCCCGCAGCATTCCACAGAAGGGACCCGAGCATCTGCAGATCTGGTTATCTGTGGGAGGTCCTGGAACCAACACCGTGTGGATAAGGAAGGACAACTGTGCCCCTCTACAAGACAAAAGCATGCTATCCCGTCTCATGATCAAAGATTACAAACACAAGAAGGCCGGCAGATGGGGGAACCCGGGTGGAAAATGAGTCTTCAGGTCGGACACCCCCTACCACGGAGTTCAGTGTGTGGAACTGGTTAGAGGGCCGAACCACACAACGTGAGGAGGAGGCTGGGGAGAAGGCTCAGCCAGCAAAGTGCTTGCCACAAAAGCATGAGGGCCTGACATCAATCTTCAGCACCCGCACAGAATAAAAGTGGGTACAGTGACCACACTGCAAGCGTAGTGCTGGGGAGGCAGAGACAAGAGGACCTCTGAGGCTTGCTGGCCAGCCAGGCTGCTGGATCAGTGAGCCACAGGTTCACCGAGAGACCCTGTCTCAGAGAGGGGGTGATGGTAGCTGGATGAGACTGAGGAAGACGCACCGTTCAACATCTGACTTTCATAAGCATGAATGCATGTGCTCCCCACCACCATGAAGAAAAGTTGAAACACAACCATGTACCAAGGAGCTATCAAAACCAACTAGTGGTATTGGAAAAGGACCAAGTAGAAGTTTTAGAAATTAGAAATAAAATTGTCAGTTAAAAAAAAAATTCCTGGGGCTGGGGAGATGGCTCCGTGGGGAAGAGCACTGACTGCTCCTCTAGGAGACTGGGGTTCAATTCCCGGCACCGGCATGGCAGCTCACAACAGTCGGTAACTCCAGTTCCAGGGATTCATCCTATCAGGCATGCAAGTGGTGCGAACATCTGTGCATGCAGGCAAAATACCCATATACAAAAAAATAAGAAAATAATTTTAAAAAAATACCTTCATGACTTAGATTAGGCAAACAGGAGCTTAGACACCACTGACCCAGAAGGAGGAGCTGAAGACATTTAGCAGGATTCCAACCAGAGGGCTGGAAGCCAGGCTAAGGCACCCCTCTAGTCAAAGCCTCGAGAAAGAAGACAGTCCAGAAGAAAAGCTGAGATCAGCAGCAGGAGCGTCTTCCAGGGCTTCGAGGCTAGAGAAAATTGAGAGGACTAAAATGCCGAAGCACTTAAGAGCCAGGGCCGGGGAAAACAAAGGCGGCATCGTGTGACTTCTAGTCCACGCTCATTACCAGGTCAGAAGCCAGGTATAAGGGAATAACACAGAGTACTGAGAAAAAGAGCTGGCGGTCTAGAAAAGGGCACCCTCTAACGGTAGCTCCCCACATGAGCATGGAAGGAAGCATCTCTGTCAAGGAACTCCCAAGGGAGAACTCGGGGTGGGGCGGGGGAGCCAAAACGATCGCAGAAGGAAGGTGCAGAGGTGTCACAGAGGTGAGGTGTGCAGCTGAACCTGCGCCCTGGAGGCAGACCCCAGGGCCTCTGCTATGAAACAATGGCACCCCAAATGTAGAAGGAGCAAAGGGCAGACTCAGAGCACTTCGGCCCCAGCAAACGCAGGGACTGTGCGGCCAGGCAGCGCCCAGGTTCTTGTACAGCTACAGACAGGGCTAGGGCGCTCACTCACCTTCTCCCTTAGGTCAAGACCGGCTGATGAAAATTCGAAGCTAATCACTGACAAAAGAATTCGATTATATACACCAGGCATGAGGCTTGGGGGCGGGGGGGGTAGTAAGGAAAAAATTGCTCTTAATCAGAAAGATAAACCAATTAAACAGAAAACCAGGGGAGAAAATGAGGGGCGCAGAAACAGCAGAAGTAAAAAGCAAATGTAAGCTATCAGAAACACGGACCCAGGCACAGGGACGCCCTCCTGTGAACTCAGCACTGGCAGATCTGAGGCAGGAGGACGGGGGACTTCCTGCCTTAAGGTCCCTTCTTAAACGACAACCACAACCACCAATGAGAGAGAAGCATGTCCAAATGCGCGGTAATCACAGACCTGAAAAGGGAATCCACTACAGAACCACAACACGAAATAATTCCCACCTGCCGTTTTACTGATCATACCTAAACACTCAAGAATGGAAAAAGGGGTAAAGTTTAATAGCAGGCAAAGAGATGCCACGTGCATACCATCATCCACAAGGCTGGGTAGCCGCATCAATATCTGATAGCGTAGAGCGTATGCGAAAACGTTCCTAGGGTTAGGTCCATTTTTCCAAGGATAAAAAGCTTTATACTTCTAAAGGTCAAACGGAGCTGCCGTGAAGCCCAGTGACACAGACAGAAGCGCAGGTCACCACCTTGGAGGACGAGAACGCTCTTCTCTCCGTTTCTAATTGGTTAAGCAGAGAGAAGAGAGTAACGCTGCCAATTGGACTTTCTCCTGAATGGAAACCGAATGTGCGCATCCTTCTCAAGCACACGAGGAATATTTACAAAAACCTGCCATATATTAGGTCTAGGGGTTGTATCATGTAAATAGCACTCTTCAATTACAGTGGAATTTAATTAGAAGGCAATAAAAAGGGGGAAATGTCCCTATGTTTGGAAAATGAAAGACTTCCTGTAGCATTCAAAGCATCATAATGAGTAGAGTAATATTCATTGGGAGCTGAGCCATGATGCCAGAACGGCACCCCAGCCGCCCCGTGACACAGGGCCGGAAGTACTAGAGGGAGGGTCGCTTTGTGCAGGATTATTCTACAGGGAAAAAAAAAAGAAGCTGGGAATTGATTTCTAGGAGACTCATGTTAGAAGTTAGAAGAGGGTCTGAAAAATTCACTAAAAATTAAAGGAAAGAGATAATAAAGATAAAAGCGGAAGTTGGTGCAGTATAAACAGATACACTAGAAACCAATAAAGTCAGGAATTCGTTCTTGAAAAGACTAGCAAATGGGACAAACCTCTGTGAAGTGAATAAGAAAAACAGGGAAACGGTACACACAAGGACACTGTTAGAAGAGAAGGCAACATCATTACAGATCCAGCAGAGATTTAAACAGTAAGAGCAGGAGCTAGGGAGATAGATGAGCAATTAAGATCCCTGGCTGCTCCCCCAGAGGACCAGAGTTCTATTCCCAGTACCTACATGGTGGCTCACAAAACCATCTGTAACTCCAGTTCCGGGGGATCCAATTCTCTTCTGGGCACGAGCCAAGTTAGCACGTGGTACACAGACATCCATGCAGGAAAAACACCCATACACATTAAAAACAAATAAATAAGAGAACACTGATGGAGGGCCTGGCAATGCCTTGTACTCCTAGCTACTCAAGTAACTGAGTCAGGAGGATGCTAAGTAGAGACAGTTTGGGCAACGGAAGTGAGAACTTGTTTCAAAACAGAAAATGAGAAAGGGGCCAGGGCTATCACTCAATGGGAGACTGCTTGTTCAGAAATACCCAGAACCACGAGACAAAAACAAAAACAAACAAAAAAAGCAAATCGGTGACTAACTCAAAGACATGAATTTGAAAACACACAAATTCCTGGAGGCGGGGAATGACTTCAAAAGAAATAGAGATCTTAATGGTTCTATGCCAATTAACGTAATTGGAACAGTAGTTTAAAATATCACAAAGATAACATCAAATTCAGACAGTTTTATAGGCAAGCTTTACCAAATGTCCAAAGAATCTATCATTCCAATCTTGCACAAATACTTCAAGGAATAGAAAAGAAACACCCCTCAGTTCAATTCTGTGAAGCCAGCAAAACCTTGACATCAAAACAGAGGGGCAGCCTGTGAGAAGAGAGTAAGGCAGACATTGTTCACATGTGAGGATGCACGGATCCCTACTCCAGTGACGACAGAAAGGACATCTCATTACAACTGAGTTGCTTTGCTCTTAGGGTCGAGAGCACAATCTGTAAATTTAATGTCTACATTTGAAAATGAAAGTTAACTATACATATAGACTATATACGTAGATACGCTGCATATCTGCTAACCTAGTCTAGAGAGAAGAGTTGGTAAGATTCTAATATTCTTAGAAAAATGAGGAGTAAAAAGAAATGCCCTATTGAGGCCCCTGACCATCCCATTCTAATATCGTCCTGGAAGTCATGGATACCGCGACAAGAAAGGGAAGCAAAGATACGCAGACTGGGGAAGAGTTAAGGCCGTCGGCAGGTGCTGTGACGGCATACGTAAAGATGGAGGAAAACATGCCAAACTGCTAGGATACACACATCACGGTACTGTGTCAGACATAAGGCTAATGTACAAAAGTTACATATCCCTGTGTCCTAGGAGTGAGCAATGGAATCCGAGTCTAAAACACAGCAGCACTCCTTAAAGATGGAATAGCTGGGTGTAATCCTAGCCAAAGTGTCCAAATTAGGAAGGCTCCGTTTACAATTCCTCAACTTTAACATGAGTTTATTAGCAGGTGACACCATCCTTAAACTAAGGAGCAGATAGTGTATAAGATCTATGGGAGAAAGAGGCAAAATTCTGATGAAAGCAATCAAAGAGGTGGAAAGAGAAACATCCATGCTCATGGATAAGAGCACTATCGTCAAGATGGCAGCTCTTTCCAATTTAAACTACAGGTTCAATGCAGTTCTAGTGTAAGTGCTGCCCACAGACACACACACACACATGGACGGACATATACACACACAGACATGAACACACTCATGGATACACACACATAGATGGACATATGCACACACACACATGGACGGACATATACACACAGACATGAACACACTCATGGATACACACACAGATGGACATATGCACACACACATGAACACACTCATGGACATACACACATAGATGGACATATGCGCGCGTGCGCACACACACACACACACACACACACACGATGGAGACCACATCAGGCCTTATGCAGGCTTGGTAGGTGCTCTACCACTGAGCTACTTCTCTGGCCCTCTTCTGTGAACGTTGATGTAAACTCTAGAGTTTACCTGGAGAAGTAAAGACAGTCGCCAGCACAACCCTGAAGGAAGACAAGAACCCCAGAGGACTGACATCACCGCACTTCCACACTTACTATGTTATTTTAAGGCTACATTAAGCCAAGCAGTTTGGTACTGGGAAAATAACAAACAGATCAGTGGAACAGAATAAAGAGCCCAGAAATAAATTCATACAAATAAATTCACACAAAGGAACAAAGGCAATACAACAGAGAAAAAACAGACATTTCAACAAATGGTGCTAAAACAATTGGATGTTCATATACAAAATAAACCAAAAAAAAAACCCAAAAAAATCTAGACACAGACTTACATCTGCCACAAAATTAACTTGAGAAACTAGAACTGGATCAGAGGTGCAAATGTAAAGCACAGAACCACACAACTCCTGGAAGACAGCAGCGGAGAACATCTTCAGGCTTTAGGTTTGCTGATATACAGGAAGTATTTCCACAAGGTGGAATTCACTGAAGTTAAGATGGACTTCTCTGCAGAAGTCAGCACCAAGAGAGAAAGGCGAGCTTCAGACTGAACACTCTTGCAAAAGGCGCACGTCAAGAAGGCCTCACAGTGGACATAAGCAGTAGCAGCTAAGGTGATTGGTGGTGGTGCAGGACAGGAAACATGACTACGTCAACAGGATCCTTAGAAACAGACCCACAAGTACAGAATAACCAGATACACGCCAGGATGAAACTGAAAATCGCAGGATGTGGGGGGTAGATGAGTCAGTGATCAAAACCCCAAATGACTGGATGTCCAGGTGGAAGCTGGATCCCTACCTCACACCATGGACTCTAATTCCAATGAGTTTGAGGCTCAAAAGTGGGAGAAAAATTAGAAAATAAATCCCTTATGATACAAGACGATCTGCTGACGGCATCAGGGTAAAGAACGAATTCTTGCAACAGTCACAAAAAAGGGAAGGAAGGGTGGGCTGATAATTCACTCAAGCAAAGAGCTTCTACAGAAGACAAGAGCTCAATGTCCAACTGTAACTCACAACTGGCAGATGACACCCCAAATCCCTGTAACCGGAAAGACGATGACCAACAGCTGCTGGAAACGGTTTCACAGAAGATGAAGCGTGAACCGTCTATAAACTGAGGCAAGGTGCTCAACTCATCAGTAACCACCGAATGAGGACTGCGAGGCGCCACCTCACACCTGCTGGACCACAGAGCAAAGGGTGTCTCCGTCCTACAGGTGAGTGTACAAACCGCTCAAAACCACCTCTAAAAACAACCTGGAACTCTCCTCTATTCCCGAATCAGCAATTTCATTTTGAGACATGGCATTCTAAGGAGATTCCCATGGATTAAAATAGATACATGCAGAAACAAGACCCTTCACAGCAGCCTAGTGTATACTAACAGTAAATGGAAACACCCCAAAAGGCTGAATTGGATAATATAAGCTACAACTCTATGATGATATGCACAGAATCTTAAACATAATATTCAGTGAAAAACTTGTGGCACCCACAGGCGATACATTGCTTTTATGAAGCTTTAAATTAAGCAAAACTAAACAATTTGCTTTTTTAAGCATATGAATGTGGGCAGAAACCATGCCTTTTGCTTTTTTTAAAAAAAAAAAAAACCAAGAATGCTAAACAGAAGATGGGAGTGTGGCTTCAGGACTTCATGAATGTTCTTCTGAATCTATCAAACAAGATACGATAAGAAATTACCATGAGTAAGGTCTCTGAGACTGAACAGCACGCCTTCAAGTTCCGGCATCTTTACTTCCTAGAGTGTGAGCCTGTCAAGTCTGTCTTCCCTTGCTAAGTGCCCTATAAACTCGAACGGTGACAGCTTGTGCACCTGAGTTGGGAGCTATTCCTAACATTGCATGGTGGGGAGTCAGATGCGCTATTTTTGTGTTACTGTTCATATGACCCCCATAACTGGTGGCAGGGCAGGGCCCCGGGGGCAACCCCCTCCATTAGATCCAGTACTCCCTCCTAAACACTAGCTCCCCTTTCTACCCTGTCCCCAAGTTCCTGGGGCCTGCTTGTCCAAAGAGCAGGTGTGTCAGGCAGCACTGTGACCAACTGCACCCCATGTCCCTGCAGATCTTGTGAACCTGATGGATTCAAAGTTTGAGGAGGCCCTGCAGCCGCCCCTGACCTGCTGGATGGAGGAGGCCCTGTGGGCAAGAGCTGCCACCCACCCTGCACAGAGCAGGAGCATCACATTGCCTTCCCTGCACCTGGGACTCCAGATGGCCTCACAGGAGAGCCTGGTGTGCCCAGCCCCCACCTCACATGCTACTCTCAGCAAAGGCCGGTTATCTACCCAGTCCTCCTCCCTACTGATGCCCAGCCGCCTGGCTAACCTCTATGGCCTCTTTCCCTAATCCATCTCCATTGCACTTCCCTCACCCAGCCCCTCCCAGATTTACATACTTCCCTGGGTCAGATCTAAGCTCCAGCACCCGCTGTGTGTTCTTGGGTAAGAGACCTGACTTCTCTGTGCCTCTGTTGTTCTCCTTCACAAAAGAGAACTGTTTCCAGCTTTTCAGTTACAAGACTCGGGTCATGTGTTCTGGCAGTTCCCATACTGACTGCTCTGATTATAGGGCCCTGAGAAAGTCTATAAACCGGCCCCTGCCCACCCACTAGGCTCCTCTGGCCTTGCCTTCGTCCTTGCCCAGTGAGTCCCATGGTCTGTCTTCCAGCTCTCCTCAGCTGCTTGCCCACTACAGTCTCTTCTCTCTGAGCAAATCCCTACATAACTCTGCTTGAGTAGACGCTCGCTGCTGAGGGCAAGGGGCCAACTACACACATGTGCACATGCTCACACAGGACCACACACTGAAACACACAGCCTGGGCCAGCACTGGGATGAGGGCTTCAGCCTGTGCCCACCTCCTTCCACCCAAGCCACCTGGTCGCTGCAAGGGCATCCATCTACCTGCCCAAGGAACTCAGGCATGCGCCCAGCCCCTATTGGTCCTCCACGACACAGCTTCACCACCTCTTCCCACAGTCTCTCCTTACTCCCTCTCAGATCCTTGGAATGCAAGCGTGGCCCATACCCAATACCAAAAACACAAAATCTGCTCGGAGTAAGGGGTAAAGCGTGAACAGGAAGACCATCTAGGCTTCCTCCAGGGCCTGGATCAGAGGAACCTCAGACGGGATGGGACGTCCTGCCAGAGCGACTCCAACGGCACTCAGCCCATGGGCCTGGGATAGTTGGCTCTAGAGGAGCTAAAGGAGGCTTCCTACTTGTTGGTTCGGGACTTGCAGACTGCTTCTCTCTACGTGAGGGTTGCCAAAGCACCCCACATAGGTACATGGGCTGCATACAGCCATAGGTGGTTTTTCCCAGTGGGCAGAGGCTCCCTCCTTTGCCAGACTAGGCTCAAGCAACTATCCTTCAGACTTGGCCTATGCACTTGCCTCTGCCTGGCTGGCCCTCACCTCTTCCTTGGTGCTCCTCTGATGGCCTACCTCAGCCAGGACAATCATACTGTCTTCTCTTACTTGAGACCCAGGGGGCGCACCAGGCTCCACGCTCCTTGAAAAGGAGACTCTATCAGCCCCAACTCAATAGATTCAATAGATTGAGCCCTGGAGTCTACAGAGAGGCAGCTGGCTGCGTAAGCCTGATGCCAGGTCACTCCCCCAAGGCCCCTTCTCCTCTGTAAAATGGGCTGTATGGACAGACAAAAACAGACCGGGACATGAGCATCGTTACCTCCACAAGTCACACACCTCTGTTTTTCTCAAAGACCGTTAGTGGAGTTATTTGTGAGCGTGAGACTGAAGGATTTCTGAGGAACCATTATCAGCAACATGTTAATCAGAAATCCGCTTGCTTAGCCTTCCTCCAGCCACTGGTTCAAGCAGCTCCCGACAGCGAAAGGGGTCAGTACCCGGGTCAAAGCCAGCGCTGACACATACGCTGGCTGGTCTACCTCCTTGCAAATGAAAAGAATTCTGCCTTCTCCTTCTTTGGCTACCAGACACCTTCAAGAAAATGTAGGGTTCAATCTAGTTAACTAAACAAGCTGAGGGTTTGCCACATACGTTCTCTGGTTGACGTCAACTTAAATGCACGTAGATCTTTTCCTGCAAAAGCTATGAAGACCAGAAAGAACTCCCTGCTAAGAAAGAAAATGACCTAGAGAAGAGACCAGAAGGCCACAGCGGACTCTGTGGTGTTCCCCTATGCCCCTTTTCCACCGAGGTGCACCCTGTGAGGGTGGTACTCTCCACTCTCCCTGCCTTCGCTGGCCTGGCCTTTGGGGAGACACAGATTATAAGCCAGTAAAATGATACTAACCTGCTTGTCCTTATGTGTTAATGCTGTCATAAAACAAGGGGGGTTGTTATTTATTGTTTATTTATTTAATTTTAAGAGGGCTGTGAAGACCCAAGGTCCTGCTCACTTTCCCCACTTCTGCGATGGGAAATGCACATTTTCAAGTCCCAGTTGCCCAGTTCACCTGAGGCCCATGCCTGCTCCTATTGGTTCTCTCTCCACAGATCATGAATTCACCAGAGGAAGCCAGGGTACCTCCAGGTGCATCTAATTTGGACCCCAGTAACCACCTCAGACAGCTCTTGGAAGGCTGAACCCACCGCCCCTGCGGGGCTGTGGGAGGGGGTCCCTGGTTGATTTCACCAGCTAGTCATCAGGATAGACACTCCTGGCTCTCAATGTGGAGACAATTAAAGGGCCGGTGTTTTCCAGGAGCCAGCAGCCGGCTTCCTACAGAGGTGTTGACTGCTGGCAGCCCACAGCTCCTCTGTTCCTATCAACTGGAACCGGGAGACCCTGCTCTGGGGACCACACCTGTCTTCCCCAGTACTCAGCGGGGCCCACTTCGTGGAGGGGCAGCAGTGAGGGCAAAACTGGCTGGGGTCGCACCTCTGCACCCAGCACAAGCATCAAAAGACCCCAGAAGACATGTGGCAGGAGCCTGTCCTGCCTGGGTCTCACCACTGACAGCTGCATGTCCTCTTGGGGAAAGTGAACAATGGTCTCAAGATGAGAGCAGATAAGAACCCCAGCCAGGGAGGGCAGGTTTATCACTTCACAGTGCAGACAGGTAGACTGAGCCAGGGACAAGACTCAGGTTCCTTAATAAGTCAGCCAACGCCACAGTAAGGAACAGGCTTTAGGAGTGAAGTGTCTAGACCAGTGGTTCTCAACCTTCCTCATGCAGAGACTCTAATACAGTTCCTTGTGTTGTGGTGACCCCCAACCATAAAATTATTCCGCTGCTACTTCATAGCTGTAATTTTGCTACTGTTATGAATCATATGTAAGTATTTGATATGCAGCGTATCTGATATGCTGTCCCCAAAGAGGTCAAGACCTACAATTTGAGAACTGTTGGACCAGGGCTTATCTGCATATTCTGGGCCATGCCAACTCCTACCAATAGGGGTGAGGTTCCCTATAGTCTGCCCCCGCACACAGCCTAGATCCTTACCCTTTCTCAGGCCAGAGTCCAAAGATGCCCCAAACCCCCGGCTTCCCTATCCCCACCTCCGTGTCCCCTCCCTTTCCTGTGAGATGTGCCACCCTCCTGCAGGTAAGAAGGGAGGAAGCCCAGTTCTTTCTTCAGCTAAACCTCTTGGGTACAAGTTAAGTGCTGGGATCAGCTCCAAAGCCGCCACTGGTTCACATGGCTGTCTTTGAGGAATAGCAAAGAATAACTGTGCTGTCTCCAAGCTCTCTGGGGTAAACACAAGGGCCAGGGCACTGCCACTCCCATGCTGCAGAGAACCTCCTGACACCGGTATCAGCGTGAGGCCAGGGACTGCGGGCCAGCTCTCAGCCTCAGTCTCCTCATCCATAAAGTGGGCGGCTGTCAAGGTCAAATGATTCACCACAGAAGGGGAGGATGGGGGCTTCTGGTGTCAGGAGATAGCTCATTTCCCACTCTGTGCAGCTGGCTTTCCTCCCACTCACTCTTCACAGTGGCTGCTCCAGGTAGCGCTGCGGTGTCCCCTGCTACATCCCTGGATACACAAACCTTTTTGTTACTAGTTAACGCCAAATTATACCCTTACCCTATTTGTGGCCTTGACCATAAAATTAGGCTCTGGGTGGCTCAGCAGCCATGACTGAGTGATGGACATCATCCACTGTGTAGGACCTGACTCTGGCTGAGCACTGACATCATCCACTGTGTTGGACCTGATTCTGTGGCTGAGCACTGACATCATCCACTGTGTAGGACCTCTGACTCTGGTAAAGGGGATGGTACCTTCTTGGTGTTTGATGCTGCAGGAATTTGGGACCAGTACTGCAGATGGAGCAAGGAAGGAACAAGGTGACTAAGTGCTCATGTTCCAGATGTTGGGCTCCCTGGATGGTTCAACTCGGCCTCCCCTGGCACTGCTAAGTCCCTTACACACATGGTGCAAATACCCTACTTATAAGCCTTCTAACAGGTCCTTGCAGAGATCTCCCCTCAACCTCTCTGGACCTCTCTCCCCCTTCATTTGGTGACATTTGTTTAGCAAATACCCGTGGGTCACATATTGTGAGCCAGTGACTGGTGACAGCAAGGAACACAGAGCAAGAAACAAAATCCAACTAGGCATCATGGCTGCATGGTAGGAACTGATAAAGGATGGCCTACAGGTCAGGGAAGGCCTCCTGGAAGAGGTGACATAGGAGCAAGGGTTTGAATACAGAGGTCAGACTAGAGTAGGAGCATCTGGGTAGAGGGAATAGCTACGCAGAGAGCATGTGGTTCTAATGAGCTTGGCATGTTTAAGAAGTAGTCAGGAGGCCAGTGTGGCTGGAAGGGAACTAGGGTCAGGGTTCCAGGAGGACCCCACCTGGCCCTCCCTTCATTGTTGACCCCTTCACCCTGCTGGTTATTCCAGGACTGTGGGGATATAACTACGGGCCTCTGGAGACTTCCAGAAGATGTAGGGATGCTGGAGTCCATGTCGTCCACTTTACAAATGAAAAATGAGGCTCTCGAGGGGTAGAGTTACTAACTCCAGCCACAGAAGTCCGTCTGAGGAAGTGGGGAGGGAATGGGCTCTGTTCCCCTGTGCTGCGCTGTCTCAAGATGGATGACTCCGGGGCACAATAGCTATAAACTTCATCTAATCAAATTCCTGTCATACACAGAGACATCGAGGCCCCACCAGTTAGGGAGCTCTGCGTTAATGAAGAAAGGGCTCGAGCCCACAGTGGAAGCAGAGCTCACTTCTGTGTGTGCTCATATGGGAATCTGTACCCACCTGACTCCGCCTGGGCCTGACACCCATGGCCACCAGTCACTGCACTGCTCCAGTGTACATCAGCAGGGTGAGGCATAAACACCCTGCTGAAAAAGGTCTCCCTGGCAGCAGCCAGGAGGTGTCCAGGACAAAAGTGATTCCACTAAACACAGGTAGTCATTCCTGCCTTGAACGCTGCAGGCCATCTCTAAATGTCCTGGACCCTCAGATCGGCTACTGGGGTAATGTGGTGGGTGGAAGGACCGCTCGATGAGCTTGGAGCCCAGCACACAGCAGGCATCCAGAAGAGGACAGCCCTGTCTAGTAGGCGTGATGGGGCAGGAAGCATGGATGCTGACCAATGGTTCTTGGCTATGTGACCTTCAGGGAGCCAAATCCTTTCCTCAAGTTTCAGTTTCCAAATCTGCAAATAGCAAAGTAACAAACCCAGGCAGCAGGACCTGTGGTCTGGATGAATCCCTCCCCCTCATTCTGGATGCCCGAGGGGAGATGGTTGGGAGCAGACAGGACGGAGGTATAGAGCATCAGAAAGTACAGGGGACAAAGAGGACTCATCCTATCTCCTTAGAGCCAAACCTGAGTTCTAATCACTTGTGTTTCCTGGCAATGAAGCCCAGTCAGAAATGATGCTGTAGACCGAATGGATCCCCAAACACGAAGTTCAGCAGATGCTGGGAAGGTGTAAAGGCAACCATGGATCACGGGAAGACATAGGGCAAGAAGATGGGGAATTGAAATTGGGCCAAGGCTGTAACGTTGTCGATTTCAGTGCTCCCATTGTTAAGGGAATCTACCCATATCCAGCACATTTCCCAAGCACAAAAACCCTGCCAGGCAAGGTACAAATGTCACTTTCAGGCTTGGGTGCCTTATGGATTCTGTAGAGCAAGGGCTGGCAGGGGATTCCCACTGAATAGCATCACTTAGGTCTCACCCTGTATCCTCCAGTCCAACTGTCCCATCCCCTGGCAGTGGCCCCTGCTCCTTGGGGTTTTTGTCTCTGACACAGCTGGTCCATCAGGGAGACTGCCATGGTTAGAGAGTGGCAAGAGGAGGCTGACTCCCGACAGCTCCGTTAGCAGACCCGTGTAAGACCACATAGCCTCTGATCCATCCAACACTACCCATGCCGGAGGAATGCAGGGCTAGGGGGTGGAGCTGTGCCCTAATCACTCACAGACCTCTGTGGCCCCAGTCCTGGCAGTGGAGGAAGATTTATTGTGGGGGCCGATGGAAAACAAAGAGAAGTTGTGCAAACTTTGCCCGGTCACATGATGGGAAATGTCTCTACCATTTCCCACTGGTAAGTGTGCTGGGCATCATCTCTAATGGGGACTGGGCTCTGGTGCCCAATTGCGTGCAGATGCTGAGCCAACTGGGTCCAGCCAAGGGATGCCCAGTGTTGTCTGACAGCCAAGCCTGCCTCTGGGGCACAGTCCCAGCCAGGCTGCTCTGAAGGATCTTGGGACGAAGGGCTCTGGATTAGGACCATTCCCCTTCAAAGGCCTTGGTGTCTGTCTCTGTCATATCTTCCCTTGTGCCTACACCAGTGTCGATTCTTGACCGTGCCACTCTCCTGCGTAGGACCTTTCTGGGACTCTCGACTGCCCTTGGGGTAGAGTGCAAACTGCTTACTAGATCCTGAGGACTACTGAGGTCCAAATACAATCTCCATTTTGCTCCCAGTCATTATGCACGTAACTCCGTCTAGACTCAAGGAGGCACTCCCACACACCCACCAACAGTGGAGATTAGCATTCCTCTCCCTGTAATGCCTTTCCTCTATGTCTGCACCCGAGAAGTTCCTATCAGCTCATCAGAGCCCAGCTATTGTGATGCCCTGGGAAAGACTTCTGTCTCTGTTGCCAGCCCGTCCTGCATCCCAGCCTATGCTGAATCTTATCCCATCCTGCATCTCATCCCACCCCATCATCCCATCCCATCCTGTATCCCATCATCCCAGGCCATCCTGCATCCCATCCTACCCTACCCCACCCTATCCCACCTCACCCCATCCCATCCCCCTTACTGTTCTGGTTAAACCTGGTTCAGAGTGTCAGTAAACTGTGCTGGAAGACTAGGGAAGGGAGGAGGCGGTACAGAGCAGCCCAAAGGTCTTTGCAGGGGAACCATCCCTTCTTCGGGGTACCTTGTATCTGGGACAATCCAAGGCCCCAGCTCCTAGTTGGCAAGGCAGTACACTGGTTACGTCTGCCCTGTACCGTCCCTGTGAGGCCACTGCCAGCTTTGGCCAGGCATCTGCCACACACCAGAGACAGGATCACTTAATGTTTCACTGTGGAGTTTGCCATCTCCATGACAGCCCCTTGGAAAAGGCAGTCTGGACACTTTCTCAGAGTTGCTGCTGATTTTATCTGACTCCCTTCATTCCAACAAGGGAATCATTTCAATTCCGTTTACATTAAATTCAAAAGCTGTTTTTCTTTTGTTATTTTAAATTTGATTCAGAAGGTTGTGTTTTTTGTTTGTTTGGTTTTTTTTTTTTTTAATCCTTAATGTTTTTCATATTCCACAGAGCAGCGCTGAGCTCACAGCAATTGGCTGGTCTCAAGTCTGCTGCTCCCAGGGACTCTCGTCAACATGAGCAGTGTGTTTGAGGGTTTCAGAGGAAGCACCAGGGATGCTGTGTCCTAGCTCCTCAGAGCAGAGGACACAGCACCGCTCCACACTCACAGTCCACTTCGCCGCCATCACAGGCCTTTCATCAAGGCTCGGAGAGACTGTGTGACTGGCAGGCTCTCAGCTGGCCAAAGGGCAGAGTACAGATCTGAACCTGGGGTGACATGGGCACTACCCATTGTCCAGGATGGTTCACTAGCCCCAGCTCAGGGTTTAGTGTGTGTGTGTGTGTGTGTGTGTGTGTGTGTGTGCACGCACACATGTGCGTCTGTGTACGGAGGCCAGAGGGGTTGAAGTCAGTGTCTTCCTCCATCACACCCCACTTTATTTACTGAAACAGGGTCTCTTGCTAAACAGAGCCTGCAGATTCAGCTAGTTTAGCTAACAGTTAGCCCAGGGATCATCTGTCTCCACCTCCAGAGTGCTGGGATTATGAGAGGGCCTCATCCTTTGACATGGGTTCTGGGTAGCTCTGGAAGGGCTGGACCTGGTGGCAGGCAGGCCTAGGGTGCTGTGTGGAGGAGCAGGTACAGAGGGTAGTACACAGAGCCTAACAAAGGCAGCCCACGGCAGAATCCTTTGTATGACAGCCTCTCCTGCTCATTGGGGACCCCCCACCCCACTCAGAAGACGAACTGTCCAAGGCAGTCAGATGGTCAGAGCCATCTGTCAGGGCTTCACATGGGCTGCTGCTCAAAGCCACACAACAGTCCCGTCACCTCTGGTCACAGCTAAGACAATGTAGACTGAGGGGTTTAGTCAGGCTTGCTCCAGTCCCAAGCTGGTGGCAACTTCCGGCTACAGGCTTCCCGGCAGAAAAGCTCCGAGTGACAGCCAAGGGGGTAGATAAGACAACAGTAGGGTCTTCTCAAGGTCATGACTTCACAGGGAGCTGTTCCAGACAACCTGGCCTAGCCCTAGGGCAGAAAGGCCCATGACTCAGCAAGTAGACTTTGCTTCTGCGCCACCAAGACTAGGTCATAGACTCTATGGGGATTAACCTTCACTATCAACCTGATTGGATTTAGAATCACCATGGGAACACACTTCGAGGGATGTAATGAGGAAGGAAGGTCCACCTTGAATGGGAGCAGCACCATTTCATGGGCTGGAGCCTTAGACTGAATGAAATGTGTGAGCAAAGTGGGTACCAGCATTCATCTCTCTGTTTCCTGACCTTAGACACAGAGTAACAACTGCATCTCAATCCAGCCACCATGTCTTCCCTGCCAGGATGGACTGGAGATTTTCCACCTGGAAACTCCCCTCCTCAGACGATTTTTGTCAGCTGTTTTGTCACAGCACCGTGAAAAGTAATACTGTCTCTGAGACAACTAGTCACACAAGAAGTGCCAAGGAGAACAGGGGGCTTAGGGAAGGAGGTGTGCTTAGATAAGGAGGCGGGGCCAAGGGAAGGAGGTGTGGCTGAGGGAAGGAGGTGGGGCTGAGGGAGGAGGCAGGCAGGAAGCACTGCCCCGGGATGTGAAGGACAAGCAGGAGTCTGCCAAGGAAGGAAAGACATTGCTGATACCCAAACCAGAAGCCAAGGCTTACAGGACTGGAGGAACTGGAAGAATGCAAACCTGTGGTATCCCAGGAAGAGAGAAAACCTTGAGGGAGGGGAGGCGGCAGGCAGCAAGACTGCTGGAACTCTCAGGGTGACATGAGCCCTGACACCTCTCTCTGGCTTTGGCTCTCACCGTCTCCTAATGAGGTACACGAGGAGCTGACATGACAGTACAGAGAGGCTGGTACTCTGGGCACCTCTGAAGGGCGACTTATAAGTTGTCTTTGCTCAAAGCTGTTTCCCTACTCCGGCACCTCCCAACCCTGGAATGGGGTGACACTCGGGCCCTATTTTCACAGCTGGGCAGGTGACCTGAGCTGACCTGCAGGATGCCTCCTCTGGACTTCTTGCTGCAGAGTTCCCCAGACAGAAATGTCAAAGCACACTCCATTATGGAGCCTTCAAACCTGGCCAGGAATCCCACCCTCCAGACAGAACAGAGAACGCAGCAAATCACAGCCAAGAGGCTCTCTTCTGGGTGACTTAGTGGCCTGTTTCTCTATCCGGTAGAGGACTCCCGAGCTCAGGCTAGAGCTGATTCCCCTCTGTGACCCCAGGATTCAGGCAAGGCCCTGAAAGCTTGCAGAATACATTTCAAGTCTGGATTGACTTGACTCCCCACCTGAGAGGTGGTTTAGAGCTACGGTTAGGACTTGTCTGGAGTCAGGCTGAGATCTACCTTCAATCCTACCCCTGGTGTCCCAGCCCGAGTGTGGCCCTGCCCCACACTGCTGTCCCCACTGCCCTTCCCTCCTGTACAATGGGGATGCTGATCCCTGTGTCCATCGTCACAGTGGGATGGGATCTCTTTGCCCTGGATGCTCCAAAGATAGCCCCCCCACCCCACCCCCGTGTGTGTGAACTTGCCTTTGTGGCTGCAAGTGGAGGCCGGAGGTTGACATCAAGATATCTTCCTCGATTGCCTCGGCTCAGAGAGGTGAGTATGTCAGGGAGTGTCTCTCCTTATCTAAGGGTCACTCTCTCAGCCTAAACTTTGCCCAGCGTTTGCTTATCAGCCCAACACTGCTGCATTTGCTGTGCAACACCAGGCTCCTGACAACCCTCTCTGGTTCTGCCTCCCCTATAACCTGTCTGCACACATGGGGCAGGACTGGCAGACCTGCCCATCAAGACATCCCTGGGCCCTAAGGAGTCCCTGGGATGAGGATCTGATGGTGTGGTAAGTTGGAGTGTTAGCCTCCAAATATGCCCAACCTGACAGGGCTGGGCTCAAGAGCCAGGAGCAGGGCAGCTGCTCAGGGACACTATCTGCTGGGACTGGACAGGGCTGCTGAAGGAAGAGGCTAAGCAAAGGTCATGAGTGGGGTGCAGCTGGGCTAGGTGACAGAGAGAGCTGGCTGTAGCCAGTCTCTGTAGGTACCAGTACCCAGTTCCCCTTGACCTCCCATGTTAACAGGATACCAGACTTCAAAAGCCGCCTCTCTTCTCAGCTCTGTGGGTCTCAGCCCTCGACAGACCATGACCCCTGGAAGCTCACCAGCCCCTCTGGGCCTTGTAGTTTGCCCAGCTTTGTTCTAAGCTGAGGCTCGCACTGTCCTTGCAACAGAAAGAGACTCTCAGTATACAACCGCCTTCTCTGCCCTCCCTCCCCCAGCACCAGGGCTCTGTTTGGAGGCAGTATCGCTGAGGCAAGGAGTCTAGGATTAGGCATGAGTGTAACTCTGGTCCCAGGGAGTGGCGGGGCCTCCTGGGAGCCCTCAGGGACTGAGTTTTGCCTTCCTTGGCTCATTCTGGCTGTCGGTAATGCTGAGCTGTGCCCAGGTCACCGCCCAACGGCACCTGGACCAGACTGACAGGAGAGGTATGGACGGCAGAAGGCTACGGCTGGTCAGGGCTGGGCAAGATGGGGAACAGTTTAGATCTCAGCTGCTCACCAGCACAGAAAAACAGACACCCATGCAGACTCTGTCTGATTCAGAGCAGCGCCAAGAAAAGATGCAACAGGGCTCTCTAGAAAACGCAGGTGATTACAGAGCCGCCCCACAAGGCACTTGAAGCTGCCCTGCCTGCCTCGCTGGCGGTGGAGGCTGCAGAGCTCAGCAACCTCCAGACCAGGCTCCATGGATGGCTCCCTTGACTCTTGGTTTCTTTCTTTCCACAAGAAGCCTTAAGCGCTTCTGTCCCAACCCGCAAGGACCACTGCACCCATCACCAGAGACATCAAGGCAGAAAGCAGAATGGAGAGGAAGGGGAGCAACTATGAGCTCTCCCTGAACCATCTGTTTCAATCCTGTTAACAACAGCCCTGGAAGTTAAATACTGTTATTGCCTCGCTTTATAAATTAGCATTCCATGGCTGAGAGAGGGTAAGTCACCTGCCCGAGGTCACAGAGCTGGCAAAGGGCAGCGTTAAGTTGGAAGACAGGCATGCAGGACTCTGGTGGGCTCTGCAGCTCTGCTCACGCTCTCCACGCAGGGGAAGAGCACGGTTAAAATTCCTCACCACAGCAAGGGATCTTTCTGGCCTCACTATCATTTCACAGAGCCCACAACAGGGCAGGGCGGCTCTGAGAAGCCACCATTTCCATCTCTGCCTCACGGCTGCAGGCTTCTGCAGCTCAGACAATGAGGATTCTGACTGTCTGGTGGAACCAACCGAAAAAAGCCGGGACTAATCTTTCCAAAGACCATGTCTTCAAGGCGCCGCATCAGTATTTGGGTTGGACATTGGCTTGTTATGGTAATGCAGACGAAGCCCCAGATTTAATAAGACTGAAAAACACCAGGAGCAACAGGAACCATAACAGGATATTGCAGGGAGATCTAGAAGCTTCCTCAGGCTTCTTTACTAAACAGGGCAGGGCTGGCCGGGCAGGGCCAGGCAAGGGCGGGGTTACCTGGAGGCCAGCAGGGTTCAGGACTAAGGAGCAGAACTGGGGAGCAGGCTCCTCTCTCCACACCCAGGCTGCCTGGTACCCAATCAAGCAGAGGCTTCAGAGGCTAAATTTAAACCAGCTGCCAGCACGGGGGTGTTGCAGTTAGATGGGGTAAGGGGAGCTTACCTCATGAAAGCTGTGGAAATGCTGCTGGGAAGATAATAAAAGGATTAACTGCTATTTTAGTGGGCCATTTACTCCTCAATCAAAACGTCTCATCTATTTCCTGTCCTCCAGAGGCCTCAGGTCCAAGATTCCTTTGTCTATTACAGACATAGTAGCACAGGCCTGTCATGAGAAATTAATAATTTTACAGGGATGGGAGCTGTTATTCACCTGGGTGTGGGCTGGGGGTCTGCCCGTTGCCCTGGTTACCGACTCCACCACCGTGGGTGGGGCTCCAATGAAGTTCCCACTGCAGGTGGCTGCACCCAGGGCCCCAAAGAAGCAGCTATATTAACAAGGGCGCTGCAACAGACAGGGATGTGGGTTCAATTCCCCTCTGGTGGTTACTAGTGTTATAATTTTGGACAACTTATCTTTATCATCACTACTACTCTGATTCTCAGCCTCTGTTATCTTGTTTCTATTATTTTCTCTGACTAGCGGTGTGACCTGGAACCAACTATGCAACCTCTCTGAGCCTCCATTTTTCGCATCTGTAAAATGGAGGTGTACAGTGTCTATTCACAGAGCTGTGGTGAGGATGACACGGAGCTGCCACTTAGAACACGCCTGCGAAGTTGGCGTTCAGCAGCTGCCTGCCTAAACTGTCACCATTGCGCTTCTAACCTGGCGGGGGTAAAGTCAAGAGTGTGGGAAGCTGGCCAGACTCATCTCACCTCTGACCCTTGTTTTTCCACATGTGAAAGCCTTGGGTTTCATCGTGACCTGATAAAAGACTAAATGCAATCCCCAGGAGGCATCAACACCACCCCCAGGAAGCCCTCTGGGCTTCCTCTCCCTGGGCCTCTTCAAACTCCATCTAGGGCTGTCACAGCCTGGTCCCTGATGGCCTGAGGACACATCCCGGACTGTGACAGAAGCAAACCTAGGTCCCCTGTGTCCTGTAGAGGATGGAATCAGGTGGGACCCTTGACCAGGAGAGACCCAAGGCTGTTCTGAGCACCCAGCGCTCCCCCCACCCAGCTGGGGATCAAGTTATCTCATAGGGCACCCGTGGATGCTGGGATTCTGCACAGAAGGCCACAGCATGAGAAGGCTGCTGGCCACTTAGTTTACTTCCTGGGTCTACACAGGTACCCTGGGTTCCCAACAGGAGGAAACTGTGATTGACAACTGTGGCTCAGCATCTCGAGAGGAGACAGGCTGTTGCTAGCAGCCCTGACCTATGGACTTGCTGATCTTTCCCATCCTGGAGATGAGGCACGTCTTTCATTAATTTTCATTAAGTCATGTGTCTTAAGACCCCACATAGATGTGGCATCTTTAGAGACAAGCCTAGCCACCAGCCCTCCTGCCCGCATACTCTCTGCCCTGAAACGTCCAAGTAAAATTCTCCACCAGCTCGGAGCCCTTTCCCCATACCTCTGTGCCACACGACAGTTCACAAGCCCAGTCTCTACCCTCCTCCTCTCAAGGGCTGTCCACCTTTAGCCTATCTATGGACTGATAGACTCCCTATCCTTCAAGACTGGAGGGCACACTCAGTCTACATCCAGCTCAGTGTCACAAGCAGGTGAGCCCTGGGGACAAGTGTGGCCCCAAGAAAATGACTTTACACCACAATGACTAACAATAACACCTCTGATCTGATGGCCCACGAATATCACCTTGTGCTCTGACCAGAGACCTGGAGCCCTTCTAAGACCGCAAGTGACACACATCTTCAGTGCCTAGCAGGACAGAAATACAGGCTGGAAACACTACTGTCTGGCAGTGAGCAAGGGGAGACGCGCATGGCCCGGGTGCTGTGTACCATTGGTGTTGTATAGCAACCTTGGGCCCCAGCCCTCCATCCCAGGCTGCTGCGTCTGGAGGGCAGAGGATGGGTACGGGGCCTAAGATCCCTCTCCTAGACTCTGATAAGGCTTTCCACTCTAGCAAGCACAGGACGTGGACATGACCAGCCAGAAGGGCCAGGCAGGGTGCCTGCTTCTAATTCGTGTGTATCTGCATGAATGCTCAGGCACACACATGCTTCTTTCTCCCTGGACCTTTGTCTCAACCCCAGCCGGAGCATTGCTGGTGTCGTGCAGAGCCAGACGCCAGCCCTCGACCTCAGCTCCAAGCCTGTCCTAGAGGTCCAGGACCTCTCTCCAGAAGCCAGGGCTGTCGAGGTACACTGGGTAAAGGCCAGGGCTGGAGGAGGGCACACTTCACTCACCATCTGCCACCCTCGGGTGACATGGAAAAGATAAGCCTGGCCAGGCTTGCTTTAGGTTCAGAGGTCACGTGGCACCAGGCTGCGTGGCATGCTAGACTACATCTAATACCATCTAATGCTTCAGCGTGGGGGCCAGGACCCCCCGGCAGGGACAAGGCAATCCTGTCAATGTTTCCAGTGACAGGAACCCAGACGGTCTTATTCATTGGCCGCACCCCCAGCCCCAGACTTTGTGGGAGCCTGGTCTTATTCCCAAAGGGGGTCTTTCTAGTGCAGTGGGTGGTGCAGCTCTGTGGGGGGGGGCACTGAGAGGGCCTGGTAGCCCCTGGACTCACCATGCACTTGTTGGGCTTCTCGCCCGAGTGTACCCTCATGTGGATGAGCAGCTTGTAGCGGGCGTTGAAGGGCTTGTAGCGGCGCACGCAGCCGGCCCAGAAGCAGGTGAAGTCTTCGCCTTTGCGCTGGTCGATGTGGCTCTTCTCGATGTGCCGCACCAGCTCCTCCTGCTGCTCGTAGGCTGCGCAACAGTCCACCCAGCGGCATGCCTGCTGCCCGGCCACCATCCTGCCCGCCAGGCCGAGCCCGAGGCCTCCAAGGCTGGGGCCGGCTGGCAACTGAGGCAGTGGGTAGGGGGGTGGCAAACCCTGCTGGTGAGGAGCAAAGAGCTCCGAGAACTCGTCCAGGGGCTCCTGCTTCAGGAAGCCTGACTTCCGGCATGCTTCGAGCTGCAAGCTGCCCTCGTGGACATCACTGGATGCAGGCCCAGGCCCCGGCTGTGATCGCTTGGGAGGTCCCCCCAGCTCTCCTGGCAAAGGTGGGCTTCGGAGTCCATTTACACAGCTAACTAGAGCTGTCTGGGAAGAGTGGATGGCAGGATTGATGTCAGAGGAGGCACAGGGGGAGGAAGAGGCTGAAGAGGTGGGGGGCAGGCCCAGGAGGCAGCAGCGTTTCAGGCTGCCCTCAGGGAGGTGGGCCTCAGGTTGGGGACCCAGGCCCGAGACAGGTTCATTGCCCAGAAGGTAGCAGGAAGGTGCAGGATTCGCAAGGCCTCGGCCTGAGAAGTCCAACTCTGGCTGCAGGTTTGTGGAAGATGGGGCCCGGCAGTGGGTGGGCAGGGGCGTGTGGGCACTGGCCATGGCCTGGTAGTCAGGTAGGGCTTCCTGCTTGATGTGTTGAGCTGCTTGGAGGCTGCCATTCACGTATGTAGCCTGGGGTCTGGGTGACCTGGAAGACAGTAGCCAGAGCGATTATGAAAGGCAGGCACTCTCCAGGGGTCAGGCAGGGCTCACAGAAGCAGACAACACGGACCTGGAGGAGTCCAAGGAAGAAGTGAAGGTGGAGAGACGGAGTGTGTGAAAGACCAGAACTTGCTGTGCCAAGGGCAGGGAAGAGGCAAGAAGCAGAAAAGCAAGAGCAGGAGGAGGAGACAGCCTAGAAAGAGATGCTGGAGACAGGAGAGGCAGGAAGGCTAACCAGGGGATGAATGAGGATATCAGGAGAGAGATGCCGGAGACAGGAGAGGCAAGAAGGCTAACCAGGGAAGGGATGAGGATACCAGGAAAAAGATGCTGGAGACAGGAGAGGCAGGAAGGCTAACCAGGGGATGAATGAGGATACCAGGAAGGATACAACCTTTTGCCAGAACCCGGCCCATCCATCACTCTGTCACCATCTTGCTGGCCTCCCAACTTCCCTATGGTCAGCCCCTCCCCTCCCCTCTGAGCTTCAAGTGAGTGCTGTGGGCAAAAGGCTATGGTTGGCATTTTGAGGCATCTTCGGGTCCAACAGGGTTTAAATTCTACTTACACGCCCCTTGGAATTTTAATTTCTTGTAATCTTTACTTCATTTAATGACATCTAGCCCTACCTAGCCTGTCTTTCCATGGCTGGTGTGACGGGGTGGGAGCCTGAGGCAGAGTGAGGGGACAAGAGTCTTAGGGTGCCCCAGAACTTTGAGCTCAGATGTGAGTATGTGGAGCTGCAGTTCTGGGGAGGAACATGGGAGACAGGAGACCAAGTCTGAGGTTGAGGTCAGCTCCATTCTAGATGGCAAAGTCGGACAAATTGCTTCACTCTGGGCAAGTTTGGGGCCTCTATCCTCAGCAATAGCCAAACAGTTCTGTTCCTGATCATGAAAATGGCAGGATGTGGGCTAGCCACAGAGGCCATCTTTACCATGTGACTGGTCCGCAGTTTCTTCCACCCCCTTTACAGGAAGCCATGCTCAGAAAGGCAAAGGAATTTCTGCACAGACCCGTCCACCACTGCGGGTGGTGACCGGGTAGGATACAGGCAGAAACATCAGGGCGAGACTGTCACCAGAAGACTGAAGATGGGAGAGACCTGGAGGGTGACACTGGCGGAAACACCTGAGAGTTGCTCCAGGACCTGGAGGCCTGGTCCTATGCTCAGAGCCTGACTAGCATGCCCTGTCTGGCTCTGCTTCCTCGTCTGTGAGACAAGAACCACACCACTATACGGAGAACTAAGGAAATGATGGCTGGGTTTAAGGGTTAGCACCCTGGGAAGGAGAGGGTTAGGCCATGGTACCATTATTACTGCTTCTACAAAACCACTTTCCCATGACTCCCACAGGCAGAACTGAGCTCGCCAAGACAGCCTTGAGACCTAGTCCCTGCCCCTCTGGCTCCAGGAGCTTAGACGATGGGTGGAGAGAATGGGAGTCAGGGGAAGAGAGTCAGAGCCAGAGCTGGAGGCACTCAGAGCTTGGCCTCTCACCCTAGATCACTCAGGATCAGTGGGGGAAGCAGGACCTGAGGCTTGAGGGCCTGGGCCATCACGCAGTCGCAAGCCAGTGCCAGGCCTGGAGCAGGAGCCCAGTTTCCATCTCCTGTGCGGAACTGACTGCAAGCTCTCCTTGAATGGAGGCCCGCAGGAATGCCTGTCTCTTAGACACTAAACAACTTCCCATTGGGGGCTTCTCCCTCGGCATCTCTGCTGAGGAGCAAATGCACAAGCCGTTCCCAGGGGTGGGGACACTGGGCCTGCCACAGCCAGCACCAAGTTCTACTGAAAGAGTCGACAGGAAAGTAGGGACTTTGTAAAATTCAGAGAAATGACACCATAGCTGCTGCTTTAGCGGGGCACAATGCTGGCAGAGAAAGGCTGGCAGACAGGGCAGTGGGAAGCACCAGTCTGGAGCTTTTACAAATGGCTCCAGGTCAATGAACCGACAAAGGCTGCAGCATCTGACTGGGTTAGGAATGTAACTGACAGTAATCAGAATGTCCTCTGTGGGAAGAGTGTGAGGTTCCAGCCTGAGGTCTCAAGGGTGTGGCAGGGTCTGGCTTTTTCTCCCTGTCCCTGGGTGGCCTGGCAGGTGGTTCTGAGCTCTATTATTCTCTCTAGAATTTATGAGCCCAGGGCCCTGAGTGCACAGTGGCTAAGAGGCAGATGCACCAGGTACCCCCTACCCCTGCGAGCTGACTCCTATCTTAACAGTGGAATGATGGGTACTGAGTTCTATCTGGTATAGGAGCAAAGCTTTAAAGGACACGTGTCTCCTATTTTAAACACGCTCGCAACCCCAAAGCCAAAGGTGATGGAGCAAGAGCAGACGCCTGGGTCTTTGAGTCATTATTCCAGCACGCTCACAATGCCATTCCTGGGAAGCCAGCATCCTACCACTATGCTGACTGGGAGAACCGTATCATTTCTTTAGGGCATCAACATTCTAAGTCGATGGCATAGACCTCCTCTGGATCATTGTCTTGGGTTCTTTGTGAAGGTGTTCAACTTGAGCCATCAGTTTTTGCAATAGAGGCGTGGGGGGTGAGGAGAGGTCTTCACATCTAGGGGCTCAGGCAAGGTGACCAAGCCAGGCGGAAGAGCAAGGGCTAGAGACAGGAAGGACAACAGAATGCAGAGGGAGGCCCACTGCAGAGAGGCAGGCCTGGGCTCGGGCATGGTCTAGAATGGAGTCATGTTCTTTTAGAAGATGAGGGAAACTAAAGTGTCGGCTCAGATCCAGCCAATCAGAGGTTGTGGAGCCGACACTGAACCAGTAGAGGATTCTGATACAGACTCTCCCATGCCTGGTACTGTCAAAATGATACTTAAAGGGATAAATGATGCTTCTGATTATTTTTTTTTAGCAAAATTAAAGCAACAAACAGCCCACACAGTCCAACATAAAATTCATCTCCCCTTCCCACTCCCAGGAACATGTCTTGCCAGATCATTGGCGACTAATGCAGGCAATAGAAACACGTGACTATCACTAATTAAAGCCTAAAAGATACTTATTCCTGTTATGGGCTGGACTAGCCTCTCCCAATTTATGTCAGAAGCCTAACCTTCGGAATACTTACATTTGGAGACAGGGCCTTAAGCATGAAATTAAACTACGTGGGGTTATGAAGGCCCTTACTACAATATGTCTGATTCCTTTATAAGATAGGAGCACAGACCCCAGAGATAAAGGGTTGCCCATGTGACTGCCTGTCAGCCAAGGGGACAGATCTGGGGAAACCACACCTGTCAACCCTTGATCTTGGGCTTCCAGCCCCCCAGAACTATGAGAAATAAATGTCTTTTATTTAAGCCACCCAATCTATGACATTTATTATGACAGCCTGACCAAATGAATTAACTCTTTCAAAACAGAAGCCTTGCTGATATCAGAGAAGACCACAGGAAATCAAAATTCTCAGTGTCCTCCTATCTAGTAATGCTCAGCACTCCTGGAATGGGGATCCTTGCCCCTACCCCAAGGACACCAGCACTGGCCCAGCACTGGGCACAGGGCAGGCACTACGTGGCTGGTGGAGCAATGGAGCACGAACTAGGATCTGGGCCAGTATCCAGAGCCTCATGCCCATGAAGTGGGCTCCAGGCATGCTGCCCCCAAGATCAGTAGTGTGCGCCCACAAAAACATGCACATGGAGCCACCTCAGCCTGTGAAACAGGGACATGCGCCTCATTGAAGCCATCTTTGTGTCCCCTAGAATCTCTTGAGAAAACAAGGAGGGCCTGCACTAGGCATCTCTGTGCCAACCGACTCAGACACGTCCTGGTCCCTTTGCGTCTCAGTTTCTCTGTGTGACCCGTTAGCCAGCCAGACTAGGTGAGGTGGAAGGAATAGACACATACCTGTTAGGGTGGGGGAAATGAAGCAGCCTCTCGCAGACAGGGGGATGATCCCGGGGAGGTGGGGTCCCTGCAGGGAGAAACAGACCCTGGTGGCAGGAGGGGCTGGGACCCTCGGGCAGGTCCAGGTCCAGCAGGCTCTTCTCTGGGCAGTGTCCGTAGCTCCCGTTCACTAGGTGGAAACAACAGGAAAGAAGAGACAGGTGAATGAACAGCTACCAGGGAGCTTGGGAAGAGGACAGAGCCCTGAGGCCATCTGAACGCCTTGCTGCATTTGAGGCCTGGGACACCTTATTTGGTTTCCAAAATCACTTGGCAGAATCTGTGATTAAAAACCGTCAGTTCTCAGGTGTGCACGCTAAGCTCCATTGCTTGAATGACTGTCGGCAAACAGTGAATTCTGTCAGTCAGACACACTGGTGAGCCCAAGAGATGGTTCCTCAATGCCCATCGGCTGTTATCTACAACCGCCTCAGAGTGGGAACTCAGATGCTGGGCAGGGGCTTGGGTTCTAACATGCTGGACTTGGGAGTTGCCATCCCGGATGTGCCTCAGAGGTTGGGAGACGATGCTGCAGCAGGGGGCCTGGAAGTGGAGGTGTTTGGGGAACATGTGTCAAGAAGGAGGTGTCTGCCCAACTTTATCATCTAGGGCCACTTCATACCAAAGCCTCCTCTATACTACTTCAAGATCCCATCACACCGCGGTCAGTATGGTTCTCCATCTCTGTGTCCTGTGGTTCTCTGATGGCCCAGCTATCCTATTCTCTACACTCTTGTCTGCTTATAGGCAGTATGTGGAATGGCCCTAAAAACCCCGTAACGTGAACACAAATGTCAGATATGCTTGCTAATAATAATAAGCCTCTCTCACCCCCTCAACCACAGGTGCTCATCTACGGACAAGGGCAATCACTCTGGAAAATATTCCTTTCGGCTTTATGCCCTGTCACTTCTGGGGGTAATGCTTTGGAACATGAGGATCACGGCATGAGCCTCTTCACTTCCCAGAACCCATTCTACAACTCAGGCCCGTCCCGATGTGCACTGACCCTCTGCTCCTTCAGATACCATGGTGCTAGCACCTACAGGAGCCCCAGGGAAAAAAAAAAAAAAGAGTACTCTTGGGTTATGCAGTACTTTGAAAGATTAAAATGTTATACTGACTGTCCAAGTAGTCTAGGTACTGTCAACCCTGAGCAAAGAAACAGGAAACCCCTAAACTAAGGACAAAGACAGCAACGAGGCCACCTATGATCTACTACGTACAAGACATGGATTCCCCACGGCCTGGCAAAGGGATACGATTCTACTTATTTCCATACCTGCGGAAACTGAGGCTCATGCAAATTACACTGATCACTCAAGAGCACACAACTAGAAATCTGTGCTGTGTTCTTGTCTCAGGTCTGCGAGCCCCCAGCCCCACACCGTAACTTCTGTGTGATAAGAAGTGAGTGGCCTTTTAAGACAGCACTTCCAGTCCTAGCTGGGCTGAGACCAGGTGGCTATGACAGACAGTACTAACTCTCCCCAGTTCTGAAAAGCACTTGACAGTGTACAGATGAGAAGGCACAACTTTCAAGGCCCCGTGTTGGGTGAGTGCTCCAAATAACATCTGTTCCACGCCATTTCCCTGGCGGCACCGGCCTGTCCTGCTGCGTGGACCGCTCGCTCCGCTGGATTCGGCGGCTGCCCAGTCAGCCCTTCTTAGGGTTATGCTTTAATAACTTGGTTGTTTTTTAATTAAAAAGAAATCCCTGGTAACAAATGTGAATGGCCCGAGTTAATGAGAGCAGGCTGCAGCTCATTTAACTCCGACTCTGCTTGGCCGTCCTCGCCTTTTCCAGATCGTTTCTGCATGCGATTTTATTGTCCCACTGAGGCAAACCCTGGGACTGGCCTCCAAAAACTGTGGATAATTTTATGACCACTAATGCCATTTGGAGCAGAGAGCATCATGGGGGCTGTTCTGCCAGGATCTCTCCCAGATCCTGGAGGTTAGGGTGGTTCTAAGCTTCCTTCCAGAACCCTCAGAGCCATCTGGGTCATGTACTTCCTCCTGTAAGCAGAGTGCGGAGAAGGAAGGTGGACTTAAGGAGCAGTGGGGACAGGCTAGTGGAGGAGTGGTGATAGGCATTGCATGTATCCAGTCCTTCCTCTTCAAGCCTCCTGGTACCCATCCAAGGGCAGGCTTGAGACAGTTTGTTGTTGTTGTTGTTTTGTTTTGTTTTCCCAGCTCTGACCAGGCTCAGAGACACAATCCAAGCTCAGACCTCTTGGACTTTGAAACCCAAGTATTGTTCTGTCTGTCCCATCCCCCCCTCGTCTGCCCCCAACAAGTGTTCCCAAACAGTAAATGTAGACAGAATAGGGTTAACCGTTTGGCCAAGATCACACAGGAAAGACAGACTGAGCTGATTAGAGTCATCAGCAACAAACAGTAGATGAAGGAATGGTTGGACCTTTCAGCTGCTTCTCTGCTGGAGTCTGGGAGAGCCCTCCCAGCAATAAACAAAGAAGTGATGCTGGAAAGAAAGGGAGAGGCTCTGAGGTCAAAGTTGGCATTGGCTGCTGTTGCAAGCCTGCTCAAGTCCTTGTCTCCTGTCCTCCACTAGGCCAAGCGGGAAGATCTGACCTCTGAACTTGGCAGAGCTGAGCATCAGAGTCGATGACTGGTCACCTAAGGTCACCTAGCAACCACTGCTCAAGGTCTCCCGCTTCCTCAGAGGCTGGACATCAAACCACAAGCTGCCATTTCTCCCCCAGAGATATGTCTACAGAACAAATGTAGGCACCATCTCCTCTCTGTGGAGTCTTTTTCTCCATCCCCAAGGGCATCATGAGACCCCAGAATAGGCCTGCTCCTGGTCATGTTTGTCTCCAGGAGGGAGGATGGCGAGTGGGAGGATGGGAGCTGTCCAGCTAGAGCCCTGTGGCCCTAATGGAGGGGTATCCAGATAAAATGGGGCACCTAGTAGCTGTGTTTCCTTCTAGGCCATGAAAGCCAAGAATGGAACCTACATCCTGGCTTTCTCCAAGCACAAGCCCCTTGACAAATGGTGAGAAATCCTTCAGAGTCAGGGCTGGAACTGGTCATCTGTTCTGTGAGTATACGAAGAAACAGGCTCCAAAAGGAAAAGGATCAGCAGGGCATGGACTCATAATTCTGAAGCTAAGTAGGAAATGGGGTCTGCTTTCCTGGCCTGGCCTCGGATTTTTTGCATGACACCTACTTCACAGGGTTGTGGTGACAAGGGAGACACATATGATGGAGTCTTAGCTTATACTGAACACTCGAAGAGTAAGAACGATGCTAGTTGCTTGTGCTGTGCTTCCTGGAGCTCAGGCAGGGCTCTAAGAAGCAGTTCATCCCCAGGCAGGCCAGGTCTAGATGGTCCAAAGCCAGACTCTGAAGGACAAACTCCCAGACTTAGGGTTCACCAAATGCAGGGTTCAGTAGCCTGAATGAAACCCCAGTGAGTCAGTCTGAAGGAAATGGCTCTCACGGTATACCCAGAAGCTTTGCACATTACCATAATACCCTGAATATAAAGTAGAACCACACCCAAAGTGACTCCCACGAGAACATTCCACTGCGCAGAAACCTGTCACTCTCAGCATCCAAGGCCCGGGGTGCCTCCTATAGTAACCTGCAGCCATCTGCAGGGACCAGAAAAGCCTAAATGATAACTGATTTCTGTTTTCCAACAAGCAAGTTTTTTAGAACCAACAAGCTACCAGGCCAGGGACAAGGTTATATAAAATCTTCACACTCTACTGTGAGACTCACTGCAGTCCTCAGGAGCTGGTAGGCAGGCTCGGAGCAGCAAGTAAGCTGCCCAAGTCCACACAGCAAGTAAGCTGCCCAAGTCCACACAGCAAGTGCAGAGGTCAGAAGTGCCTGGTGACTTAGCCACCTAGTCAGCCAAGTATTTCTGCAAACAAGCAGACAACCAGCGGCTGACTGGGGAGCCATGGCTACTCCACCATGCCATGGCAGAACCCAAACACAGGAAGGAGAGGGGCTGCCCTTCCAACAGGATTTTATCAGAAGACAGATCCTTGGCTCTTGGGATGTGATGGTTTGAGTATGAAATGTCCCTCACAGGCCCATATATTTGAAAACTTGGTCCCCAGCCAGTGGTACAGTTTTAGGAGGTTGTGAAACATTCGGGACAGGCATTTGAGGGTTACTGTGAGGCCTGGCTTCTGGCCCAAGCTCCCTGCTTCCACGATGTGAATAGCTGCCTCATTCTCATGCCTCCATGTTGCCTTGTCAGTCAGGGGCTGGAACTGTAAGCTGAAACTTTAAACTTCCTTAAGTTTGGACAGGTATTTTTTATCACACGATAAGAAAGACAACCACGGCCGTTAGTCTGATGATCACCGAAGGAGCCAAGGATTCAACCCGGAACTGCTATCCTTTCCTACATCTGCGAAGTGGGGAAACATTTAAGGGTAGCACTGACAATGGAAAGTCAACCACTCAGCACAAGGCTAGCCCTGGTGAGCACACTGATGGATGGGGCTCCAGCCTGGCCCAAGGGCCCCACAGCCTGGGCTCACCCATCCATCTGGGTGTTATGGCTCATTCTCACAATGTTGTGCTAGGGCATGTCCTTACCAATCCA
This sequence comes from Alexandromys fortis, assembly GCF_014885135.2. NCBI lineage: Eukaryota > Metazoa > Chordata > Mammalia > Rodentia > Cricetidae > Alexandromys > Alexandromys fortis. Next base: position 5,016,050 of record NW_026067908.1, read on the forward strand.
GAGACCCCTGGAAGTTCCTCTCCTCCAGGACGTCCTCTGGACTCAGCCCTCTTTGAGCTCCCCCACCACCCAGCTCTTGGCAGCCCTGTGAGTGCACATGGTCCAGGCCCCACACTGCACATCTCATCTCTATCCCTAGAGCTGGATTATATCCCCTACACACACACACACACACACACACACACACACACACACACACACACACACACACACTGGCTGTGCTGCACACTGGCTTGTAGGAATAGTTAAAGCTCCACCTCCCGCAAAAGCCTGCCAGAGCCCCAGGACAAAGATCTTGGTCTCAGAACTGCTGTTAGCAGGCCTAGCTCCAGCTGTGAACTGGCCCAACCTTCTCCGTACAGAAAACAGGGGCCCTGCGGAGGAGGAGGGGGCCTGCTCATCTAATCCAGCAGGTAGGCAGCTGGAAATGCTGAGAGTGTGGTTGTCTTTGAACTGTCAAGTTCGCCCCGGTGCCTCCTCTGTCAGACAGTGTCATTTAGGGGAACTGAACAATCTCGGCACACACACCGAAGGTAAAGTCCAAGTCCACCATTGATTGACTTTCTGGATGGCTGACTCGGGGTGAGTGGTTTTCCCTTCTACATCTGATTCTTCCTATGCAAAATGGGGTTCAGAATCTCAGCTGAGGGGTGGCTGTGCACACTGGAGGAGACAAATGCACGCAGGACCCCTGGCGTGGCTTCTGGTGCAGCTGGCATTCTGAAAAGGCTCCTGTGTTTTGGTCTCTTGACAGGCATGGGGATAAAGGCTGCTCTCCTGAGCAGTGAGCGTCAGTGAGCACAAAAGAGCAGTCTCAGGCCCGGCATGCCTTGCCAGCAGCCCTTCCCCAGGAGTGTGAGTGAGCACAGGCTATGCCGAGCCTCAGCTTCCCCTCATGTGAGGAGTAAGCAGCAGGGGCATCACAGAGCACAGAGGACTCAGGGCCTCCTAATCCAGACCCAGTGAGGAGCTCACCTAAGGGGACAGAGAAGAGGCACAGAAGAGCCTCTTTTCTTAACACGTGGAACCCCAGCGTGCAGCTGGGTCAACTGGAGGAGAAGCAGCGAGGCACAGAAGGCCAGGTTTCTCTGCATCTGAGCAAGATAGAAAGCCGAGGCCCACTCGCTTACTGGAGTGTTGGGGTATTCATGGCTACCAGGGGGCCTGTAACCTGGACAGGGCCTCCACAGCAGCAGCTCCTGATGGCTGAAGTCTTGCTCCAGGCTTAAAGCCGCCCATCGTCTCTTATCCCAGACCACAAGAACCCCATAAATTCCCCCTTTAAAGCTAAGCTAGATTTATAGGGACTCAGGCCAATAAAACCTGAGCCAGCTCACCTCAAGATGGCACGGCCACAGAAACTGAGCAAAGCCGCAGCTTTATCCCAGGCCAGACAGCCCAAGATGGTTACACACATGAACATAAACATACAGACACACGGAAGGACCAATTCTTTCCTCACATTTTTACGTACTAATTGTAAAAATAAAAAAAATAAAAATAAAGATAGGCAATAATGAAAAAGTCAGTGGCTACTAGCCAGAAAGCCACACTGAACATGGAGAAAATAGTTCAAAAAAAATTAAATAAATAAATAAGAAAGAAAGAAAGAAAGAAAGAAAGAAAGAAAGAAAGAGAAAACAAAGGGGAAAAAAAGCTCGGCAGTTCCTTCCCATGTATCTGCATACTGCTTTTACTTGTAAAAATCAGGATGATAAAATGATCAACATATCTTCTTGCTCTGTCTTTTCCATGTAATGATGAATAAATACCAAAGTTAATGACATTCCTGTTATCTGTCCTGTGCAGTCCTTGGCTCTGTCCATGACACAGGCAGAGTATGGGATGTGTCTATGGTCACGCCACGATAAACAACTGTCAGCATACAAGGCAAGCTCCGCCATACCAGGAAGGCTGCTCCATATCAAGACCATGGAGAGAAGAGGAGGCCCATCACTCTCCCAATGTGAGTCTCCTGTGGCTATAACAAGAAGCAAAGAGCCCAACACTGTCCTGGTGTGAGTCTCCTGCAGGTGTTATAAGAAGCACACAGCCAAAGTGGTTGCACAGTTGAATTTTATTCAAAGTGTAGAGACTAGAAGGCCTAGATTGAAGTCTCCGGCAGTTTGGGTTCTGGTGAAGGCTATTTTTCATGGCTCGCAGACACTACTTTCTCACCATGGGCTCGCATGGCCTGGCCTTGGCGCATGCTCACAGAAAAAGAGTGGCGAGCATTCCGGTGTCTTTTTATTAACTCACTAGTTCTGTTCATCAGGACCCTACACTTATAAACCTACCTAACCTTATCACTTCTCTACTGCAAATGCAGCCACACTGGGGAGCTAGGACTGCAACACGTGAATCTGGAGGAAGAGAACACACTTAGGCCACAACCCCAGTATCCAATCCATCCCTTCCCCTTGATGATAGAGACAGGAAGATGAACCCTATCCATAGAGCTTGAAAACAAGAAAGGAGGGTCTGCTGGCAGATGCAGTGGACTCTGGGATCAGTCTGGACCAGCTCTGTGACCTTGTGAAGAGCACACGGTTCCTCTTCTCTGTGGCACAGCATATGAAGCTGAAACCATTGCCACACTACACGAGGTACCCAGTGCAGATCCTGAGGCAGGGCAGGCACTGTGCACTGCATCTGCCCTCAGCCTTACCCCCGTGCCAATCAGCGTGGTCTAGTCCTCTCAGCTAGGGACTAGCACAGACAAGCTGGTTTAGGTCAGAAGCCTAGGGCTTCTACTTCACAACCAGGAGAGAGCATCCCCGGTTCTCTTGCATGCGGACATGGGTAGCACTGGGAACTGGTTGAAGCCAACTTGTTCAAGGAGGAGCTATTATGTCGCAAAGAGAATTGACGTGAGAATAACATTAGAAACCCAGGAACCTCAAGCAGAACAGGGGAGCAGTTCTCAGCACTTGAGAATAGGTTAATTCTTACAGTGTTTAACACCTTTTACAGCCAAAAAGAGCTTGTTAATACAATATCCTATGAAGCAATCTTTATGCACTCTGGCAGTCTTTCTAATATGAATATTTAGTCCATTTACACTCCTTATATTCAATGTTATTACCCTGTGTTCTGAATTAAATCTAAATTTTTACTATTAACTTATTTGTTCTACCTATTCTGTATTTTTTCTTCTTCATCCTCAACTTCTTTCATATTAAGTGGCTCTTATGACTCTGTTTTCTGCCTCTGTTGCTCATCAGATACGCCTTGCTCTACTTCTCACAACCTTGACATATTACTATCTAACTAGGTAAGTTTTTTTTTTTTCCTGCATTGGCAGAGCAAAAACCACAGGACTCAACTCCACCCACCACCCCCATATACAACACATTCTTGTTGACATTCATCCCCCCCCCCTTATTTTAATTCTGCTATTCTGTCCTGCCCTGTCCATGTCCCTGTGTCCAATAACACCAGCATCAGGACCACTTCTGAACCCGTGCCGTGTTTCCCCACTTTCGGTCCTATCTCCAGCATCAGGACCACTTCTGAACCCGTGCCGTGTTTCCCCACTTTTGGTCCTATCTCCAGCATCAGGACCACTTCTGAACCCGTGCCGTGTTTCCCACTTTCAGTCCTATCTCCAGCATCAGGACCACTTCTGAACCCGTGCTGTGTTTCCCCACTTTCAGTCCTATCTCCAGCATCAAGACCACTTCTGGACCTGTGTAGTGTTTCCCCACTTTTGGTCCTATCTCCTGCATCAGGACCACTTCTGAACCCGTGCTGTGTTTCCCCACTTTTGGTCCTATCAATCTCTGCGTAGCCTTGGCTTTCTGTTGCCGTGCGTCTAGTTCATCCTTTCTCGTAGGGTGCACCCCCCTTCAGGGGCTCTGATTGGAGGCATGGGATGTCAGGCTTCTCCTTCTGGACTCTGAACTTCAGTATCTGTCTTTCTAGAACTCGAAGCCTTTGAAAGCTTGTCTAGCTTCTCGGCCTCTAACTGTCGGGCTCTGTCCACATTCTTGCCCTTTGCCTACGCCTCTTCTGCACCAGCAAACATGAGGGACAGAAAAAGCAACGCAGGATGACAGATTTCAGCGTATCTGTCTCCCTGGGAGCGGCCTTTCAGGCTCTGAATGTCCTGGGGCCCTAAACTCCGACCGAGAGGCTATATGCACAGTAAGGCTGCAAAAGGCTCCTTGAGTGTTCTGCATGCCTTGCAAACGGTGAATGCCTGACAGGAAGGTGTGGCACCCAGTGTCACCGTCACCTCAATGCACTGTTCTTCTCTCCCATACGCTGATCTTTCAGATCCTGGCTGCTTGGTGGCTCTTTAATGTCTTTAAGGATTAAATGCACGCCCACCATGTTGAACTTTAATTCCTGCTGTGTGGTATTAAGAGCTGACTCTGCAGCAGGTGTTTATCTCACAGGGGCTCTGCCCGGATGCATGGATAACGCCTTTTTCTGGGGGTAGGGTTTCTTGTAGGGGGAGTCTAGTCAGCATCACACAGAGTGGGCTGGCGCCCTCTTGTTCTCTCTTGCCCTATTTAATGCCCTAGCTGTGCGCGGCCTTCTGCCACGACATGAAGCGGCAAGGAAACTGCCCCCAAATGCCCTCGAATTTCACAGCTACAGCCTCCAGAACCACAAGTCATGATTCTGTTCAGTGTACACGACCTCTGCTCAGGTTCTGGACGGCAACAGCACAGGACAGACCAAGGCAGAAGCGCAGCCTGATACAAGTCATTTTGTTACACGCCAGATACGAAAATACTCTTCTAATAAATAATTGTCATGACCATGTAGTTCCTATTTCACGGCTGTCCATACTTTATTCCTTATAGTTATAGTTTAAAATGTTTAGAAAAGAGAAAACCAGTCTTGTTGTGATCATCTATCTTACATTTATTCATATTTTATAGCCTTAGGATAATTTTCTAAGTCCAGAGATATGCACAGTGTTAAGCACGGTCTTACTGTCCAAAGGGCACCATCCCTGTACGCTATCAGCAATACTCCTGCTTCCTCGAACATGACCTGGCTATTCCCGCTGAGAATCAGCAGTCAGCCGGGGAGATGGCTTGGTGGGTGAGGTGCTTGCTGTGCAAGCCTGACAGCTGCATTTGATCCCTAACACGCAGAAGAAGAGCATACACTCCTAAAAACTCCCCTACAACACCCATGCATGTGCAGTATCCTATGTGTGCCTGTGCTCCTCCCTCCCTCCTCACCCCTTCCCATGGGCATGTCTATACTTCCCTCCCTCCCTCCCCACCCTTCGTGTTGTGTGCTTGCTCCCTCCCTTCTCCCTCCTTCCCCACCCCATGTCTATACTTCCCTCCCTCCCTCCCCCCCCTCCCCCATGTGTGCTTGTCCTCCCCCCTCTCCCTCCCTCACCCCTTCCCATGAGTGCCTGTACTCCCCCCTCCCCTTCCTCCTTCCCTCCCTCCCTCCCCATGTGCATGCCTATACTCCCCTCCCTCTCTCCTGCCCCATCCTATCCCACCCAGAAAAAAACTCCGTTAGTTTAACAGTTTAGAGCCACTAGTAATAGAAAAGAACAGGAGACCTTTTCTATGCCCACCAAAAGAATGGTTGCGCCAACTACAGAAAATAAACAGAAATCTGATAGGCGTTAGACATGATACAGTGAGACGCCACCGCAACGCAGAAAGTCCGATTCAAAAGCTTCAGCTGCTTAAACACGCAGTCTGTGAACGGTGTTTGGGTGGTTTCTCCTCCAGCTCACATGCGTTTCTCACTGAATGGCCTCTTACTCCCAAAGTGTGTATCAGACAGGAACTGAGACTGTCTCACAGTTATGAGAGAATCATTTACCAAGCATGCCCTCTGACAGCCCGGCCTCTGTGAAAGAGGGGGCCCTCAACACCCGCTGAAGGAGCTGGACACCAGACCGAGCAGCTGCCGATGGCAAACGTGGAGTAGGAGAATCTGCCTCTCCACAAGGCACTGTACCATAGCTTTTCCTGGACTTATGAAAAATTTTCCTCACGAGAGAAAACATTTTTAAGAGTTCCATTCAACAAAAAGGCCACTGGGGATACAGTTCAGTGGCAGAGCACATGCTTAGAATACTCAGGGTTTCAAGCTTAGTCCCCAGTGCCACAAAAACAAACACCAGGAAAGGGCGGGATATGAACATCCATACAAAAAAAAATGGAAAAGGAATTGATAGATCAGATGTTAACAATGAGCACACACGCACTCGCACTGAATACCTAGCTGTGTGCCAGGAAGAGGCACCAGAAATCCAGCTTCCCTCCGCTCTGGGCGCCATAAACGTGCTGAGCAAGAAATAAAAACCTTGACTTGCGTGGCACTCGCCTTCTGGTAGGAGAGATGACCATTTCAAAGAAATAAATTAACCCTATCATACCGGGTAGACAGTACACGCTATGAGTGAAAACAAAGGGAAGAAGCTAGACAGCGAGGAGATGCAGGGCAGTCAGCGTAGGGGAAGGTCTGTCTGCGCAGGGTCGAGGGGAGGCGAGGCAGAAGCCACGTGGCCATGGAACGACGTGCATTCTAGGTGGGGTGATAGCAAGCAAAGGCCCTAAAATCGGTGTTCCGGAGAAGGAGCACAGAAGGCATGAGAAGAAGAGCCCCGTAAGCAACAGAGAAGCTAGTGAGGCCACAGGAGAAGCTGGAACTGTCCTGCAGGACTCTGTGGTGACAACAGTGCTGGCTTTAGTCTGTCCTGGCAGGAAGCCACTGGTCCCGAGCAGGGAGTGGCAGATATGACAGGTCATGGGCTCCAGTCTGGCTTTGCACCGAGAAGGCTTCAGAAAGAAGGGCAGCGACCCAGAGGTGTGGCTTTAGGACTAAGAGTTTCTAACTTTCTGGGCTCCCTTTTAGGTCAGAGGAAATAGGTCACATGACTCTAGGCACTGCCCCATCTCAAACAACTTTCCACAAACATAGGTAAAATTTACAGGGTATATATTTTAAAATAGGCTTTAAATCTCTCTACTACACATATCAAAATACTTCATACTGTTTTTGAAATGAATAAACAATCCTGAGGCCACATCAAAGGCTTGCATTAGATTCCTGCTGCCTGGCTTGTCAGTGACTGTCCTCCAGGCTGCTCAGTTTTCAAGCTCCCCCTGGAGCCCTGGCCCCCCCACAAGCAACCAATAGAAGGCTATCTTGATACTTCCTAAAAGATGCCTGAAACATTTGGCTACTGGAATAGATACACTGCCAGGGCTTCTCAAGGCCCAGGATCCTCTTTCTCAGGGAACACCTCGGTTCCTGTTATAGGGATGTTGACCAAGTCAGGCAGAAAAGATGCTAAATGCCTCTTTGTAGCAATGGAGATCTTGGAGAATCAGGGACCCTCCAGGGACCTAAGGAAACATGTCCTCAACAAATATGAGACCCTCCTAAAGAAGAAGAAGGGCAACCTAGTAAATAAATCCAGACCCTTCTTAAAGCTCTCAGGTTATGTTTAATCATGGAGAGACCATGGTCCCAAAACTGAAAAGCTGAGCTCTCTATGCATCTGCGAACCTAGCGCTCATCTTTCTCTCACCTGTGATGCTACAGGTCCACAGAGCTCAGCATCTCCATTAAGATGGGCTAAAGAGCCAATGATACCAGGCTCCATGCTCTCTGATCCTACCCCTGCATATTTTTGGACACTTGTCCTGTCTGTCTCAAGATACCCAGGGAGGACAATAATGATCACCAAAACTCACTTGTTTTTAGCCAAGCTTGGAAAGCAAGGGCGGTAATGGGGTGGTAAGAAATGCAGAGGAAATGGCTGTTGGTTTCTATAAAATCCGAGGATGGACAGCAAGTCTAGAACCATGGGTGTTAACAGAGGTGTGTATTTACAACCCACCTTTTAAGCAAGCTAAATAGTTAATTCCTATGTCCATGTTGTTCTTCTTAAGACTGCTATTAATGTTCTTTCTAACTTCTGGAAAACATGTAAAACCCAAGAAGGATGATGGGCCAGCAGCAGGGTGCCAGCTCCAGACAGTTCAACAGTAGGGATGGAGATGTGGTACCCATGCCTCCTGTCTGCAAGAAGGATCAGTAACTATGAGAGAATACAGTCAGTCCCTGGCAGGATTTTGACATTATGATGGCAGGCAGGAGGGAGAGCGGCACACATTTGGCAGAAACCACTCGTGAACTTTAAGATGCTCTCTTGGGGATGGCCAGTGGCATGAGCCACCCCTCCCTCCCCACTCCATAGGCTGGGAATAGGAAATGCATACTGTGTTTCCCCCTTACAGTGGGTTTAGCCAAGGAGAGAAGTGCCCCATAAAGGAGGGCATCCCCACCTCCAGGAAACAGCGCTGTGTCAAGATGTGGCCTGGGAGGAAGAAGTGGGAATGACTCCTTGGCCTTCAGAAAAGGCTCAGAATTCTGTCCTCTGTGGAAAAGATTACTTGTCCCACAGATTGGTCCAAAGGCTGGGAAAGCCTGCAGGGCAAGGCACAGTTTTGGCGTCTGAGAAATCCTACTAGCTCCACCCCAGATCTGAATCCACCCAGCTCTGAGGGTCCTCCCCCAGGAAGCCCCGTGATAGGGGGGGGGTGGCTGCTCGCCCACTCTCTCCCCCAGCTCTTCAGTCTACACCCTCAAGTCCAGGCATCACTGCAACGGGAGTTGGGAGAGGGCCACTCCAGGAAGCAGAGTGGAAGGCACTGGAGGGTTTCTGGTGGTCACAGTGACTGGCGGCCCCTGTCATTCAGTGGGGTAAAGACCAACTTCCTGCTAAGGGGTGGGTCAGTCCTAAGCTAACTGTTCAGTATCATGCCAGATATTCAAAACATCTGTAAACAAGCAGTCCAGTTATGAAAGCCAGAACATAGGTCCATTTCACACAGAAAACAAAATGCTTTTTCATGGTTGTAATATCCACTAAAATTTCCAGCCCTGGAACTGCATGTAAATTAGGGAAAGACGGTACTGTGTTTTGTCTGGAAGTTGCCCAAGGGTTGTTCACCATTTCAGAGAATCACGTCACCTCAGCCACTCTGCCTGCGACTTTGTGTCTGCAGCCACCAAGCAGGGTGACGATGCACACAGGTGTGACAGCTGACAACTTCACCGGGCCAGTGGTGTCTGAGCATGCTCACAAGGAAAGACAGGACTTAAAGGCCTACCTCCCTTTCATTCTGTCTTTAGGTCGCAATGACAGCATTCTATGGAGTTTGTCTAACCAGCAGTGCAGGCAGGGCACGTTGTAGAGGGAGTCCTCAGGAATGAAAGGAGGCCATACAGAAGGGCCCTGTGAGGAGGAAGATGCCCTGCAGGCAATCTCTGACCCAGGCCTACTATGAAAGCCAGATCTTCCCTAGGCCACAAAAGCAAGCATGGCAGGGTCAAGCTTTGGGCCAAGGGTGTCTCACTCCACAGAGGCACCCCAAAAAGGAGGCTGGGTCTGGCTTCCCTGAACCCCAAGGTCTATTCTGTGACGAGGTCCTGAACTTGGAGACGCCTACGAGAGGGCAGACACATGGCTCCATACAAGCTGCCCAGCTAGGAAAGCTGGCAGTCCAGATCTGTGTTGGGGTGTGAGGAGAGGAGAGCCAGGCTTTCCTCAGGTACCTACACAGGGCCTTGGCACAGGTATTAGGTACTGACTGAAGCCTGCAGATGGACTCAATGCCATGCCCTGGCCCAGGCCAATGCCCATTTCAGCTTTTTCCTTTCCTCAGCCTCCCCCACTTCTCTTATCCTTACCAATCCTGCCTCTCTTAAAGCCAGAATCTTCCATCTGGACCAATCTCCTCTCCTCCCTAAATCACCCTACCACAGCCAGGACAATCTTTCTAAATAACAAAAAATCTGGCCCAGATGTGGCCATGTCTCCCCACGATCCCAATCCTCTGTGCTCCCACTGCCTAGGACATAACTGCTGAGCCAATCAAGAAAGACCAATCTTCAGCCTGGTTTCCATGCAGAAGCCCATCCCCATAGTTCCCGCCATGGTACTGCAGTTCATGGCGCCTGGCTGCTCACAGCTTCCCCAGAGCAGCCCTGTTCTGATTACGCTTGCTCTGCCTGGACTAAGTGTCCCCGTCCTCTCTGAGTTGCCTTTGCACTGGGCAGGTAAGAATACCAAATGTCAGTTGGGAGAACCACTGACTAAAAGAATCAATGCTGAACTGAGCAATGTCAAGGGAGATGAAGCCTCGGAGACTAGAGAAGACCCGTTTATAAAGACCAGGCAGCCCAGAAGCCCTTCAGGATGACAGGTGTAGGGCCCACTGAAGCCATGATCTCTACTATCAAGTTACTCTTTCTTGTGTAAACAGGCTCTTATCCCGAGAGGCTCCATTTCTTTTTCTTTTTTTTTTAATTTTTATTTATTTATTAAAGATTTCTGTCTCTTCCCCACAGCCGCCTCCCCTTTCCCTCCCCCTCCCCCAATCAAGTCCCCCTCCCTCGTCAGCCCAAAGAGCAATCAGGATTCCCTGCCCTGTGGGAAGTCCAAGGGCCACCCACCTCCATCCAGGTCTAGTAAGGTGAGCATCCACGAAACTGCCTAGGCTCCCACGAAACCAATAGGTACAGTAGGATCAAAAACCCATTGCCAGTGTTCTTGAGGTCTCAGTAGTCCTCATTGTCCACTATGTTCAGCGAGACCGGTTTTAACCCGGAGTTCTTGAGGTCTCAGTAGTCCTCATTGTCCACTATGTTCAGCGAGACCGGTTTTAACCCGGAGAGGCTCCATTTTATAAGCAGCTTTTGACTTTATTTTGAGGGTGTTTGATGGTGCCTGGGAAGACCCACAAACACCCCCATCTGTCTGGCACTATCCATGCAGTACAGATGGACTTACTAGACTTATTTCTGAGAGTAGAAAAGGCGTTGTCTCATAAATTGTTTGGGATGCATTGAGACTTTAAGGGTACATGGGCATACTGAAATCATACCAGTGACGCCAGACCCAAGAACTTACTGGACCTGCCAGACCGAGAAAAGAACAGAGCTCCCTCATATGGACCCTGTGAAGTGCCTATCATGGTGATGGCACAACCCTGCCAACCCCCATCAGTGACGCCCACTGTGTGTCAAGGACGGGCAGGAAGGGAAGCCCTGACTATCCTGGGCTTCAGCCCAGTATGCTCTCCCACTGCTGACATGGCCTACTGGACTAACCGCTTGCTTGCCTTGCCTGCCTGAACTTGGTCCTGTTGATTCTGCTTTGGATCCTGCTCCGCCCATTTGTCTCTAAAGCTGACTGTATCTTCACTCCCAATCCCAACTTTCCCGTGGCTGGATCTCCATAGCAGTAGCTTTTCCCTGTGGTTGCCTCAGGTCTGATAGCTTATCAATACAGACTCTATATGTATTTCTGACAGCCTGCTTCTGAAACCTCTGGACTTCTCCAGTAGTCTCTTTTGATGTGGGGATTTCCCTCTGTATGCTATGAATATAGTTTATTACCATTGGTTAATAAAGAAACTGCTTTGGCCTATAGCAAGGCAGAATATAGCCAGGCTTGAAGGGAGGGAGAGAGAGAGAGAGAGAGAGAGAGAGAGAGAGAGAGAGAGAGAGAGAGAGAGAGGGCCGAGTTAAGGAGGTGCCATGTAGCTGTCGAAGGAGAAAGATGCCAGAACTGAACCTTACCTAGTAATTCATAGCCTCATGGCGATACACAGATTAATAGAAATGGGTTAATTTACAATGTAAGAGTTAGTTAAGCCTGAGCTATTGGCTAAGCAATGTTGCAATTAATATAGTTTCTGTATGATTAATGGGTCCTGAGCAGCCAGGAACGAAAGAGCAGTCTCTGCCTACACCCTTTAACTTTTATTCATTCTGTAACTCACATGTTAGATATAGATATATTTACCTGTGTGACTAAGACTGGATAAAAGGACCCACATTTGCCTTGGCCAGATGACTAAGGTATATGGGATCACCTGACAAACCGCTGCTATTAAAACCACTGCACCTTATGAATTTATTTGTCAGTCAGTCATTTCTGGCATTGTGGAAAGACACACATTCATTCATCTCTGTTTCTGATCTAACATGCTCATGGCACAGGGCAGCACTTGGCTCCACAGGCTGTGAGCCACTGAAACCCCTTGAGGGACAAGATGGGAACAAGAGCATCCCTGAGCAGAGCGCATTTTCACAGCAAGCAGAAGTGGGCTCTGGGAGTGGAAGCCCAAAGCTCTGTTCCGGGTGCTGTCGAGAAGACCCTGCCCCTGCTCTGCGGGCTACAGGAAAGCAACTGGCTGCGAAGAGTGGACATTTGGGGAGAAAGTTTGACCTCTGGGGAGGCTTTGCTGTGCTCTCTGCTTTGTTCCCATAACTGTATGTGGTACCCAGCCTCCAACGTAAGGCAGAGTCCAGGGAAACCCTGGGCAGAAAGCAAGGGTGAGCATCTTAGGTCTTTCCAGCCTGCGAACTCCCCAGCTTTGGGCCTTCATTCACTTTTCTATGAACCACAGGGAAGAGACTGCAGGTACTTCCCAAGTGTTGATCTCCTCTGATCCCAGCCTTGTGACACACCAAAAGGCTTAGTGACCCCGAAGAAGGGCTTGTCAGGACCTGGCCGTGCTTCCTCTTCCTGTTTCTAGCCCTAACGCTGGGGACCTTCTCTATTAGCAGCTTCCTGTTCTGGCTTGGGTGCCTGCCCTCTTTCCCTGATCTGGGCCAAAGATAGCTTGCATGCACCTGTCACCGAACTCTGTGAGCATTCAGAACACGCGGGTGTGTCTGACACGGCTTCTGCCCTCAGGGGCCTGTGTGCGAGCCACAGGACCCTTAAAGAGGAGGCAATGCTATCACAGAGTCATACTAGGATGGAGATTCCTAGGGCAAAGGTGTAAACCGGCACTCTAGCGTAATAACTGCGAGGTCTATTAGAGGCAGGACTCCTGCAGGCTGCCAGGCAGCTGTCACAGGCCGTGGCACCTCACATGAACAGGTGACCTCATTCAGGCCTTGCTGAGACCTGGGGCTGGGGCTGACCTATGCTTGGAAAGCTACCTCGGGGACTAAGAACCTCTCTCCAGACAACCCCACCGTCGCAGGGCGCCAAGTTATGACATCTGGTGAGAGCAATAGGTGAGCAGTAAATGGAATGAGGGCCGCCTGGGCCCGGGTGTGATTTCATCCAAGCCCACCTGCCTTCTCTTCAACCTCTTGCTGTCCTGCGAGCTGCTGAGCTGTGTCAGCTCACCGCCAAGCACAGGGCCATCCACTGCCTGGTCATGAATGGGCGCAGTGTTTGTGACCAGTCAGCAAGATGGATGTTGTTTCGTTTTGGCTCCGTGCACCGTAAACATTCTGCAGCAGACACAGCTCCAGGTGGCTCCCTGGCTCTCCCACGGCAGCTGGGCTGGTCTGCAAGGGCCCATTAACGGGGATATAAACAAGGAAGGGCTGGGGGTGGAAGGCAGGGCCTGTGGGTTAGTCCCAGTGCCAGAGACAAGAAGACACGCACAAGTCCCTAGCTCAGGCTGGAGGTGGAAGGCCTGAGAGGCATCAGAAGCAGCCTCCCTTCTGTTCCGCGGGGATGCTAGAACCTGACCGAGTCTCACATCTAATCCAGCCTCAGTTTCCTCAAGTGGAGGTGCAGGAGCAGGCGCTACTATGAGGCTATAACAGAGCCCAGAGCGAACATTTACAAAAGAGCTGGCAGATCAGAGTCGACTAAGGGCAAGGCCTACATACAGCAGGTCCGTTTGGGTCCCAAGGTTAAGAACATGGTCTTTAGAGAGAGAGGCAACCTGGCCTGGGATGTGAACTCTGCGACTTAGCCAGGCCCTCCGCGTGTGCCCATCCTTTATCTGTAAAGCTCAGATCACACCTGCTGTGTAGGCTCATAGCAGCAATCAAATGAGGTCATTGCTATCGCAAGGCCCTTGGCTCAGGGTCTCATACAAAAACCAACCAAGGATTGGTATTAGCCGAGTCCCTGAAGGCTCAAATCACCCAGTTGGAAGCAGACCTTGCTCAGGTCTGGAGGATGGTTAGGTCTTCCGGGATCACCTTCTGAAGGTGGTGTTTGGATGGTAGGCCTAGCATTCAGCCTGCCTGGCGCCCCCATGGGCCTCATACCAGCCCCAGGCACCCAGCCCCAGGCTGAACATTGATTCTCCAAGCGCCAGTTGGCCGAAAATCAATGTGTCAAATGACCAATTCATCAAAAGCCAATTAGCCACAAATTACCTTGCCAAGTGGCTTCATTCCCGAATTTTTCAAATAAACAGTTAGACAAACTTGTTTATTTTAACCATTTATAAAAGCTGACAACAATTTACGTTACTGGGGACGGTTTAGTTTCAGTTAATAAGTTTTCACTTCGTGTTCAAGCAGTACTAAAAAAAAATTAAGTTGGTCAAAATCAAAGATGCTAACTTAGTCTTCTTAGTACTTGCTAGTCAGCTTACTTCATTTGATTCGGGAATCAAGCAGCAGTGTGTCATATAGGAAATCTTAAAGCACCGCTGTGCACCAGGCTGAACGGCGGTCCCTGAAGAGAATGCACATCATATCATCTCAGGACTGGGAACATCTCTTCGTAGCTATACTTAAGAATTTTTAGTTTTTAATTGTGTGTGTGTGTGTGTGTGCACCTTAATGCAGGTGCCCATGGAGTCACAAAGAGGGTGTCAGATTCCCTGGTGCTGGGATTATGGGCAATCGATTGAGAATTGAACCTGTGTCCTCTGCAACAGCAGCAAGTGCTCTTAAAGGCTGAACCATCCCTCCAGCCCTTACATTACAGGAATTTTGTCTGTTAGTTTTTGTTTTCTGAGATAAGATTTCTCTATGTAACAGTCCTGGTGTCCTGGAACTCACTTGTGTAGACCAGGCTGGCTTTGAACAGAGATCTGCCTGCCTCTGTCTCCCGAGTGCTGGGATTAAAGGCGTGCACAACCACGCCTGACTGAATAGCACACACGCATGCACGTGTGCACACACACACATAATCTGCTGACTGCTCTTTTGAAATATTAAAAAGATAAATTCGGTAATACAGACAAATACAATACATCATGATCTAGTAAGATCAACTCAAGAGAGACAAAATTTACGCCAATACAGATAAGTCACAAAGCCAGATGGAAAAGGGAGAGGAGTCGTGATCAGCTCAGGACATGCAGAGACAGCACACCCACCTTCTATCTAGTATCCACGATGCTGGAAATTCTCAGTATACTACAAACACAGCAGAATGCATTCAATCTACAAAGCAAGTCAGTGACGAACTGTGGCAAGCCTGCAGCTAAACAGTGGGGGACCAGCTGCTTTGGCCTCTATTGGGGACAAAGCACCATGGCCACACTTACCCTGTCAGCTTAACGCTCTGTCAGTGGTCACAGCTGGTGCAACTGAGCAAGAGAAAAGGAAGGCATGAAGATGGGAATGATCAACCTGAGACGGCATGGCAGTTACAAGACAGCGCGAACACGTGCCCCAAACAACCCAAAGACAGAGGACGCCAGCGTGGCCATGTCCCAGGATGTAATGACAACATGTACAAAAGTAACTGCTGTTTTATGCTATGGGGGAAATGATCTTTTAAAAATGAATTTAAAAGAAATACTATATATCTGCATAAAAGCATAAAATGCTTGTGAGTAAAATTAACCAACGCTGCCATGTCTTGTGACCTTTTGCTACACTGAAAAATAATAACTGCTCCTGAAAGCAAGGAAGACCTCATGAGTGGGAAGCAAGACTTCTGCACAGGCGCAGGAGTCCTCATGAATGGGGAGAAAGACTTCTCATAGGCACAAGAGACCTCATGAATGGGGAGAAAGACTTCTACATAGGCGCAAAAGACCTCATGAATGGGGAGAAAGACTTCTACATAGGCGCAGGAGACCTCATGAATGGGGAGAAAGACGTCTACATAGGCGCAGGAGACCTCATGAATGGGGAGAAAGACTTCTCATAGGCGCAAGAGACCTCATGAATGGGGAGCAAGACTTCTGCATAGGTGCAAAAGTCAATAAGGCTCAAATATCATATCTAGAGGCTGGAGACACGGCCCAGTGGGTAAGAGCCACGTGCTGCCCTTCCAGAGGACACAAGTCTGAGTCCCAGAAGTCACATGCTCCAAGGGCTCAGACACTTCTACTCCCTGTGGACACGCACACTCATGTGCATAGATCCACACCCACACATACAAATGACTAAAAATAGCCTCTTTTTTAAATGCCAAATTCATCTAAACTGGTCTAGAAATTTAATGGCAGTGACCAATTTTTTGGTAAGAATATAACAGGCTGATTCCAAACATATCTATGAAAATATTAGGGCCTGGATGACCCAAAATAACATTGGAAATGATGGTGCACTCATATAATCTGGCTTCAAGATTTTCTGTGAAACTATAGGGATTGAGACAATATGGTACTGGCGTAATAACTGGCACACAAATCATCAACAATAAAAAAGAGAAGTCTACAAATAAATCTGCACACATATGGTCAACACAAATTATTCTCGCTCCCCTATTTTGGGCGTGTATGTGGTATGTATGCCTACATGAGGATGTGTGCAAGCATGTATGAGGCTGCATGTAGACACATGTTAACATGTCTATGAAGGACAGAGATTGAAATAGGTGTCTTCCTCAAATGCTCTCCATATGTTTTTAATATATATATATTTATATATATTTAAAGTTTTAGTTTTATGTGCCTGCATATATGTCTGCTTACCACAGGTGTGTCTGATGCCCATGGAGGCTAGAAAAGGCATCAGATCCCTGGGAACCAGAGTTATAGACAGTTTTGAGCCACCAGTGGGTATGAGGATTCAAACCTAGGTCCTCTGAAGAGCAGCCAGTGCTCTTAAACACTCTTAATCAGGGTCTCTTACCAAACTGAGAACTCACTGATTCAGCCATGCGGGTCAGACAATGAGCTCCAGGGATCTGCCTGCCTCTGACCTCACGCCCCACCCAGCGCTAGGGTTACAGACATAAGTAGCTGTATCTCGCTTTTATATGGGTTTTGGGGATCTGAACTCAGATCTGCATGCTTGCATTGCAGGCATTTGACCGACGGAGGCATACCCCCAGCCCTTTTTATACAGTTTCTCGTAAGGTGCCAAGGTAAACCAATGAGGGAAAGAGTGTTTTCAACAAATGGTGCTAGAAAACCTGACAGCCTTATGGAAAAGATGAACTTGACTCCACCTCATACCATACACAGAACTTAATTCACACTGTATAACTGACCTAACCTTGAAGCCAAAAGCATAATAGACGAGTATGTACCTAGGGACCGGCAAAGATTCCTTAGAGCACGAAAAGCAGGAAGCACATAAAAATTTGCAAACTGTAAAACCTGTTCTCTGAAAAGCAAAAAGGTTTGGCAGAGGATGGGAGACATCCCCAATACACTCATCCAACCCACCAGATCCACGTAAAGGTATGGCATAGCACAGGAAATATCCCCAATGCACACATCCAATCCATCAGATCTGTGTACAGGTCTGGCAGAGGATGGGAGACATCCCCAGTACACACATCTAATCCATCAGATCTGTGTACAGGTATGGCATAGCACAGGAGACATCCCCAATACACACATCCAATCCATCAGATCTGTGTAAAGGATATACAAGGAACTCTTACAAGAATTAAAGGACAAACAAAATTTAAAATAAACCAATGCCTAAGCAGTTACTTTTAAAAAGGGAATCCTATGCACGTGGCAAAATGCACCTAAGAAAGTGTGAAGGCATCAGGAGAGCAAGAGCAACGGCTGACCCAGCTTGTCTGAAGGCTCATGGCCGATGCCCACAAGGGCTGAGGAGGGTCCCACCCAAGGCACTCCATTCAGAGAGGAAACAAAAACCCAAGCTCAGCTGCTGACAGCGCCAGGCCTGGTTGGCAATTCATGGCTACACTGACCGCTGCCTTTTCTTGCTTAGGAGCAGGAGGAGGTCAGAGACAAATCCCTCCAGAAGATGACTCAGGCTAAATCTGGAAAGACTGTTTGCCAAAAGATAAGAAAGAAGAATAGTCCCCAAAGAGCCACTCCTCATCACAGATATACTGGGGTCTCTGCAGTATCTCAGGGTCCAGGAAGCACAGTTGAGGAGTGGCTGCTAGTGTGGGTGAGGCCTGGAGGCTACATCAATAATCTTACATTTCAGTCTCTGCCATGGTGGAGTCAGAGTTCATCTCCTGACCCTCACTAGACCAAACCCTAATAAACAACCCATCCACTCGCTCACTCATTCATCTTTTCATTCTTTGTTTGTTTGGACATTCATTCAATAAACAATGCTTGTACGTACACAGTTGTATCTCCCCACCCAGCATCCCCTATTCCCAGCCAGTGACCACGCAGCAGGCACCTACTGTGTGCCTGGAGATGGGCCTACTGTTAGGTGATAACTTTTATTTAATCTTCAAGCTTTCTCTTTTATAAATGAGCACATGAGCCACTCAGGAGAGAAATAATTCAACCCCCTCCCAGTCCCATCTGATTCCCATATTTTCACACTTGGGGCATACAGAGTGTGCTTGGAACAGAAATAACAAAACAAAACAGAACGTACTTAGAAAAGTTGATAAATTGGGGTCTGGGAAGATGGCTCGATTGATAAAGTTCTTGTTGTGCCAGTGCAAAGATCTGAGTTTGAACCCCAGGACCTTACAAACCGGGTTTGGCAGCACGCACCTGTAATCCTAATACTGGGGAGGCAGAGACAGAAGGATTACCAGGGCTAAGAACCTGCCTCAAAAAATAAGGTGGAAAGCAACTGAGGAAAACATCCAAAGTCCTCTACGTACAATGAGGATGCCCATGCACAGACAGACAGACAGACAGACACACACACACACACACACACGCCACACCCTATATAAGTGTGTTCTTGTATGTGCTTGCTCGCCCTCACCCCACCCCTTGCCCCTAGGGCCTACTGTCAGAGCCTTCCTTCCCCATATATCTGTAGGGCCAAATCCTGGGCGATTTCTACCTCAACCCAAGTTCTGGGTCCCACAGCCAAGACTGGAAATTTGCAGTTCTACCCCGGTTTGCATCAGTCTTGACCAGAACATCACCTGGGTGCCCTGGGAAGCGGAGATTTAAAAGCCAGCGCGCAGAGCTGCCTGGAGCAGGAAGGGGGAGGTGCACATGTGAGCAGCAGATGGTCAGCAGGCCGATCGGGAGGTTTCCATTTCAGTGACAATTCATTTTCAGTAATTATCCCTCTCTCCTTTAAAGTCACCTAAGGCAGCCCTCGTGGGCACAGCAGACCTCTTCCCAGGGCGAACTTTCAAGTTATTTGCACTTGTGGAGATGCGCGCAATGCAAAGCAGATGTGCCAAATTGAGCCTCATGCTTGCCGCTCAGCTCCACTCCGCTTTTTTTTTTTTTCCCGCCAACCCACTGTAAATGTTTTTAAAATGGGACCCCGGTACTAGACATGTCAAACAGCTGAATTCAAGGTAGAAGGGGCTGCCAGCGGGGAAGACAGATGAAATTTAAAATCCCTTTCGACAGATTAACTAGAGACACTTTGAAGCCATAAATCATGCAGTCTAGAAGAAGCTAATAATGGATTTAGGTTTTGTTCCTATTTATTATCTCGAAGAGATAGCAGAACGTAGGACCAATGGGGCCTGGCCGGGGACCCTCTGGGGGTTTCCCAAAGCCAGCGTCCACTAGAACAGAGATGGACCCGGGAAGGAGCAGGAACATAGTGTGAGCACTCACGACCTGATGACTTGCCTGCGATGACCTCAACACGACTTGTTTTGTATAGACCCTTACTAAGTATGTGAAGGTAATATTGTGCCCATTTTATGGATGAGGACTTCAAAACGGGCCATCTCACTGCACCTGATCATCTCACTCCAAAGCCCTTTAGTGGTGTGTAGTAAAAGGGATCACAGGTGACCTGGGAGAGCCAGAGAGACAGCAAGAGCAAGCGCCTCAGCTTGTGGCAGGACCAGTCCCCCAAGAGACTGGGGTTCTTCCACGGCTAGGCCTTTGGCCTTGTAGGTTCTGTTTCCAGGGCACCACCCATGGCCACACTTCCGATGTTTATGCTCATGCCCAAGAAGACAGCATTTCATTTGCCTTATCCATCCCCAGGGGCCCTACTTCAAATAAACTGGAGCAGGTAGGAGATGCTAGGGTTGAAAGCTCATATTCACCAAGCACCTCACTGACACAGCCCACAGATCTCAGCGCCCATTCTGTGGTGATTCTGAAGGCAGAACTGAAAGAACCAGGAACCCGTACACCAAAATAACGATTAGCTCTAGGGAATGGGTCAGTACTCATTACCCACCCAGCCCCCAACAGACCAGGAACCCAAGGGTCAGTGGGTGAACTAACTCAGCCTGGACCACGCGGCTTTGCAGTCAGCCTACCTACCGCCACAGGATCCCCTTTATCATCAGGGCCCCACACTTGTCACCCAGCAGGTCCAAACCAGTTCAGTCCGCTGGACACTGAACATCACACTCAAAGCATGATCCAAAATACAGGATGGAGACAGGATAGACTTAATGATGAAGACTCAAGTCAGCACCCAGAATAGAAGGGTCGGTCATTTGGGACGGCTCCGAGGACAGAATCCTGGCTCTCCCTTGCTTCTCTTCTCTGTGACTCCCACCCTGCAGAGGGATCTCAGCTCTAAACACATCAGAATCGTCTAGACACATTTCCAGGCTCTGCCCCAGATGGCACACACAATCTTAGCCGCTCTGGGATGCCCTGGGAGTCTCCTCAGTACCAGCCCCACCTTGCATTTTGTCCACTGTGTTTCAGAAAAGTCTCAACTGGTCAGACAGGCCCAAGTCGGGCTGTCTACAACCTGTCTCCATCCCCTTGCGCTCCAGTCTGACAGCTCGAGGTGTGTGCTGTTCTCCTACCCTACTCTGGGCAACCCTACCCACGCCTCGTGGTTTATGGTGGTCTCAGCCGCCTTTCAGCCATCCTTCTATCCTTGCTGCCTGGCCTAGTCCCTGCCGACAGTGATGCCTGAGGAATACATGAAATGTAAGATGGGTTTCGGTATGAGCAGGCTTGGGTCGAAAGCGGGGGATAGGCACATCCAAGGGCACCTTGTTTACTCCTTCTGTATGACCACACCAGCCTCCTCCCACAGCTAGGTGCCCCATCTGCCCCCCTGTCCCTGGGACCCACGTCACATGAGGGCCCTCCCTGTCTGCTGTCACCCTTCTCAGTACATACACTGTATGACACTTGCTCACTAGTGCTGAGTCCCTGAACACAGGCTCTGTGGAGACTGGGCTTCTGGGCTAACACACAGTTGCAAACTCGGGGTACTCTGCGAAGCCTAGAGCCTTCCAGAGCATTCCTACACACACATGTAAGCCTCGAGACCATTCAATACAGGACTTCAGGTATTCCCTGAGTCACACGCAGCTGGCTGTTACACACGCTCGTGTCTAATGAACTTGGGGGAGACATTTTTAAAAAGAATTATCTCAGACGGATTAAAATTTTAATGCGTCCATTTTCATTATACAACCAGGTATGTGATTATGGACGCACACGCGTGCACACTAATACTTCGGATCTCAATTCAGAGTCACATTCATTGCAAAGCAGCAAAACCCTTTACAAGTCCTCTACTGCGCAGCGCGCATCTGCTCAGGTAGGGACCTCAGCACCGCTCACTCAGCACTTCCCCGTTATCAGGTACTTAAGATACTTTCGATTTTTGGCTCTTATTAAATAACACCTGGATGAGCACCCCTGCACATAAATCACTGTCCGCAGTTCCAAATGCTTCCCCAGGACCACTTCCAAGGAGAGGGATGCTTGGGCCAAAGGGGATGGATGCCTTCCAGGCTCCTGGAACATCCTTGTCAAGTTGCCATCCAAAGAGCATCCCTGTTTTAGTCCCACTGGAGGCCATGAGCGCATTGGCCCCACGGTATATGGCGACAGTAGATGGCACAACTTCCTCTTCCTGGATTTCCTGACTGGGGACAAGTATCCGAGCATTC
Organism: Alexandromys fortis; assembly: GCF_014885135.2. Taxonomy (NCBI): domain Eukaryota; kingdom Metazoa; phylum Chordata; class Mammalia; order Rodentia; family Cricetidae; genus Alexandromys; species Alexandromys fortis. The sequence goes on from NW_026067908.1 coordinate 5,037,984, forward strand.
TGATTGACTGACTCTCTCTATCTCTCCTGCCATTTGCCTCCCCCCTGGCTTTTAGTCTGGGGATCTTTTCAGTTTATAGACTGTGTTGTGTATTAACAATATAACCTTTGGTCTTTGAAGCAAATACCCTTATTTTTATTGCCGGGCTTTTCTATTATGTTTGAAGTGAGGTCTCACTCCATGCCCCCAGCTAGCCTCACGCTCTTGATCCTCCTGTCTCGAGCTCTCAATGCTGAGATTATGGGCCTGGGACAACACACAAGTCAAAGACAAAGTTTTACATGTAAAAATGTTTACAACTTGAAGCACTCCAGCAGTCTTTTGGTTACAATCCCTCCCTCGGCCATTATGTAAACCTATTTCTCTTCCAACTAGATGTCAGATAAGTATTCCCCTGTAATCCTTTCTAATTTTTTGTGTGTCTTCATTTTTCACACTTAACTCCTTAATCCATCTGGAATGGATTTTGTGAGATAATGTCGGTGAGAATTGAACTTTATGGGGCTTTTCCCCCAAAATAGTTAACCAATTGTCCCCATCTGTGCTATGTTCTCCCAGGTCCTTACGGCAGGGTTTCCGCATCCCTCCGGGCAGCGTGTGGAGTAATACCGAGGATCACACGCATCACGTGTACGTGCCTATGCTCCGCAGAGCGCCGCCATCCATCATCTGCTCATCACGTTCCTGCCTGAGCACCTGCTACGGGCCAGGGCTCGCGCTCGGAGCTGGAAATGGAGCTGCGAATGAAATGGGCAATCGTGTCTGCTCCCACAGAGTCCATGCTCTGGGGAGACATAAAATTAGCAAAATAGATAAATTACAGGCTGAAGACGGAACTCATTTGAGCAGCGGGATCTTCAGCGTCACAGGTACACAAAGGGCAGAATGGTAGCAACATGAGAAGCATCAAACAGGAAGGGCGTGAGGAGGAAGAATCTGGAGGGGAGGTGCACCTTTACACAGGGGTTTGGCCCATTTAGGTCGTCACCTGAAACATGGGAAAGACTGGATTGTGTGGATGTCTAGGTGGGTGTGGGGACAGGTCAAGCAGAGGCAGCCAGCTGCTGCAAAGGCCCTGAGGCAGAGGGAGAGCAAACTAATGCTCCAAAACCAGCTAGAAGCCAACACGGCTGGAGGGTTAAGTCAGGGAGCATGAAGGAAACCACGGGAAAATAAAGGAGAAAAAGAACAAGAAAGGGGAGGAATAGCTGGTGTGTGTGTGTGTGTGTGTGTGTGTGTGTGTGTGTAAGGGGCGAGAGACAGACAGACAGATGGACACACAGGGCACTGAAGGCTTTGTATAGATTTTGCTTTACCTCCACATCAGGCTGAAATGCAGAGCTGGAGTGAGTGAACTGAAGAAGAGCAACATTGTGGGCAGGAGGGCTGGCCCAGAGGTTAAGGGCACTTGCTGCCCGTCCAGGGGACCTGAGTTCCCAGCACCCACATGGCAGTTACAATCATCTCTAACTCTAGTTCTAGGGATTTGACGGCCTCTTCTGGCCTCCTCAGGTACCAGGCAAACACATGGTACAAAATATACATGCAAAACTGCACGCATACACCTAAAAATCATTTTATCTCCACACAGGGTTTGTCAAGCTCAGCACTGCCGACATTTGGGGTGGAGAATTCTTTGTTCTAGAGAGCTGTCTCGTGCATTGCAAGATGGTTAGCAACACCCTCAACAGCGAGCAGGTACCTTAACACACCACATGATAAAATCACCTCCAACTTTTAATCAACTTAAGAATATCTGGCAGGGGCTTGTGCCAATAGGGCAAGGGAAAGTTTCATAGTCACTGCAAACCTGGACACAGTGGCATCTCCTTGAGGTCCTAGCACTTGGAAGGTTCAGGCAGGAGGAATACAAGAGCCTATGAACGTGAGGCCAGCCTTGGTTATACAGTAAGAGCCTTGCAATGTCAAAAGAAAAAAATAAGCTACTGTAATTCACAGAGGAGAAATATTGGTAGCCGAAAGGCAGATCAGGGCTGAAGACAAACCTCTGGATCCACAGCAGGTGTGTGGAATGCGGTGACTCGGGACGTGACCACCAGGAAGGGAAGGTGACAGAAAACTCAAGGACTCGGCCCTTGAGCACATGACGTTCAGAGCTTGCGGTTGAGGAGAAGTGCTCAAGGCAGAAGTGGAGCCAGGTATCCAGAACCTTCGGGAAGAGAGGGACGTTTTGAGGATCAGAGAATGATCTTGTCCCCAGTGTCACCACTGCTCGTGGGGTAACCAAAGCCAGGACTGAGACAGCAAGAGGATGGGAAAGTCTGCAAGGAGTCCGTTCATGAGGGAGCGGGTGGGAAGAGAGACCCTTTCCATTGCACAAAGCTATTCTCGGTCCTTTGTGTCCCTGGTGACATCATCTCCCATCCTTTGAGTCCAGCCACAGCAGCCTGCTGCAGGCCACCTCCATGGGACTGGGCTCTGGGCAGCGCTGCCAAGCAGTATGTCTGACAACCAAGACAGGCACAAAAACAATGTTAGTTGCCAGGCCCAACCTTACAGTGATGGAGGCTAATGTTCCAGGACCCCCTAGACAGAGGGGATGGGGGCCTGCTGCCTTGTCTCACCGCTCACCTCTCACTCCTGCTCCTGGGATCTCTCCACAAGGACAAGAGTCCCACAACAGGAGAGTCCCTGCTGTCAGAGCATCCAGGCTTGTCTTAGGAAGAGCAGGGATAGGAGGAAGGTCCACAGGGTGGTCTCTGGTTTTGGTTTTCTTAGCACATCAGAAATAGTAACAGGGTCATACGTGGATGGGACGATCTGGGAAGGAGGTGAAAAGTGATGTGAAAAAGATGGCACAAGCGAAAGAAGGTCCCTCGCCGTGCATACAAAGCTGACGGCACTGGGCCGTGTCACACAGCTTCCTTAATGTCAGAGAACTGAAGTGAACAGAACCGCAACACAAGGAAGAAAAATCTCTACTCCACCAATGGTAAGGAAACCAAAATAATGTACAGAAAAATAATGTACAGGCAGAAATCAGTAACCGATATCTCCACACGCAGCGCAACCGAGGAAGCCAGCAAATGAATCTCCAAACAGCTCTCTGGAAAGACAATACACTACAAGCAACTGACCAAGATTTCCAGAGTAAAGAGAGAGGGGAGACACAAGTAACTGGAGAGGAAATGAAAACAGAGGCAAGGCTTCAGACAAAGAGCTGTCCAGAGAACAGTGTGACTGTCACCATGCCAATGACTGGGTTATCAGAATGAACCCATCTCTAGGAAAACATAAGCTATCAAAACCGAATAAAGGTTATTCAAACCGAATAAAGGAAAAATAGGAAATGTGAACAAGCCCACAGGAAAGGAGCAGATTGAAATAATGTTTAAAATGTTCCCCCTAAGAAAACTCTAGGCCCAGGTGGTTTTTCTAGTAATTACTGCCTAATATTCAAAACAATTTTACTCTGACACTGTGCTCCAGAGACGAGAAAAAGAAGGTTCTGTCTTGATTCATTGCACAATGTCAGGGGAACCCTGGCACTGAACCTCAAGGAGGACAGTATGAGGAAGGGAAGCCACAGCTAATTCCATTCACAAACACAGACAAATCAATTCTAAATGAGAAAGTAAGCTAGGTCTTCTCCCACACACCTCTAATCCCAGCTTGGGAGGCAGAGGGGGGGAGATCACTGCATTTGAAGCCAACCTGGTCTATAGAGTGAGTTCCAGGCCAGCCAGAGCTACACAGTGAGACCCTGTTTCAAACAAAGATATTAACAGATTGAATCAGTATCATGTACCTAGGAAAAGTACAATATGGCAAGACGAAATATATCTGGAAATTTCAAAGCAGAGTTGACATTACAACCTTGCTTAACACCGTTCATGATGTTAGCCAATTCAGAAAAAAAAATCTCTTCAATAATCACTAAAAAAAACATGAAAAAATTCAAAATCCATTCAATCTTAAAAGGAAATAGCCAACCTGGAGAGAAAAGAAATTAATGTGACAAAGAATATTTACAAGAAGCCAATAATAAATGTCACTGTTGTCAATATTGAAAGCGTCCTCTGAAACTGCACACAAGACGGAAAGATACGGTACTCATGACATCTGGCACTACCCTGGAGGAGCCAGCAAGTGTAGACAGCCTCAATGCAACAGTAAGATTAAGAATCAGTTGATGTCCCTACCCCCAAGGTACATGCATTAAAACCTTAATTTCTCAGCTCGATGGTATTCATGTGGGGAGGTCCCAGAGGCACGAAACACCCAGAACAGTCATGCCCTTCTCCAGGAGACGGTCATCTATGCTGGGAGTTCCATCTGCCTGTGTCTCGCCCCCTCTTCCTTTATATTAGGCAGGGTCTCCTATGGCCTAGACTGGCCTCAAATTCATTATGCAACTGAGAATGACATTAAATCCTGATCATCCAGCTCCCAACTCTGAGAATGCTGGAGTTTCAGGCGTTTTACATAGTATTGGGGATCTAACCCAGGGCCTGTACACCCTGGGCAAGCAGTCTACCAATTGAACTACGTGCTCTAACCCCTGTCCTGAGCTGAAGCAGCACAAGAATCTCATCAGGTATGGATGCTTAGTCTTGGACTTTCTGTTCTCCAGAAGCTTGAGTCAAAATACACTTCTTTATAAGTTATCCCACCTTGGGTATGCTGTCATAGCAACAGAAAACCAAGCAAAACAAGCTGATTCCATGTTCAGGCTTTCCTGACTTCAGCACACGGGGACTCCGACTGCTCACTCACACCCAACTGTCTCCAACTCCCCATATATAACAGAGTATACACCCTTACTCAGCCGCTCAGCAGTTAACTGCAGGGCCTTCCGGGAGCCCACTCACTGTCCTGGCATCTTCTCCCTCTCACTGCCTTCTTCCCCCTGTGATGTGTGTCTTCCTAGCTCTCCTTCCTAACTGGGAGTGTTTGAGTGTGTGCAGCATCCCCAACTTGGCTCCTTCAGGGCCCTGTGGGTAAGGACTAGGTCAGATTCCCCTCTGGTCCTGGCCTCTCAGCACAGCAGGTCCCAGGAGGCACCTGTTAAATAAGAGGAGGGTTGAACGGACTGTGGGTGCAGCTGCATGACAGGCTTCCCACTGCCCCAGTGTGCTATGTGCAGCTACTTTCTGCTGACCCTTGCTGGTGGCCACTATGACCTAGTGACTCTCTGCTGGATGGATTCTCCTCACCCCCAAGCAAGATGCCTAACCCTAGAAGGAAGGGCAGGGCTCTGAATAATGCCTTGTGGACATCGGGGTTGGTGCCATGACGGAAGGGGTCTCTGGGCAAGGATCCATACGAATCAGGAGAACAGGGTGAACGGCCTCTGGAGCTGTGAAGTGTGGCTCTCCCCAGCCAAGCGGGATGAAACTTAGACCCCAAGTATGAGAGCCCAGACTATATCCTGAAGATGGCAGAAGCAGACTTCATGGTCACAAGGAGACTCACTGTCCGGCCTTCCCTGGACCGCAGTCAGAATTCAAGCTAATCTTCTGGACGGGACAGAAGCTGTGTATGTGATCTATGAGGTTCCCATAGGCTGTGGCTGGGGGTCACTAGACACAGCACACCCAACAGCAGACACCGAGTAACCCCATCTTTGGAAGGTGGATTACTATGCCTGTGTAAGTACTCCACAGTTACCAAGACATTCACCGTCAGTGACTGGTAGACAAGAGCCAATCACGCAGGATGAGGAAGAATGCTCACAGAAAAGATTCACATGTACAGGGGACAGGGACACAAAAGGAGCTGGTGGAGTTTCCAGGCCTAGAATATCCAATGCTGGACACCAAACCCTGGGAGCCAGCACCTGGAGCTTGCGGGAGGGAGGAGGCTCCGTCCACCAGGTGAGAATACGGATCTGAATCTGAGGATAGTGCTTGGGACAGTGTGTGGAAGGGGAAGCAGGGACAGTCTTTTCCTGGAACAAGGGAATTCTCCTTTCATTCTGATGGGTAATAACCACGGCCTGCCTGGTTGGTAAAGCAAAGGGATCATGGAGTCCTCTGCCTCGCTATTTTCTCAGCAACTATAGGCTGGACATTTGTAGTCCCCAAATCAGAAAGAAGCCTTGAGGTTGGAGGGATGGCTGAGTAAAGAGTGAGACCTGCTCTTCCAGAGGACTCAAGTTTGGTTCCAGCACCTACATCAGGAGCTTCACAAACACCTGTAACATCCCTCTTCTGGATGTGTGCATGGGCACGCACGCACGCACACACACACACACACACACACACACAAGTGCACTATAATCTGTGCACTATAACCCAGCATTTCTTGAGTGCTGATAAAACATTTTAAATTCTGGAGCACTTCTTGAGTGTTGATAAAACATTTTAAATCCCAGAACATTTTGGATTTGGGATTAGGGATGCTCAAGCGGATTTGCCTATGCAGGTGTTTCAAGCCTGAGAACTCAGAAACATTTGCACTTTGCATAAAGGATACTAGGGCTGAATGATGGGGCAGCTGCAGGAGGGAGAGGATGAGCAAAACAGACCCCTGTTCAAAGGGACCAGATTCCTCTAGGTGGGTTCAGTCCACTACGGTAGACAGCCAAGATCCTCTCTGTAGTTGGGGTTAATCAGGAGCCGCCGCAGAGTCAAGAGTGCAGAAGTGAGTAACTAGATATGAACTGATATGTCCTCTTCCTGGCCTTCCTGCCACCCAGCCCCGGCAGAGCCACTGGGACACTGTGGAGCAATAAGGAGCAAACCTCAAGCCGGCAGTCTCGTGTCTGTGTCCCAGTTATATACCACTACGGGGCCCTGACTAGCTCACTTCACAAAGAGCGCCTTTCTAATCCCGGAATCCTCTAGGGTCCAAAACCAAAGAGTCATAGTAGAAGGAGTGGGTAGACAACGACCAGGGAGTGAGCCCCGGTGGGATCAGGAATTCCACAGGGAGAAGTATGAGCAGAGCGACAAGATGCATGAGAAAGGATGCTACTGGGACACAAAGCTCACTCAGAACTCTCAGCTGCTGTGAGGCCTGGCTTCATCCACACCAGGGCAGGGAGTGAAGGCAGAGGGAGGTGGGGCTCCTCAGACCATCCAGCTCTGCAGAGGTGTTGACAGTGGAGGTCAAAGCAATGGCTGAAAGTGGTGTCTACCGCTGGGAACCAAACAGCTGACCAGATCCCTAGTCCCTTTGAACCTGGGTTCCTTATTTGTACCACAGGGGTCCTAGCGCCTGCCCCAGAGAACACAGGGAAGGCACCGGTCAATAGTCACACTTTCCAGCTCCCATTGATGGAGCCCTGGGAGGGTCAGAGGAGCGTGTCCAGGGCGGCCATGGAATGCCAACCCCTTAAAAGCCTGGTATGACCTCTCTCAGTCTGAGCCTGACTGCATCATGCTAGGTTGTGAGGCATTCATCTGTGCCTCAGTCCCCAAGGGCTCCCCTCTTCCCTGGGAGGCTGGGCTCAGGCACGCTTGGAGAAGGCCTGTCCATCTCCTCAGCGCTGGCAGGAGGCACCCCATAAATCAGTCACTAAATTCCAGGCAGATGCACACATGTTGTTTTGGTTGGAAACCTAGCTCCTTTCTGTGGCTGTGGTGAGACCCGACTCTCAGGTGATTCAGCGGGACAGAGGCCTGGAGCTGGTTCCACCAGAGGGTGACGATAATATTTTCTTTCCTGTCTTACCTTGGAGACAGGGCAGGAATTTTTCCAGCCCTCTATATGGGGCCAACGCAAATGCAGGTTTACTCAGTGAATATTTATAGACCCTAGGATTAGGAAGCTAATAACAAGGACTTCAGAGGGGGCAGGAGAGGGCTCTATGGCACACAGCACTCTCCCCAGAACCCCGCTGGCCTGATAGTCAGATCATGGAAGAGGCAGGAGAATATAAATATGGCTGATAGCTGTGACTTTGCTACCTTGGCTCTGGGTTCAAACCCCAAGCCTGATACTTTGCCAAACTTCAATTGATATTTTTGCAAAACTGGAAAGCAAGCAAACAAAAACAACCAAGAAATCCTAATATAAGACTTAAATCAATGCATGTGAGATGTTTAGGACTCAGTACATTTTAACCATCTAGTCAGTTGCTGATACCAATGTACTGTTGTGACTACTAAGAGAAGGAACACAGCTCGCCCAATGTCCCTCAACAGTGGGTTAGATGCCTTGGGAAGCAAGAAGTGACACTCGTCAGAACGGAGGTCTGGGACCAAGCATCAGTCCTCAGGCATGCAGATGGACAGAGGTTCCAACCCTTCCTGAAGAATGCCCAGTGAGGATGAGGATATTCAAGCAGGAGGCATGACAGGGCACTGACAGACGCCTTCTGCTAGTGCTAACTGAGAGGGTAAGCCTGGGAGCCTGGTTTATTGGTGGGTGGTCCTGTCCTTCCCTCAGTTCCAGGTTTGCTTGTTTTTTCCTTTCAGCCCTTCTTCCCTCCTTCAGGTTTCTGAGACAGGATCTTTCCCTGTAGCTCAGATGGCTTCAAACACACGACAGTCCTAGTTCACCTCCCCAGTGCTGGCTTTACAGGCAAATCCCACCACACCCAGCTTAGGTCTCTGCTTTCATCACATACCTGGGGTTGGGCACAAGGCTTTCTGGGGTCCCCAGCTCTCTGCTGGACAGAATCCAGGTCTGAACCTGCTGTCACATGAGTGTCTGGAATCCTCCAATGACGCAGCCACTCACTGAGCACGTGCTGTATATCAACAATATGGAGCATCTAACCTAGACCATCTCCTTACTCAGCCCCAGGGGGAAGGAGCCTGGTTGCTGTTCCATTACACAGAGAAGGAGCAATAAGTAACAAGGTTGTCAGCAAGGGACAGCCAGGATCTGAAACCAGGTAAATGCTACTCAGCTGCCCCTCCCCTTCACACACACATATGCGCACATCATACACTACTCGGCTGACCCCCCCATCACACACACGTACACACACATCCCACACTACTCGGCTGCCCCTCCCCATCACATACACATACAGGCACATCACACGCTACTAGGCTGCCCCCCCATCACACACACGTACATGCATATCACACACCTGCTCCTCAGACAGTTCCCAAAGACCACTGCTTAAAGGCACCAAGACTGTGAGAGGAAGGGAAGAGGAAAAAGCAAAGCTGAGGATGAGCCCAGAAGGTTTCAAGGGTGAGCTCACTGGCCATGGTCAGTCTACTCAAAGAGCAAGAGGATGTGCTTATGAAAGCTGTGGTTTTGTTGCCTTTGACGGGGGTTCAAATCCTAAGTCTGACATTTCTGTTGAGTATCAGCTGACACCTCTATGTAAAAACGCCACCTCTTTGTCCTTAGAGGAATCCCAGATGCTAGTTGTCCGCTGGTAGCCTCTAGGTAGCCAATGCCTCTTGGCTCTATGCCCCTCACCCAAAATGTCCATCCCCGAGCTGGGCACCTGTGTCCCTTGGGAAAGGTTCTCTCTCCTCTCTGTGAGCCTGTCTGCTCATCTGTGACATGCAGCATGGACCCCCACCCAGAGCTGTCCGGATGACACAGTGCTTTCCCTGGGAGCTCATGGGACAGTGTGACACAAAGTGTCATGGTGAGTTGCAAACAGCATGCATCTTGGGCTAGCCTTTGACCAACCAACCACCGTGCACCTCAGCTTGCTCTGGGCATAGCCACACCAACCTCCCACAGAGCAGTGGGAGTCTTTGCCGATGCTGGGCCCTCTGCTCTTTCATCCCTTCTGCCAGAACGCCCTGTCCCTCCTTTTTCCTTGACAAATCTCCCTTGTCCATCAGGAGCCAGTCCAGCAGCCAGCTGTCAGCGTCTCTGCTGACCACTGCAAGCAGCTAGTGCCTTCTCCGTTCTTACCACACCTGCTTCTCTCCACTTGGCCTTTCCCACAGCTGCTTCCCTCTCCCCATAAGACTCCAGCTACTCAGGGCCGACGCTAGGACGGTCTACCTTGGGCAGTGGACATTCACAGCATGAATGAGGAAACGGCTCAACAGTGGAGGACACAGGCATGAGTGACAGGCACCTCTCTGAAGGCCAAGCTCTGTATCTGCCCACAGTTGAGCCCTCTTTCCTCTCTAGCTCCCTTCTACCCATTGCGGGCCACCTGCTTTAACACCCATGTGGGGTTGACGTCCCAAAACAGAGAAATGCAGCAGAGGAAGCCAGTGTGCAGAAAGCGTCCACACGGGTTCCCCACCAGCAAGCGAACGCAAGAGGAGGCAAGGCTCAGGCATGCGCTGGAAGGGCAGGGGTCTGTGCCAGCCCCAGAGCCACCTGCTCAGCCATCACAGCAGAGCCAGGCCAGGCTACCAGAGCTGCCTCTTCAAAGAGATAAAAGCCCAGGAAACAAGAGAATGCAAGGGAGGGAAGGGAAAAGAGGAGAAGGAAAAAAATAATTTTTTAAAAAAAAGGTTCTTTTGGTATTTGTTTTCAAAGCCATTGACGAAAACCAGATTTGAAGTTTGGGGTAAAAAGGGATTTGGGCCTTTCAAATTCCACTCTCCACTAATTGACTGCAGTTTCCCTTGAAAGAGCTCTGAGCTCTTCAGAACAATCAACAGCCCAGCTGGGCCTCCGCAGCCAGCAGCAGCCTGGCTCCAGAGGGTCGCCCTTGCGATGTGAGTGCCGGGTGACACAGGCCGTTGGACAGATGGAGCGACAGGCAGGGATGGAGGACTCTCAAAGGGCACATGGGGAACGCCATGGGAAGGCCATCTAGGCTGTCTGCCCCCAAGGCTTGCTCTACCCTTGGCTGCTGGCCCCTCAGGGTACTGTGGCTTTCTAGGACAGTGGTGTGCCATGGCAGATTCAACACAAGACTGTAGATTCCCCGTGAGCAGCTTACAGGGACAGGTGCCCTGGGCTCCCTTCCCCCTCTGTAGGCCATGCATTGGCTGCATCCCCTTAACCTATCCTCCCTGCTAAGTCAAAAATATCCCCAGCTCGGGCCCTGCTAATCTTTCCTTAGCCAGCTTGCACCATTTTGTAACAGCTTTTCTTTGGAGCAGCTCAAAAACAAATATCCCCCGTTCCCACTCTGCACACAGAGAAGCCTAAATCCAAAGGCCCTCGGCTCCCAGCAACTCAATGCTGGGGAAATCCAAGCAAGGGCTTTGCATGGGCGGTTCAGACACTAGGGCTCATGTTTACAGCAACTCTCTAGACAATTCCCAACCATTGGCCAGGGAGCTGAGTGATGAAGCAAAGCCAATTGCTTTAAGAGTCCCCCGTTTGTCCCCAACCCCAGAGTGTCCCTTCCTAGGCCCGGCCATCCTGCCATGCTTAAAAAGCAATCCAGGGAAGTGCTAACTGTCCTTCCACAAGCACTGCTACTGCTCTCAGCAGAGGCTGGCTCCCCACTCTGCATGGCTGTCCCCGAATGGCAAATCCTTCTCTTTTCGGAATCCATGCCTGCTCCAGGAGGCTGGTGCCTTCTGCTGCCCTCCAGCATGCTCTCCCCTCCCATGGCCTGGTCTCTTCTACACTCTGGACAATGGCTCCTAGGCATGAGCTGCTTTAGGGAGGGGATGGTTTTCCCAATGCATCTCGCTACTCGCTGTAAGAGCTCTGAGGTCCTGCAGTGTCCAGGAAGTATCAAGGAAGCAGGCAGGGCAGAGGAAACAACGAGAGGAGGCCTGGGTGCCCAACTGGGTGGACCCTTCTCTGATCCTGGGCTCCTCATCTGAAAAGATATGGGTGCACAATTCCCTCCCCTTGGGTGGGGTTGTCTCAGTGATTCATAAGGATGAGAGTTGGGGTGATAATAAGGCCCCAGAGAGGGAGGGCCTTGGTGGCAGAGGAGTAGTAGCATCCTTGGCACATCTTTCTGACACGGTGACATTTCTTGAGCTTCTGGGAAGAAGAGTTGATCTTGGAAAACACCAGAGAGTGAATGACGCAAGGGCCTTGGACTAAGAACCGCAGCCTGCACCTCCCATAACCCCAGGCTTGAGGAGGTGCCCAAGATGTGAAGTACATGGCCTGCGTCTTCCTTCGAGGCAGCACCATCCCAAGACCAGAGCCTTCCATGCTACCTACCTTTGGTGGATCCAAAGTGCTCTCCCTGCCTAAGTGACTGTTCACTCCCACCCTAACAATCAGGCACTGCCAGGTCTGGGCAGAAAAGACAGCTCGGTTAGGGTCAGAACACCTCACTGTAAGGGTCCCCAGGAAATACGATGTTCCCCATGACTAGGACTAGTGTTCCCAGGCTCAATCAGCCTAGGGCCGTCTGACGGGCACAGTCCCATTGCCACTGTAATTACAAACACCAGCAGCACAGCTGCCCAGAACTAAGCTGTCACGCTTGGATGGAGGGCAAGGGGCACAGATGGCTGCATATGCCAGCACAGTCCCCCGCACACCTCCCTAGTACCTGGCACCACCATCACTGCCTCCCCAGCTGCTACCCCGTCACCCTGCTGGACACTGGCCTCCCTAATTACTTGCCCAGACCTTTGCCAACTGTGGGAGCTGAAAAACTCCCATCCACCCTTTTATTATCCACCCTCTACTTAAGTGACACCTCATTCGGGAAGACCAAGTGTGCCATGCAGGAAAGCTCTCCTCCCTCCCTCCATATCTGGGACTTGTCCCTTCCGTTCTATCCTCTCTCGGTGCGCACATGCCTGTTCCGCTGCCTGGCACACCATTCTGCAGCTTTACCTCCACAGCTCCCCCAGGGAAGCCCTCCCCGACTGTCGTGAAGCCCCTGCACCGCACAGTCAGTTAGCTGGCGTACCTGTGGCCTGTCCCACCTTGGAAGCACTCTGTTAGCTGTGTAAAGAACACTATCATCCAACAGCCACAGAGGTACTGATGAGCGCTCACTGACGCATCAGAATGGCCTGCCTGCCTGCCTGCCTGCCTCCAGGGACTGGACACATGAAACCACTGCACTCGACTGTGACCAAATGCAGAGGGCTTCATATGGAAGGAATCAAGACGTCCAAGGAACTGAGACGTCATTATCCCGGCCATAAACCTGATTTACACTCGGGTCGCTTCTTCCCAGAAGTTCTGTGAAGTTTCAGCCTTACCCCAGCAAGTCTTGGGGCAACCCTTCAGAACAACAGGAAACAGCACATTATAACTAGGGTAGGAGGTTGTCCTAAATGCCCCTGTAACCCTGGTGGGGTTATCTGAGCTCTATCTGGAGTGAAGGCTGCAGGGGGCACCAGCTGGGACAGGGCACTGGTTCAGACCCTACCACACAGAGGTAGTGTGGGCTTGACAAGTTCCTTCCCGAGTCTATGGTGACTGCTGAGGGGATGGGTGGCACGTGGTGAGCCACTCCGTCCACTCCTGGGTCTCTCACCCTTGGCTGCTAGATGCTGACAAGTGGGAAACACACCACACCACACACACACACACACACACACACCACACCCTAGCAGGACTGCAGAGCTATCCATCCCCACATCACGTATGAGGACTGTGAGTGAGGTCAGGGGTGGGGCTTACCTGCTTCTAACCCAGTGATCTGGGAACTCAGCCTTGGCAGCCAGATGCCGGCTAGGTGTTCTTACAAGATAGAAACCGTTCCAAGCCAACTTGTTTTGAAAAGAAAGGACGAAGTGGAGGGAGAAGGCCAAGAATGTTCTTAGGGTTAACTGACAAATACTAGCAAGTGTCGTCACCAGATATGGTCAGCTGCTAAGTGCAGCAGGCACATGGAAGCAGACTCCAGCATCACCACATGTGCTAGGTTGCCCTTCTTTCTCTCCTTCCTTCCTTCCTTCCTTCCTTCCTTCCTTCCTTCCTTCCTTCCTTCCTTTCCTCCCTCCCTCCCTCCCTTCCTTCCTTCCTTCCTTCCTTTCCTATCAACTAATTCTCTAGAAAAACCTGTGAGCCAGCAGTCAAAGTATACCTAGCTACTCCGACTCATACTCTCATAAATTACACTCTAAATTACACTCTGTAATGTGTAATTTAGCACATTACAGTATTAAATTGAACATGCCCAGAGCATTCCTATCAGCCATCTTCCCCCTTTAAGCATACGTTCTATTACATGTAGCTGAGCATGCCCAGAAATGTGTAACTCTATTTCCTACTTGACCTATGACATCACATTGAGCATGCTCAGAAGCACCCTCAGATGCACACCTGCACCCTAAAGTGCTTTCTCATATAAATATGCAGAGGTGCTATGACTGAAGTCCGCATGCTCCCTTCCTCCAGGGAGACGCTGCTTTGCAAACAATCCCGCTCTTCTCACTGCTGGTGGTGACAAAAGTCTCTCCACTCTTTCATGTCCTGATTGTGCTGGCTTTGCACTCACCAAGAGGACAGTTCTGAGGTTGGCTTACCGACCTCTTTTCCCTTCTGCCACCCCAATCAGCGGTTCCCAGAGTACCCCATACACACTCAGCGCAGGGAGCCCATGACTGCCCAGTGGAGCTGCGCTCTCAGCCACCGTACAGGCCTCTTCTTTATGCTTTCTGTCCGCCTGCTTTGAGACAATTCTCACTCTGTAGTCCAGGCTGAACTTAAACTCACTGTGCAGGCTGGGCGGACCTCAGACATGGCTTGATCTTCCCACCTCAGCGTTAGAATTACAAGTGTGTGTCACCGCACCCAAAGATCCCTGCCTCAGCACCACTACTCGTACTAGCTGGCACGAGCTTGGCGAAAATTCAGTAAACGAGCATTCTTAAGCATCTGTTACACACCAGAAGCTGCCGTCAATGTCTGGGAGGTGACACTGGATTGAACAGACAGAAATCTCTGCTCTCCTAGGACATCCTAGGAGGAGGGGAGAGAAGCCACTAATAACCAGTAGTAAAACAGAAGAGGAGGAGGAGGAGGAAGAGGAGGAGGAGGAGGAAGAGGAGGAGGAGGAGGAAGAGGAGGAGGAGGAGGAAGAGGAGGAGGAGGAGGAGGAAGAGGAGGAGGAGGAGGAGGGAAGAGGAGGAAGAGGAGGCGGCTCATGACGGTTCTAGACCTCAGGGTCACACTCAGGCCACTGAAGATACAAGTTCCCACTCCAAGGGACACGGTCATTTCACAATAGCACGTATTAACAGCAAAGGAACGGCACATTAGACCCATATGAAGGATCACTGCGTGCTATGGTAACAGCAGCTGCCTAACTTTCTTGTTGGCCCACGCTCTGTCTCTCACACAGGACTGTAATATCCAGGTAATAACACCTGGTTCGAGTTGGTTACTGAGACTTCCTCGGGGCATGGAAACGGGCTGGACACAAACAAAAGCTCAGTAATTTGTCCACAACTGACTGAGCATCAAAAGTCCCAGTCACAGTCGCCTCTTTCTGCGCCTGTGTCTTATGAATAGCACAATGTGTTTCCAGCACCCAGGTGTTTCCAGGCACGATGACTAAATGCCCAACACCCTTTTAAGCACTGCCTACCTCCCTTCCCTGTTCTCTTTCTACTGTACTTGTGACCAAGTGACACAGACCATATTTGTCCACCTTTCTGTCTCTGCCCCCTGGACAACTGGGTCTGACGAGGCAGTGATCCAATATCCAGACCCCTGCAAATCACAGCCCCAAGTTCCATGCTGGAATGGAAGGCCTGCACCATCCATGCTGGGCTTGGGCTGTATCATGTTGTTTCCCAGGAACCCAAAGGAGCATTGCTGTCATCTTCGCCATCCTCAGGGGAGAAATCTGGGCTCAGAGAAACCAAGTAATCTCAACAAGGGGGTAACTGAGCTGGAATTTATCCCGAGTCTACTTGGCTCCTTCTAAGTCTTGTTCGATCAAAGCGTGAATGAATGGAACCAAAGGGGAGGCCAGGGGGAGCGTTGTAGAGAGACTGGCATGCGCACAGGACTTGGGGTGAGCCTTCCAGCTGGGACTCATGGGGTGAGGGTGTGGAGATCCTGCCAAGCTTTTCCCAATCCACTTTGGAAACCTGGACGGCCCAGAAGCACAGGTAAAGAACACTGTGTGTGGCAATCCTTTATCTATTTTACCCTGCTCCGTTCTTTCCCACAGAGCTTTTTGCATTCTGACATCACATCTGTTTTCCTCTGTGACCCTGGTTATAGTTGGTGATTTCTCTCCCCTCCTGGAAAAGCATTATAGAAGGGATTTCCGCTCAAGCGTTATCTCCCAAACACCCCAGAGTTAGGTTCTCAAGGATGCTCGTTCACTGAGGAAAACCTCATCAATGTTGCCTGGCAGTTCAGGTGCTGATGAAAATGGATGCGTCTGATAGTGTGGGAGACATTTGGGGCCAAGAGCATCCCAGCTGGTGCCCAGGATGATGGACAGTGTGCCCCAAAGGAGGAGTCAATGCTTCAGCCACAGCTAACAGCAGGTTAGGAAAGAAGTCTGGAAACTAGAGAAACTGAAAGATGCTACGATGACACCCCCCATACAGTCAGAAGACCCTATGACACCCCCATAGACAGTTGGAAGACCCTATGATGACACCCCCACACAGTCAGAAGACCCTATGATGACACCCCCCATAGACAGTTGGAAGACCCTATAATGACACCCCCCATAGATAGTTGGAAGATCCTACAATGACACCCCCCATAGACAGTTGGAAGACCCTACAATGACACCCCTCAGACAGTTGGAAGACCCTACAATGACACCCCACATACAGCCAGAAGACCCTACAATGGCAGCCCCCATAGACAGTTGGAAGACCCTACAATGACACACACCCCCATACAGTCAGAAGACCCTACGATGACACCCCCCATAGACAATCAGAAGACCCTACAATGGCAGCCCCCATAGACAGTCAGAAGACCCTACGATGGCAGCCTTCTCTCCATAGAGACTGTTTCTAGAACTTTACCAACACCCCAGTGGTTACACCCATGGAAGCAGAAGGTCTCTGGAAATCCTCAAGAACTATCCACAGCAAAACAGGGTCCTCAGACAAGGCTCAAGCCCCAGTGCCCTAGCGCAGCAGCACCATAAGACATCATAAGGAGTCAGGAACAACCCAAGTATCCAGCAGCTAGCGTGGAAGACAGCCAGGGCTGTCACATTGCAGTGGAAATGAGTGATTAGAGTCACCTGCAATGTCCAGTAGCATAATGCTGTGAGTACCCCTTGCTCTATAATCCTTGCTTACAATGCCAATCTGCCCTGCTATCAGGAGACAAAATGGTACCACTTTGGAAAACTAAAAGTAAACCCACCCTTACCCCTGGCTTAGTAATTTCACTCCTACCTCTCTACCCAACAGAAGCTCACAGGTATGTCTATGTCTATGGCCACACCACCTTGAATATGTCCCATCTTGTCTCACCTTGGAAGCTAAGTAGGGCCAAGCCTGGTCAGTACTGGATGGGAGAAGTATGGATACTCACTCACCATAAAGACATACACAGCTATCTTCACAGTCAGTCTGCCCACAACAGTCAAGGACTGGAGACAAACCAAAGTTCGCTGGTGATGGGAAAAGATAAACAGTAATACTGGAGAAGGTACAAGCTGGGGCCATTGGGCGACACAAACAGATGTCAGAGACAGTACTGAGCAAAAGAAGCCAGACCGAGTAAACACTGCATGACCCTAGCCACAGAGTTCAAAAGAACTAATCTGTAGCTCTAGAACGAATCCACTCAGGCTTGTGAAGCCCAGAGAAATGGGCAGCATGAATGGGGCTGATTGGGGTAACTATAATAGTTCGTTTTTTTTTTTTTAAACCTAAGGACTGGCTCCATGGTTTCAACCACGCTGTAATAGTCATCAAAAGTGTAAATTTGTGTGCACACCTCTAAATGTATGATTTATTTCAGCAAGAAGTATCACCTAAACAGAGAAATGCGAACAGAATTTAGAAAAACGATTACCTCCAAACAGAGGCAGGGAGACCAGATAGGGGCGAGCCCATAAGCAGGTGCAACTTGTTAGTGTCTGACGTCATGGTTTGGGGTAGCTCATTACACTGTGATGGGAAGGGAAGGGTAAAGACATGAATGGAACAAAGAAAGCCATGATGGACGCCGATGATCAAATTCTATGCATTTTATATTGAAAATATAAACATAAAGGCTGTAGAGGTGGCTCAGTGTTGAAGTGACTGCTCTTCCACAGAACCTAGGTTAGGTTCCCAGTACCCACATGATGGCTTGCAATCATCTGGAACTCCAGCCCCAGTGGATCTGAGACCTCTTCCGGAGTCAGAGGGCATGAGGCATGCACATGGTGCCCATACATACATGCAGACAAAACACTCATATACATAATGTAAAAATAAATGTTTAAAAGAAACCATAAACATATAAATGCCCACACACCCAGAAGAGATCAATGGACTCAGAATAGCATTACCCACCCACCAGGATCCCGAGACAATAATCAATATAATCTTTCATCAAGACTACAATAAATATTATTGTCCTGATGACCCCAGTAGAGGAAGGGACAGGTGGATTAGAGCAAGGTGGCTGACGTTAGAGTCCTGTCCACTGCTGGCATTCCCTTCCCCCAAGGCGTATGCTTATTTGGGCTATCCTGGGCTTGGCTACCAAGCCTCCATGAGCTCCTCCTAGCCACCTCTCCTACGCAGTGAGCACAGGCCCAGGGAACCCTGGATGCTGAGCCAAATGAATTAACAATTTCCTCCTAGCCCTGTGGCGTTTCTAAAACGTTACTTCTAAAATGTTACTCCATTTTTTTTTTCATAGACTGAAAAAGCCAGAGTCTGTGCCATTTAACTGCTCAGTTCTGGGCTGGATCTGTCACCACGACAGTAAAAAATAAAAATTAAAAAAAAAAGTTAAGTGCATCGTGCGCTTATAACAAGTAGTTTGCACAAAATCCTTCATTGCACACATGGGCAGCGCGATGCCTTTAATGTGTGCATTGTTCATGGAGAGCCCGTAACCGAGGCTGTTACTGGGCAGAATGTGGAAGTCGTTTTCTACTATTAAATAAGGAAAACAAGGTTCTCATTTTAAAATTAATTCAATGAAAACTATTAAGCAGTTGGCCGCGAACGCCTCACTATTTTTTCCCAAACTGATACTAATAAGGGTTCCCACTCCCAGCCCTGCCTAAACAAAAACACAAAATTAACCACATAATTTCCAAGAAAAAATTTTTTAATACTCTTCAATGAAGTAAGTAGGAGGACTGTTCACACACAGTGGAACTCAAGTCCCAAACCCCTGTGTACTGTCTCCAAGTAGGCCTGGGTGGGAACCGGTGAACTGGGTGCTGTCACCCGATCTGTTCAGTAATCAGCCGACAAGTGGCAACAGCAGGTCTTGGGCTCCACCTGGGTCCTGAGGCCTGCGTGGGACTTTAGGGGAATGAGGCAAAAACCCAGTAATCTCGGTTTCTGTACCGTGGAACTGTTCTGTTAAGTCCATCAGAGCCCGGCACACCAGGGAGCTGGCAAGTGCCCTGTCTGTGCCAGCTCTACACTGGGGATGTCAGATGAGAGCTGGGCACCGTGTGGGTTTGAATCTGAAGCAGGCTGAGGGTGAGTTCTCATCTGCCTTGCCTGAAAGCAAGTCCTCAGCCATCAGCTACTCCAACCAGTGATGTCTGAAGAGAGGGGGACTCAGAGAGCTAAGAAGGCCAGCGCATCCTAGGCTGGATGGAGTATGTCCTCAGTCCCCAGGCCCTCTGACCACAAATCCACCTAAATACAGTGACAAGGTCTAACTCATCTGAGTCCTCAGTGCCCAGCCAAACTAGGACAGACCACACCCAGTCAACAAGCTGACGACGTCTGTACTGATACGGTGTCCTGGGGATTCTTGGTCCCAGCACAAGCCTCCTGGGTTACCACTCTTCAAACTGAGGTCCACAGCTACACAGAGGGACTCTGTCTAGCAATGGTACAAAGACCACCTAAGGCCACCAAAAGGACCATCCAAAACCACTCTATCCTGGCCACACAGCTACGTATAGGCCACTGAGTAATTCCACTGAGCTTCCAGTGGGCAGAAAATAGCAGCTCCCACCCCTAGATGCCTAGAGGACCACTGACAGCAGGAGAGAAGAGGGGCAACCTGTGTCAGCTCACCAGGTCCCCCCACCCCATGGCTGCGTCTCTCCGTACAGACTGATGGCCAACACCCCAGAGCCATGGAGACAAGGCAGGCTGGAGGCTGGACTGGAGCATCACCTGGGCTGGCCATGGCAGGCAGGGAGCAAAGGAGACTGAGAACTCTGCCTGACCATGAGTGGGAGTATTATGGATGCTAGACTGACAGAGGGCAGACACGTTTGACATAGGTAGGGATGGGGACATATGGATGAGTAAACATTTAAATCTCAAGGCGTTGGCTCTTCCTCCTCCTGCAGAGGGAGAATGCTGTCCCCAGGCTCCGGCAGACTCACTCCGGTGCCCATCCTTCCTGCGATGGCAAAGGAAAGAGCGTGCTAACTGGAAGCCCTCTACCCTGACCTCTGTCCTCCCTGTGTTCTTCTGGTGCCACTCCACAGGCTTCTGACGTTCACAGTCTCATTCCGTTCTTGACACCGTCATCCTTCTACATCTCCGCTTCTCCTCCTCCTCCTCCCTCCCTCCCTGCACCTACTCCCCCTGATGGACAGCTTCCTTTGTGACTGCCTCGCTTCCGCCAGCACAGGTGCGTCTGCAGATGTTCTATCCAGGGAGATTCTGCAGGAGCCAGGGAGAGCATCGGGGTGAGACGGACATCCTCGATGATAGGGAGGTGGGGCCTGAGGCCAGCTGTGAGTGGGTCAGGGTGCGTGCGGGGAGGATGGCCTCCTAGTGCCCTTCTCCACTGGCCAACCTCTGTGTTAGCTGTCTCCAGGCTCGCCCTGGCTGCTGACAGGGGTGAGAAGAGAAGAGGGATCCCAGGTTATAAGTTCCTACCTGAGTCAAGTCCTCAGACACAGAGGTCTTGAGACCACCAATCTTAGTTTCTACTCAAGGGCTCCAAGCCAAAGCGTGTCTTCCACGTTATAAGACAGACACAGGCAGCTCAGTGAGGGACAGTCTCCATCTGACTTGACAAGGAGGTCAGGATGCTTCAGAAAGAGAGCAGTGCTGCTCTCCTGCCCATGTAAGCACAGCACTTTACATCCGAGGTCCTCACTCACCTATTTAGCTATCCATTCATTAGTACCAAATGCTTATCTGTGCCTGGCACCCCTCCAAGTACTAGAGACAGAGCAGTGGACAAAATGGACAAAGCCTCCACCCAGGTGGTGTGGGCACAACCTCCAGTTGGTAGGCTGAGAAGGGCAGAGCTGTGGCCAGGACATTCTCAGCTCTGCTCATGACCCATTAAGTGTGGGAATGCTGCCTCCTTTCTTGAAAGGAGACAAGGAAGGCCTTAAATAAGCCCAAGCCTCCAGAATCAGGAGAGCACCAACAGCCACTGAGATGAGGCAGGACCCAGAGGCGGGCTAGAGAGGAATGCATACCTGCAAACCATGACAAAGCAGCATCCACCAGGAGGGAAGGATGCACGAAGGCCACAAAGATCAAACGCTGATGCTGTGGCCATGGCGACATGGCAGCTTCTGTTGGCTTCTAGAGGAGCAGCGGGGGTACAGCTGGGGACTCGAAGGCCAAGATTGGGCTCTGCAGAAAGCGGGGAAGCGAAATGGAGGGAAAGCACCCACTGATGCTCCCAAGACAGTCTGCTTAAAAGGGGGGGACAGGACAGAGTGGCTCTGGCGAGGGGAGGGACTTTCACTGGTAGGAACTAGTCTGCTTCTGCGGGGACAGGGATGATGCTGATGGTGCTATAGGAACTCTGTCCTCTAGCACATGAGGGGTCCTATGCACAGGCCCGATAGGACACTCATATCTAGAGGCTGGCTGGGTGGGGACGTATCCTCATTCTCCTACTGAGTAAACTTAGACCAACTTGGCTTACCTATACTTCAT
Source organism: Alexandromys fortis (assembly GCF_014885135.2). Taxonomy (NCBI): domain Eukaryota; kingdom Metazoa; phylum Chordata; class Mammalia; order Rodentia; family Cricetidae; genus Alexandromys; species Alexandromys fortis. Next base: position 5,059,748 of record NW_026067908.1, read on the forward strand.
ACCTTTCCTTGCCTGGCTTGCCTTAACTCCCTCTATGCATAGGAAGAAGAACAAGAGTCTACTCCCTAACTCCGTCTTACGATGTTTCCTATGTCACACACAAGAGTGACAGTCATCACTACGACAGCAGTCCCCACACTTTTCTCACCTTATATCCCTCAGGAGAAAACGTACTTCCTTAGAGATTTAACTACTCTCACTTACTAGTCCAGCCCCTGGTGACGAGAGAAGGCCCAGCTCTGTGTGACCTTAGACAGGTCACGCTGGTCCCCAGTGCCTCCGTGTCTCACACGGACCTACTCCAATTTACTCCTGCGAGTAGGCATACAGCCTTGGGTGAGCTCTCTAAACCTCAGCTTCCTCATCCATACACTGGTGGTAAGAAGACACCTGTCTGTGGTGGTTGGTGGAAGAGCAAATAAATTAGAATCCCACGGGGCACTCAACAGCACCTGGTGACAGGCTTGTCCCTAGCCTCATTATTAGGACACAGTGAGAGGTTTCGGCCTGAAATGGATGGTCCTGACACACCTTAGCTACCGCTGGTCCCCACAGACAAGACCCAGTCTTCTTATGAATCCTTTGGTTTCCTGTGCCCAAGCAGAAGGTCAGGCACACTGCAGGCAGGCAATCAGCATCAGCTAGAGGGAAGAACCGCCAGCAAGAGAGGCCCAGCTTCAGGCTGCAGGCCAATCAAGTCTTACAACCAACCAAGGCCCATGAGAGGCCCTGAGGCACGGGGGAGCAGAGTGACTCGTCTAGTCCCACAGAGCTGAGCCTGCCTTCTCCGTTACCAGCGGCTGAACTAGAATAGACTGGATCCGGACACTAGGGTCCATAACTGTCTCGGCCCAACTGTCTTCCTGCAGAGGGAGGGCACGGGGCCAAGGAATGCACACACCCAGCACAACTGGCCACAGCACTGAGGGAAGCAGCTGGGTGCAGGAGGGGCAGAGAGCTGGCCTGGCTGCGCGGCCTGCAGGGGAGCAATCTCATCCCAAGGCCCTGAGGCACCTTCTCACCCTGCTCTCCTGACCGAGCTGCAGATCAGCCGGTGAGGCTGCCTGAACAGCTTTCTGAAATGTCACCAAGAACAAAGCTCCCTTTTCTGCCAGCCCTGGGTATTTACAAGCAAGCACAAATCTGTGAGAAAATTCAATTGAACGCAGATGGCAGGAAATTCCTCTAAAATGACAGTGGCCAGATGCAAACCACAAGACATGAAAATAACCCAACATGCTAGACATGAAGAACATATCTTATAGACTTCTCCTCGTGCGATCTGCAATCTGTGATGGATTACCAGGAAGACAGACTGCAGATTTATTGGACTTCTGTAGAACACGGATTCCATTTGCAACAATTAAACCTTCCGTGGTGAAGAACGGGGTCGGAGGGGTGAGCGAGAGAGGGTGACGGCATGCTGTGTGAGTCTGATAAGGGCTGGTGTCGGCACTTCAGAGCCCGCGTTGGCCCAGCTCAGGTACAGGCGGGCTGCTTCGGGGTTGGGGATGGCAGTCCAGGTGACTGATACCCAAACGCATCATGTCAGAGGCCCAGCTCTGTGTCAGAGGGAAGGGGCCACAGGCAGGTTTCCAAAGGGGCAGGTGTGTGCACCTCCGCTGCGGCTCTGGGGGAGACTGGGCCTACAGATTGGCCCTAACCATGGCCATGGCCTGAGGGACGCCATGAGGACTGAGAACCCACGGACAAAGACAGCAATGTGTTCAGTTCCCACACCTTAACAAAGCTGATCGTGCTGTCTCTGGTTACCTGAGCTCTGGATCCTTCTCAGTTTAACTGCAGACAGCACTCTCTGGGGGCACAAGTCAGGTTTGGAGCACGCGGCGTGCGGCTCTTGGCTGACCTTAGAACCCTGTGCCGTGTGGTGGTAGCTGTCACATCCTGGCATCAACAAAGGTGCTTTAACCCTGCAGGACACTGATGTCCGCTGAGCAGACAGCGGCCCAGGTATGTGGGGAAGAGCTGTAGTTGAAGTCAGTGTTGGGAGATTGGATATTACAAACTATGCATAGGTGAGGTGTCTTCCTCACACAGCTAGGCTCCAATCCCTGTACCATGCCCAACTCATATCATCTTACTCCTGTCCTTGGAGGGGCACAAGTCTCTCCAAGAAAGGTCGGGGTGGGGGGTAAAAATATCCACCCATGAGGGACTCTTCCTCCGAAGAACTGTGGATGCTCTAACAAACCGAGTGCAATTTGGCCATGGGCCTGACTTTATGGGGGTGGTCAACTCCTCAGCATCCTCAAAGTCTGACCTCCCTGCTGGATATCACATGAGATGGCCTACAAAGAAGAGCAGGCCTAGTGGGTGGTGGAGGTGCACACGCCTGCTCCTTTAGAAGCTGCCCCCAGCACGTGGTCACCCAGTGTCCTGTACCTCCAGCCAGACCACCTGCAAGCTGACCCTCACACGGAGCTCATGGATCACCCGAGGAGTCGAGCCCTAAATCCCCAACCTAGAAAATTGTGGGACATTATGAAGCTTTTAGCAATCTGGGCCTCTCAGGTTTTTTTTTTTCCGGGGCAGGGGGAGGAACTTGTTATGCAGGCTGTCCATCTTTACTCCTGTCCCTGTTCTTTAGGATTCCTCCTAGCCTAAGCTCTTCCACTGGAGGACCCATTCAGCCTGAGTTCCCAGCTGCCTGACTGGTCCTTCGGCTTTCCAGGACCTTGCTAAGCTGAGGCTCTGATCATAGCCACACCTCCTCACTGGTATCCATCTGATGATAGCCACACCTCCTCACTGGTACCCATCTGATCATAGCCACACCTCCTCACTGGTACCCATCTGATCATAGCCACACCTCCTCACTGGTACCCATCTGATCATAGCCACACCTCCTCACTGGTATCCAAAGCCCTGTATGGCCTTGACCCCCTCTAGCCTCCATGCCCACATGTGCCCTGAGCTGACCATCTCTTACTTGGTGCTCTCAAAGACTCCCCTGTGGTCCATGCTATGTCCTCTGTTAGTGACACAGTCTTTGGCACCTGCTTCACAAGCTCTGACTCACCCTTCAGTGCCCATCTCAAGTCCAGGCCATTTGCTGTCCCCTCCTGCCCTCCTTAGCCTTCATCACCCTGTGGTACCATCATCCAACAGGAAGTTGCTTGAGGAGGGAACAGAGGCTCCTGGGGTTTATCTGGCTTGTGCTAACATGGTACCTGACACAGGATGCACTGTGTTTCACTAAGTTAGTACAATAACAAATGCATAATACAGGAAGGCTAACATAGGTAGTAGCCCTAAGTGGTCTTTAAGAAAGACAATATGGGGAGAGAGATGGCTCAGAGGTTAAGAGCACTGGCTGCTCTTCCAGAAGTCCTGAGTTCAATTCCCAGCAACCACATGGTGGCTCACAACCATCTATGAGACCTGGTGCCCTCGTCTGGTGGGCTGGCATACACACAGACAGAACACTGTATACATAGTAAATAATTTTTTTAAAAAATAGAAAGACAATATGAAAAGCTGGGTTCTAGCAGAGAATTCCCACAGTGGCCCAAGAAGGGGGGGACAGAAAGGACTTCTTGGAATGGTCATGCCAGGGGCTGTGTCAGTCTTCTCCAGAGCACGGGTCCTCTGAGGTGGGGCTGAACCGTCCTCCTCTGACTCACCCCGTGACACACTCCCCACCAGTCACGTCTCCTATGTCCACAGTGCTAGGCAATAGTGCCTGGGGTCACGCTGACCTCTGCTTCTACCATAGCGTCACACCTGCACAGGGTCAGCTCCAAGCTTTACACAGAGCAGGCATAATTAGGCCACTTAGCAGAATGACCACATGGCAGGTCTGAGGGACCAAAGAGAAATGCACCATGCAGCCATGAAGGCCTGGACTCTCCTGCAGTCTTGGCTGTGCAACCGTGCAGCTGCCTCTCCTATGAACAGGGACTGTGAGAGGAGGAATGTGACTTGTAAGTGGCAGAGGGGTATGGACTGGCACCTGGCCTGCCCTAGGCAGGGAGAAAGCAGGGATGAACCCAGCCCCAAAGGCATGTGTTTTCTAACGTTGGGGATGGCCTTAAGAAGGGGGAGGCCCAAGAAACAGAGGAAAGCCTTCCAGAGTGCAGCCCAAGAGGAGGGTGATGTAGGGAGGGAAGAGGAACCCAGGAGCACTCAGAAGGCCCACTGAGGGGAGCGGCCCGGCGCAAGGACAGGCTGGTAGCAAGATGAGGATGACTATTATCACGGGAGTCAGCTTCTGGTGGCCTCTCAGAGCAGAGTACGTGAGCCTACAGGGCCTCTCAGTCTTTGCCTTAACTGCGGGGAAGCAAAGCCAGAAGTGCCAATGTGCTTGGGTCAGGTCCCATGGTAAGCGGTGACACAGCAAGACTTGACCCTGGGTCCCACCTCCCAGGCATGAAACCATTCCACATAGACCCCTTGCTGCCCGGGGCCCAAGAAGACCCTTTACCTGCCTGCCATGGGTACCAAGCTCCAACCCCAGTGTTCTGTAGTGCCCACAATCCCCATCTCACCACCCAGAGACGGGCAATGACTGCCCCAAGCCTCAATTCTCTCTCCTCTACAAAGTGCAAGTTGTAGGCCCTGCCTCAAATGGTGTGTGTAAGGATGCAGAGCTGAAGACAGGACTCAGCAGCGGCCCTTGATGAGGGCGCAGTAGTCAGGTGTCCCAGAGGCACCTAAAACGGAAGGACCCAGATCATTTCTGGCTAAGTGACTGAGACACAGAAGGCCTCGCCACTCCTGGCCCCTTTCTCTGTAGCGGACAATTTGGCCAAGAGATCACAAAGGTCCTGGCTGCTCACACCCTACATCTACTTCGGCTTTCCCAGGCCTTCTTTGGAGAGATATCTCATCAGCTCCTGGAAAGAGGAACCCACTTCTCCAAATGCTCATGCAGGAGTATCTGAAAGATATCAGAACTTCACTACAGGGAGGCTAGGGACCCACTGTCTCTTCCATCTGCCTGACTTATATGGACCTTCTGATCATGTCACCAACCTCCCAACACATCTTCTCCTGCAACCCACCCTTCAGGCATTAGCTACCGCCTACCCATGAGACCTCTTCTAATTGCCATAGCAATTCCGAAGTTGTAGATTGCATACACCATGTGTGCCAAGGAAGCAACCTCAGAGACAGGACATTACTACCCACTGGTCACAGTAGTGTCCGAAAGAGGACTTGCCCCTCTCAGGCTTCTTCACAGGCCCCAAACTGTGTAAGGACAGAGGAAGGAGGAGCTCCAGTCAATCACCTGGCCTGACAGGGAACCCAATGGGAGGCAAAGAGCCCTGTGTTGGTTAAATAGGGCAGGGAAAAGTAGCCACATGCAGCCTCAGTCCTTCCTTGAGCTCGGTCGAGCCCAAGCCACAGTGACCCTGTCATCTAGCCGAGCGGGGATTTGGGGACCTCTGTGGTGCTCAGCTTGATGGCAATGTGTCCCCCAGAACTTCAAGGGAGCACAGATTCCCAGGAGACTGGGGGAGCACTGCCAACCTACGTGCAATCGCAGCTAAGCTGGCTCTGCCATTGGGCACGGTGGTTACAGTCAGCACTCATGGAAGATCCGCAGGAGGCAGATCTGAGTGAGCTCATCGATAGCCTGTCCCCCACCACACGGCCTTCGGCAATGTCCCCCACAGGGTTGCAAGAATGAGAAAAGTACCATACACTTGTACACACATGTGAGTCTTGGCTGCGTAGCTGGCTCACGGCACGTGGACTGGGAAAGAGACAAGGTGAGACTGCTAACTCTCTTCAGGATACGGTGGAGCTGCTATGAGGAAGGTGGGTAGGCAGGTGGTGAACGAGGCGGCCCTGGAGTGTGGGAGCCCATAAAAGCCTCTCCCCAAGTGAAGACAGCTGGGAAGGCTTCCTGGAAGAGATAGGACAGGCTGAGACGGCAGCACGGCAGAGCGGCAAAGGCAGCTATCTCATACATCTACTATGCTACTTGAGCTTCATCCTGAACCAGAATTCTCCTAAACATCCAATCAGTGCTCATTAGAAACAATCTCCCAACAGTGAAATGCTTCCAAATATCTCGTCTCCCCAAACCACCCAATACCAGCCCACCTGGCAGCAAGGAGGTTTGGAGAGCTAAGTGACTGGGGGACATGAAGACTGCCTGGTTGACACCTAGAAAGGTGCTGAAGCCAGCCTAGGATCTCATGGGGGCACCAGCAGCACATGAGACCAGCCAGCCAGGGCTGCACACTGAGAAGGAAAGGGTTGAGGACCCAGCCAGGCTGGGTGCCTTTAGACAAAGAGTTTGGCCCAGCCTGGGGACAGAGAAGGAGTCTTTTGTTGGGATGGCAGCCTCTGTGGATCACAGATACGGAGCTTCCTTGTCCTTGAAGATAAGACACCAAGTGGCTGCCTTGCTGCTCAGCAGAAAGCTTGCCTATCACAAAGCCAAACCGAAAATGACAACGGGACTCTTGAACCTGGAAATGGCCGGAATGCCCAGGTCCCCCAGTTTACACTTGTCGGCTGCAAAGCTCTTTCTTGGACCATGGGTTACAAAAGGATTGTGGGGGCCAACAAAGAGCAAGGACGTGAAGATGCTCTGCAAAGTACAAAGCACCGTTAAAGCGCACGAACAAGTCATTATTTAAAACAGACTCCGAGGAGAGCGGCCTCCTAGGGCCCAAGAGAAATGTGTCCTCCACCACTATTGGAACCATGTGTTCCCATGAGGTAATGGACAAGAGGACGCTCTGTGTGAGATGTAGATCTTGGCACAAAGGGGAGTCATTATCATCGCCACTATCACGATGATGACGGCACCGATGACCACCGCGGCATCCCTCTCCTGACTCCAGAGGGAGAGGGGGAACAAAATGCACTGAAATCAATCCGTGGTTCCCATGCCCATCATATGTGGAGCCACCTGACTCCTGACCAGAAGGGCAGCAGTGATGTGGGATTCCTCTCTGTATGCTATGAATTTATATTTTATTACCATTGGTTAATAAAGACGCTGCTTTGGCCTATAGCAGGGCAGAATATAGCCAGGCCCACTCTCTATATAGATATCTCTTCCAGCTTGGCTATATTCTGCCCTGCTATAGGCCAAAGCAGCTACTAAAAGAGAAAGGTGCCAGCTGCCAGCCAGAACCTTACTGGTAGGCTATAACCTCATAGTGAGTCACAGATTAATAGAAATGGGTTAATTTAAGATGTAAGAGTTACTTAATAAGAACTGGCAATTAATATAGTTTCTGTGTGATCTATATTTCGGGTCTGGGCAGCTTGGAAACGAACAAGCAGCCTCCACCTACACAATGGGGATGGGGGAGTGGGAGAGCTGTGCTCCTATCGGATGCACTACAGGTCCCCCAAAACCAACAGAGGGAGCTGGTCCTCCCACGCCCACCTGAAACTGGCATGGCCCATCTGCAGATACTCAAGGCATCATCCTAGAACCTCCTCTGATCCATTCCCTGCCCAGTAAGTCACCATGGCAACAACCCCAGTTTACTGAGCTGAGCCACATGCGCGCATCATTCTTACTCTACAGCAGCTCTCTCTCTCTCCCCAGTGCTTTAGGTGAACCCTGCAAAGGTAAGGTGCAGAAAAGCTAAATAGCCTTTAGGTCAAGGTCACAGTGACAGCTGGCCAACAACACAGACAGAAGATTCCGTCTTCAATGCAAACGTGGGCTCTGCCTTTCCTGTCTCCCAAATGTCCTCACATCTCTCCCTCTCCTCTGTGACCACTGCCACCAAGCAAAGTTAGGCCACAACAGAGCCAAATCAGCTTGGGTGGCCACTGGCTGCTGGCTGGTCTACTTGGGGTCTCTAAACCACTGGTCTTGGGCCTATCTTGTTCTTTCTTCAGTTTCTAAGACCTAGCCCACAGCAGAGCCCCAGGCAGACAGGCCATTAGCAATTGCTGACAGTGACCCCCCAGTGAACACCACCTATCTGGGAGGCCGAGGTACTGCAGGGCTGCAGAGAAGCAGCAAGCAGAAGTCCTGATCTGGGCATGCAGTGGCTCACACCACCCACTGTGGTGCCTTGAATGAGAATGGCCCCCACAGACTCGTATACTTGAATGCTTGCTCGGCAGTTAGTGGGACTGTTTGGGAAGGATGAGGAGGCATGGCTTGTAAGAGGAGGTGTGTCACCAGGAGTCGGCCTTGAGGTTTCAAAAGCCATTCCCAGACAGCTCTCTCTGCCTCATGGCCGATGTCCCAATATTTAAGCTTTGCTGTGGTGCCATGCCTGTCTGTTTTCAGGCTCCCTGCCATGACAGTCACAGCCTCTCATCCTCTGGAGCTGTGAGCCCCCAGATAGAATGTTTTCTTTTATAAGTTGCCTTGGTCATGATACTTTGCCACAACAATAGAAAAGTAACTGAGACACCCACAGAGCACTTTATTAACTGGCCAATCACCTTATATGAGGACAAGGAAGAGGGCTTGGGTGACGGGAGGACAGGGTGCGTGCTACAAGATGAAGTCAGAGTATACAACAGAAGGCATGGGTGCTGTCAGCACTGCAAAGATTGTGGCTTACACTGCACGAGTTTGTGTGTGAATAAGAGCAGCCCCAGAGGAGCCAAGACGGAGACAGGACAACCAAGGAGAGGATTACAGGGTATTTATTCAACCAAGCATGATGCTGGCCTGGCCAGGACAATGACAGAAAAATGACTATCCCCAACACCCAAAAAAAAGACTCTGCTTTTTGACCAAAACATGGTCAGACTCTGCTCTGTCAAGGTAGAGCCAACAAGATTGAAGGGTGGGTCAGACGTGTGGCATGGTAGAAAAGAGACAGGGTCACGGGGAAACAGGAATAGAGAGACTAAGCTAGGGTGCCGGGGGCTTGATTAGGCATGAGATAGGCTTGAGATATCTGCTAGAAATGGAATTAAAGGCACAGAAGTCCATAGTTCAGAAGCCAAAGCAGGAGAAATAAGTCTGGGATTAAGCAGTTGATAAATAAAGATGAGTGTATGGCCAAGGTCCTCAGGAGGGGCCTCGTAGACAGGCATGGCAGCCTTGCAGCCCATGACCTGTAGAAAAGGAGCTGAAGGGTAGTCAGAATGGATGGGGAAACTGTGTGTCCTGACCACAAACCCAGTTAGTGCGTCAGGGAGAGGAGTGAGCAACCAGGCCTCTGCTGTTGAAAGGTCACGTACAGTGAGAGACCTTCGTTCTGCTGGCATGCTTGGGATGGGAGCCTGGTGGAACAGACCCAAGGAAAGAAGAGGGTTGCCAACCAGTCCTTCCCACACTTCTCAATAAGGTCTTCAGCTATGTGTTTCCCGGAGAACAGGCATGATATGCCTGGGGTTACACAGCCAGAGTGTGAAGCTAAGCTCTGACGCCTTGCAGGTCGGCTTCAGGGCCGCTAGGCTCAATGAGCATCCCTCTAGAAGCAGCCAGTACTCTCTGAGCACCACTCTGCACACACCACTCCCGCAGCAGCTCTGCCCAGTCTCTACCTCCCTCCTGTTCTTTCCCCAACCAGCACACGAGAGTCTGAGTGCCTTTTACATGGGCTCAGCGTCTGAAGCCTTAGACAGGTGTCAGGATAGCGCCGAGTCTGCTGGACTGGACACTTGCTCATACAGAGTCAGGCCAGTGTGAACAAAATAATTCCACTTTATACTGAACCTTTTCCAAGGCTGATTATAACGCCAGTGATTATGGAGACACTGGAATACTGAAGGTCTACACCCTAATTACATTCTATCTCGGGCCATCTTCAGCCCCCTTGACTGCCATTCCTTGCCCATCTCTGTGCCTGACCTAGCAGCCTCGTGACTCACACACAAAACCTTTCAGAATGCATTAACAACCAATGTGCTGTAGTGTTTTGGGGTAATGTTCCTGTACACTGTTAAGATTTATTACTTGTATTAGTTTAATAAAATGCTGATCAGCCAGTAGCCAGGCAGGAAGTATAGGCAGGACGACCAGACTAAAAATTCTGGGAAGAGGAAAGGCAGAGAGACAGAGTCACCAGCCAGATGCAAAGGAAGCAAGATGAGAATGCCTCGCTGAGAAAAGAAACCAATCCACATAGCTAAATATAGATAAGAATTATGGGTCAGAGCATGAGGACCTTGGGAGAGGGTTGAAGGAGAGGGGAGAGGCAGGTAGGGGAGCAGAAAAAAATGTAGAGATCAATAAAAATCAATTTAAAAAATATGGGTCAATTTAAGTTGTAAGAGATAGTTAATAATAAGCCTGAGCTAACAGGCCAAACAATTTATAATTAGTATAAGCCTGTGTGTTTCTTTGGGACTGAACAGCTGTGGGACTGGGTGAGGCAGAAACTTTAGTCTACACCAAGGGCGCCAACTGACAGCATCTGAAGCCTATAGCAGAGATCTCCTCACTTGGCCTTACCTGCCTAATAGTCCCCCAATGTATTTTTAAAGTGCCTTGAATTAAGACTTTCCTTGTTCTCTTACCATAAAACCCTATACCCAGTTACCATATCAGAACACAGATTTGGGGAGACACCTGAATCTGTGTCTGGGGGCCACAGTCACTCATTTTTTGACTCCAGAACAATCTACCCTTTTGAAGTGAAGGTTGTATTTCTGTTTCAACAACACTGATTTATAGTCCCCAGGTCCTCCTGGCTGACAAAGATCATAGGTACCAGGAGGAGCTCAGGTCCCTTTAGGGTCCAGTCTGTCTCCTATGCAACCCACCACTCTGGCCATCCTGGATCCAGCCTGGAATCTTTCCTACAAACCTTCTAAAATCCAGCAAAAAGGGCCTAAAGCCCAGGGAAACCCTGGGTCAGGTATTCATTCTGTATATCCCAAGCCCTTCCCGTCTGTGGGTTGGTCTTCAGCCATGCAGGGAACGTCAGGGCCAGTAATTAGACTGTTTCCTCCCAATGCTTTGAACTGTAATGTAGCCTTGTCCTCTATCCTTCTCAGCAAAGCTAGAGACCAGCCTTCAGCCAAGATGATCCTGGGCTTCTCAGCCTGCTGCATATCTACGAAGTACGAGCTGTGTGACTCACCCCGACACACTCGCTCATTTGCTGGTGTGGAAAGCTAATTTCATGTCAGCTTGACACAAGCTAGAGTCATCTGGAAAAGACGGAACTTTAAGCAAGAAAATGCTCTCCCACTAAACTGGCCTGAGGAGGATTTTCTTAATGGGCTTGAAAAGGTTACACCCCAAAATCTCCCAAAGGACTATCTTTGACCTACCTAATGTCCATATTATAAAGAGAGCCACTGGGGCATCCACCAGGGAGGCACTGTGCTGAGGTCACAGAGCAGCCTAAGAAGACCCTGGTCTGGGCCTGGATTTCCCCTCAGATGGTCTTTATCTAAATTAATCCACCTCCCTCAGTCAGCTGAGGCCCTCATCCAGGCCTCACCAGAGTTCTCAACTTGTCTCTATCTTAGAAGCACAGACACGACCACGGAGAGGTGTGCCCAAGCATCCTGCACTGACAGAGCACTCCCAAGAGGGGGCAGTGTAAACAGAGCCCCCATGGCCCTGCCTGTGGTCACCTGAGCCTACTCTCTGAAACCGTCTTACAGCATGGGATCAGGACTCCAGCAGGGGCTCAGCAAGGAGCAGGTGGGCAGAATGTGGAGGGTCTTTTCCACCAGATAAGGCTGGGTGATATCCTGACCCTGCCAACCCTACGTTCAGGCTGGGCCAGGTCCCTCATAGTCACTCAGTTCACAAACACCACCAGGTTTCTCCTCTGTCCCAGGCAGTATGTGAGTACTGAGCCAACAGAAAAGCAAGCTGGACACATCCCAGCCAGCAACTAGTCCCGGTCTAGCCCCAGCCTAGCCCCAAGTGGGCCATCTGCCCGGTGAGCAGAGCAGCCTTCATGTACATGGATTCTGGAAGGAAGCTGCTTCTCCGCCAAGAACCCAATGACCAGGCTGTTCGTGGCCCAGGCGGCCAGCTGACAATATCTGTTCTGATTTGTGGCAGACACTCGATGTTGCATGAGCTCCATGACAAGATGTGAGATTATTGGTCTGATTTGTTAATTGAATGACTCAAACCTAAGACAGAAGTGGCCAACCAGCCAGGCAGGGATCCCATTTCTGGACCAGAACTTCAGATTCAAGATAAACCGGTCCTGACCAAGAAAGATTCATTGCACACATGTGGTACACATATACATGCGTGCAGACACATGCACACAAACGTACAAACAAAATAAGTAAATTTTTTTTAAAGTTGAGCTGGCAGGCACCTAACGATTCCCAATCTGCACTTACCTCTTCCATGAGGGGCCAGAGCACCCAGGGAGACAGAGACAGGGGCCTTCTGGACCTCCCATCTTCCAGGGTAAAACACAAACCCAGACCCGATGCTTGCCTTTCTAAGCCCTGTGCTGGTGCTGACTCAAAGCCAGGGAGGGTCTCCCTCGTCACTCCCTGAGATCCAAGGCTTCAACAAACGGTGGGCACTTAGGGAAAGTTTATAACCTGTATCCTCACTTTCCAAAGGAAGGTATTTTCAGCTCATCCCAGGCCACCAGCTAAATTAAATCTGGTAGGAATAAATGTCACGCCCCATGGTGCTGTCCAAATTCCCCACTGTGGGGAGCAAAGGAGAGAGAATGAAATCCTGAGTGAGGGTGGCTGCCCGACATGGGTACGGACACCCCATGTGCTCTAGTGTCTCAGCTCCATGGGAGTGGCAAAGCCTTCTCCCTGGGTGCGGCTCAGAGGGATGCAAAGTCCTGGAACTAGCTCTGTAGACCAGGCTGGTCTCGAACTCACAGAGATCTGCCTGCCTCTGCCTCCCGAGTGCTGGGATAAAAGGCGTGCGCCACCACTGCCCGGCTCAACTGTATATATTAAACGTGATGAGCAGGCAGGTGCTGCAGCTTCTCCATCAGAAAACGCAGTTCACCCAATCCCATCTTTTCCATCCATGTGGATGTGTGTGTTTGTCTTTTCTTTATTCCCTCCCCGCCCCCATCAGATCCATTCCTGGATCTGTGCTGGCCTCTGAGCCCTCCTGGCAAGCTCCTGCCTCTATGGAAGCTCCCTGCAGCTAACCTGACCTGGTCTAGACACACGTGCACATATTCCTTTTCCCCACAGCGTTGTTTTCTAAGGTGCCGTGATCACCTTTGCTCGCTAGCTCCCAGCACTTCACCTGGCCAGCATCATCCACAAATGAGTCAAGCTATCTTTAAAACATGCCTGTGGACAAGGTCAGAAAGGAGCAACGAGCAGGAGAAACTGGTGTTGTCTCTGTGGGGTGGAAGAGTTAGTCATAGCCGGACTGCTATTCAGCTGCCGCTGGAGAACCTGTTTAAAACTACAGGAAAGCAGGCGAGGAGAACCCTTCTTCTCAACTGTGGACACTTTCAAAAAGTGGAAGGTTGTGAAGGACAAGGTGCTCACTACGCATGGCGTCCACATGGCTATGAGATCTCAAAACGCTTTTACTAGAAGAAAAATGTCCAGGTGCAAAACCTACCCTGTAGAGCCCAGCGAGGCCGGCTGAGTCAGGCCTGGCTCCTGAAGCTGTATCTGGAAATGGACTTGAGTACATCACATAATGAGAATGGACCCAGTGATGGCCTGGCTGATGCCCTTAGAAAAGAGGGGCCATGAGTCAGCAAGAAGAGTGTTCAGTCTCCTCCCTGAGGACTTAGCTTTCGGAGGACCAAAAGGTGCTATGCAAGGTGCCAAGGGAAGGAAGCAACCAACAGTCCTACCCAGCTGTGACGTCTATGAACCACAAGGACCAGTACCCCTAAAGGAGCAATAGGCTTTCATGTCTTAGGGTAACCAGCAGCTCTTTAGCTGGACTTATGGCCCATTCAACAGGAAGAAAATCAATCATGCCTACTCCTAGAAACCTAACCAACTATCTGGGACTAGTGAGGTTGTGGATCCTAAAAGAGAATAAAGAAGCTGGCTTGGCCTTGTGATAGGACAGAATAGAGCTAGGATGGGAAAACTAAACTGAATGCTGGGAGAAAGAAGGCAGAGTCATGAGATGCCATGGAGCCACCAGAGGGGAAAGACGTGAGCTGCCAGCTGGAACCTTGCTAGTAGACCACGAGCCTCGTGGTAAAATATAAAATAATGGAAATGGGTTAATTCTAGATGTAAGAGCTAGCTAGCAATATGCTAAAGCTATTGGCCAAACAGTATTGCAAATAATATAATATAGTTTCTGTATGATTATTTCGGGTCTGGGCAGCCGGGAATGAACAAGTTGCCTCTTACAACACAATAACAAGTGGCTAGCCCTGAAATCACATACACACAAGTAACACTAAACACAGTCAGAGACAGCTAGGCAGTGGTGGCACATGCCTTTAATCCAGGCATGGGAAGCAGAGGCAGGCAGATCTCTAAGTTCATAGCCATCCTGGTCTACAGAGCCAGTTCCAGAACAGCCAGGGCTACACAAGGAAACCCTGCCTTGGGGGGAAAAAAAGGGTCAGCAGATTATATACATTTCTGAGCTTATGTATGTGTGTGTGTGTATGTGTGTGCTTATGTATGTAACAATAATGAAAAAGAGGCCATGAATTTGCAGGAGGTGGAGAGGAACATGGGAAGGGCTGGAGGAAGGGGACGTGAAGGAGTTGTAGGGAAGAAAGAAATGGTGTGAGATTATTTATTATAATCCAAATTTTTTCATTAAAATAAAAAGACAAGTGTTCCAATTTCATTCAAACTTCCTCCTAGCTAGGAAGAGAGATGTCTCAACTTTTCTGAGTGCTGTGGCCTAGGGAACTGGTAGTAGAGGGAGGTCCAAGACAAATCCCGCCTTCCAGGCAACCCTAGTGCACCTGTCAGGCAGCCTCACTGCTCCAGCTGCTAGGTGGGACAGAAGCTCAGGGCACTGCCGCGGCTTCCCCAGGGAGAGGGTCTTGGGAAGCAGCTGGAACAGTCAGCACAGCTGGCCTCCACCACCTTGGGCAAGAGACTCCACCTGCTCAAGCCACACCTTCCTTTATGCAGAATGGAACCACTGTGCCCGCCCGCCGGGCCCCACTCAGCTGTCTGGAGTTCTGCTTCACTGCTTCTCACAACCCTGTCTGTGAATTCCTATACTTCGATATATCGCACAACATCCAGCAGTAAAGTCACCATCTCTGGGAAGCCTTCCCTGGTTCCTTTCTACCCCTTTCCCAGAAAAGCCACCCTGTCCTCGCAAACCCAGAATGCCCCCTTATCCTTGGACTAGTTGCTTAGCTGTGGGCCTGGTCACCACGTTCCCAGCTACAGCAGTCTGAGCTGGGCGGGCAGCAAGGCCTCCCTGCCGAGTCAAACCCCACTCTCCTGGCCTGGGGCGTCTTTAACTTACAGACCCCATACAGCCAGGTCTGCAGCCTGGATTGGGTAAGGTTTGTGCTCAGGACAGCGGAGTGTCTGCATCTGCAGCAGCCCCACCTCCCCTCCACTCCCTACCCAACTCACGTCTGAGGCACACACTTAGCCCAGCATGCCACGCCAGCACCAGAGCCTTGTCACCCGATTGGCGGGTACTGTGTATTCCCTGCCACCACCTGCCTGTAAAGGCCAAGTGGCACCAATGATGGGGAAGCCTCATTCTGTCTGGATCCCCGTGAGCCCTGTCTCCCTAACCATACACTCATGGGACCATGTCACTCTATAGCTTCATCTCTGTCCACGGCCATTCCACAGTACTTCTGACATCACCAACATGGCTTAGACGACCTTTAAAGGGAGCTAGGATGCTATGCGTCTGAGACAACATGAGTGGAAAACGGCCTGCCATAGGACAATCAAAATCAACCTATTCTATTCTCCCAGGGATGCCTCGGGGAGAGAGGTGAGAACCTAGCTCCGAGCCCTGACTCTGCACCTCAGGCACACCTCCAGGGAGCCTTCCACAAAGCTCCTCCCTGTAGGCACCACCCCCCCTTTAGCAGCCCACACTCCCCCAGCACACTGGGATTCCTCTCCGTCAGTCAGCACAGATCTGCTAAGTTGCCTGGCTCAGGGGCTGGGACAGAGTAGCATAGGTGAGCATTTGCTGCATAGGTGGATATGCTGTTCAGAAGGATGACTTCAATTCCCTGGGTCTAATTTTTCCTAGAGAAAGAAAGAAACCACCTTTCAGTCTTCACACCCCTCTGCCAAGCAGGACAGTGACAGTCTGAATGAGGCAAGCAGACACAGGCACCTTTGGGGCCAGTTGCTCAGCAGGGATGGGGTGAAGGGAACCCTGGGGACAGAAACTAGAAAGGACCTGGGTCAAGGCAATTTGGATTGACACTCCCTGAAGTATGTGTCATGGCCAACGCCTCTGCACCTCTGTGGAAATAGCCAGAAAGGACAATTCTCTGGGCTTGCCCAGCTCTACCGAGGGGCTCTCTGGAAACAAAGCTCAGGGATTAGCTGAGCAAGCCTGCAGCCCTGGGTGAGAAGCCTTGGCATCAATTGCAGCCCTCAGTCACTTCAGTTCCTGGTGCCTCAGGTTCCACCTCTGGAGACAGGACCCAGGTAACTGTGTCTCCAAGGCATGCAGACTGCTTTTGCTAATGCTGGTACTTGTCTGATTTAGCCCTGTGGCCCTGGGTCCTATGAAACACGGAGGGGACAACACAACAGACCCAGCCTGGGCCTAGGACAGAGGCCCATGGCCTCTAAGAGATGTGCAAGGAAGTGCTCATCACCAGTGCGTGGCTGGTGGTGGCAGATGAGCAAAACCCTCGCACAGCGCCTCAAGACTGTGTTCACTCTATGCCCTTGACAGGATGCCAGGCTCAGAACCCCACAGCACCGGAAGGGACCTGACAGCTCTATTTTAGAGAAGAAAAGACTGAGGTTTCGGGTCATCCCCACAGAATGTGGCAAGCCAAGATTCCAGGGGTCAGAGAAAGTTCAAGCAGAAAGACTGGAAGACCCCACCCTCACCGTGGGCATGGAGACAGGGATAACATGTAGTACTACTGACTGACTCGGTACTAATGATCCAGTACTGTTAACTCAGTACTGTTCATTAGTGTCAGCCAGGAGCCTCCCTAGGCTGAAGGTCAGGTTGAGGAACACAGCATGTCACCCTGGTGACAGCTGGTTCTCTGGCACCCCTAGTTTTGCAGGACTAGATATGGGATCTGTACAACTTCAGCAACCTTGAATCCCCCCAAAAAGCTTCTTCCCTGGGCCTGACTCCTGAAATCAAGCAAACCATTAGTCTCAGAAGTCTCAGAGTATCTTCTGCACGCCACTCCATGCTGGCCTTAGTCCAGCTAGGATAAGACAGTCATTACCCTCAGGACCTTATCTCACTGTTTAAAAAAAAAAGATTCATTTGTTTTGTTTATGTGTATTTGTATGTGTGTTGCCTGTGTGAGTGTATGGGCCCCACATGTGTGCAAGTGCCCGTAGGTGCCAAGGGTCAGATTTCCTGGACCTGGAATTACCTGACATGGGGGCTGGAAACCAAACCTGGGTCCTCTGGGAGAAGACAAAGCGCTCTTAATCACTCAGCTGGCTTTTCAGCCCCTAAGATGAGCCTCCGAGGAGCCTAGTGACCTGCCGGTGGTACACAGAAAAACAGGAACCTGTGTCCTGCCCATACCCTCCCTGCTTCCCTGATTCAGAAACTTGGATTTATACCTAGTTTATCCTCAAATAAGGGGACCAAGATGCCCCAAAGCTGATGGGAAACCCCAACCTGTCTTTGGTCTGTAGGGAAACCTAAGAGGATAACAAGAGCTGAAGCTGTGCCAGTGAGCGACATCACCCAGACCAGCTGTACCAGTGAGCGACATCACCCAGATCAGCTGTGCCAGTGAGCGACATCACTCAGATCAGCTTGTGTGGCTGACCTCATACACAGACCTCCAGAGGGTTGCTCCCCTGACTCCAGGCTACAGGCCAGCTCCCTCATCTCGACAGAACTTACACAGACAGGAGTAGAAAAACCCAGGCTCCATCCAGCCCGCCGACTGCTTCTGTCAGGGCTGACACTTCTACCATCTTTTCCAAAGATGCCCCCAATAACACTCAACTGGACTGCATTTCCCCCTCTACCTGCAAGCCCAGAGTCAGCAGCCAAACTGACCTGGTCCAAGCAGCTCCAGGGGAGAGCAGAGGAGGAGAAAAGGCACAGTTCAGACTTTAAATTTAAGAGAACCTTCTTTTTTTATTATTTCAGTAAGAAATCATGGGACTTGGTTCAGGTACAAAAAAATTAAATTTTGGGTTCAGTTTGGGATTCAGCAAATTAGCACCATTTGCTCTGGTTTGGGGTTTGAGGTTTAGATCAAGTCTACGGGAAGCAGCAATCTGGGACACCCCATACCACAAGCCTGACATGCACAAGCTTTGTGGTTCCACTTGAGGGACAAGGGTAGGGAAAGACCCTTGAGTGGGGCCAGACTCCTGGATACCCTCTGGCACTGCAAGTCGCAGCCCAGGCCTGAGTGGACAGCCAGTTCTGCCCCCTCCATGTGAGCTGAGCGCCTCTCATAGCTTTCTTACTCTCGTGGCTCCCTCCTGAGCCACCCTTGCTACACCCTAGTACTGTACTTCAGTGGGGAAACTCATGCCTGAGAGACTCAACAGCATCCCCCAGAAGCCCCACGTCAGTCCCATGGTTACCCACACACCCTGTACTGCTCAGGATGTTTACTAAGAGAGGTCCCCGTGTCCAGAAGAGCAGAAGCTCAGGCAGAAATCACCCGGCACTACCCTGGGCACAGAACAGTCCCTTAGGGAAAACTGGGTTGATCAAGCAAGAATCTAGTCCCCCTCTGGTCACAGAGCTGCCCTTCCAGTTTGCCAGCCTGGGGTCCAGGGGCCAGAAGCAACCCTCTCCCTCCCCCAAGCCCATCCTAAGCTCCCAGTACACCCTCTAGCGCCCTCTAGGGCCCAGACAAGGCATCTTCCTCCCTCCAGCTCCTCCACCCAGAGCTTTGAGAACCCCTCCAAACCTCTCAGCACTTGAGTCTACAGAAACGAGCCTTCGCAACCCACTCTTGGCCTCTCTGAGCACTGTCTGCAAAGCTGGAATGGTGATACCTATTTTGTAGAGTCCTGAAGATGAAGAGACATGAACCATGCAAAGACCTAACAACAGGAGGCATGCAGTAAGCACCCATGAAACCCGAATTCTCTTCCCTCCTATTCTTAGGGTGCCTTTCACTTTCTACTGCAGCAGACAGGGGCCCAGACAGGGGGATGGCAGTCTGACTAAGACTGTGGTTTGTCAGTGAGGTATGGGGGGATAGTTAACAATGGCTGCCATCCCTTGTCAACGTAAGCAGAGCTGGGGGAACCAAACAGGCTTCCTCTTGGGAGTTCAAGCCTGACCCTCCAAAAGAGAAAATGAGGACACAGCACAGCCTACAGCTTGCTAGAAATGCATGGGCTGCTGTAGCAGAATAGGGGCTGCTAGGGAACCACGGTGGGTAAACACCCTGCACAGAACAGCCCAGCCTCAGCCTCACCTCAGCCTGTTCCCAAAAGTTCCGCTTCCTGGCCAGTCTACCAGTGCAGGATGGACAGCCAGAGGAAAACAGCCCAGTTTAAAGGCAATAAAAATGTGTTTTTTCTTGCTAAACAAATTAGTTTACATCTGGTGATGTGCAAATAAATAGAAGGACCCAGACCAGACGTCTCCCAAGGCCTGGGCCTCACTCTGTTTGGATCCAGGCCTAAGCACCCGCCAGCAGCACCCTTGCCTCTCGCTTGCTCTCACGCCATCCCTGCATCCCCCTGTGATTCTCCCGGCTAAGAACTAGTCTTCTCGTGGCTCTCAGTCTTCTTCTCTCTCAAGGGAGGAGCTGGCTTCTGGTCCTTGCCTTCCACGTCCCTTCCAAGTTAGCCTTAGGCTTCTCATGTATGAAATGGGAACAACTGTGTCCTCCTGCCAGAGTTGTGGGGAGAATAAACATCTCGGAAGGGCCTGGCACTGAGAAAGCATCCCCATAATGTGGGATTCCTTAACTGTTCCCTGGCCCCAGGGCCTTGGGAAAGACATGGAGTGGACAGCTACGGTCAGCTGAGCCCTGCTCCGCCTGTGCACAGAGGTGGAGAGCCACAGGCACCGCCACAGCACGGCAGAGTCCTGGAAGGTCCTATCAGTGTTCAAGAGTCTTTGACCAGGGGTCTTCAGATAAGAACAGCAGCTCTTGGTTCTCAAAACCTAGAAACAAAACCTGGAAATAGGCCATTGCTGTTCATCCCACCACAGGAGGAAACCAGGGCCCAGAAAGTTCCAATAGCTTGCCTGGCTTTGGGAAGAAAGTCAAGTCTCAGCCCTCGGGTATCTTCTAGTTCATGCTTGTGAGGAGACTTTGTCACTTGTCCTAAGGGGCCAGGACCAAAAGCCTGGACCTTCCTAGGTGCAGTTCTCAGGAGGCTTAGAAACCCCGAGTTCTAGGGCCACTGAGGTCAGTGGAGACCTGACCAAGTAGGTACAGGTCAGTCAGAAGCAAAACAAGAGGGAAGGAGGCCCCTTGGTCTAGGGCGGCTGGAGAGGGAGCGTGGAGAGAAAATTGTGGATGGGTCAGTCTCCAGAAACCCCTCCCAGTTAGAAGACTCCATCTGGCCTCTTTGGAACCAACTTTCTGATTATTTCTGTCAGTGGGGTGGGTCTATGGCCCTGCTCCTGGGAGCAAATCTAAAACAAGCCCTGTTGTTTCTTCTCCAACCCTCTGCAGCCAGGAAGTCTCATCTGTCCTGCTTAGTTTTAGCTGTCAAATTGATACAGGCTACAGTCACCTGAGAAGACAGCCCCAACCCAATCACCCAAGTCGCACAGGCCCGTGGGCACATCTGTAGGAGACTGTCTTGACTGCTAACCGATGCAGAAGGGCCCAGGTCCCTGTGGCTGGTCCTGTCCCATTGGCCAGACAGGATATGAGAAAGCCAAGAATGAGCCTGCCAGTGAGCCAGCACCACAGCGTTACTCCAGCAGGCAGAAGCACAAGGTTCCTTCTTGAGTTCCTGCCCTGACTTTTCTCAGTGATGAACTGTGACCTGGAAGTTGGATTTCTCTCCTAAGGTGCCTTTGGTCACAGGGTTTGATTGCAGCAGTGGAAAGGAA
Source organism: Alexandromys fortis (assembly GCF_014885135.2). NCBI lineage: Eukaryota > Metazoa > Chordata > Mammalia > Rodentia > Cricetidae > Alexandromys > Alexandromys fortis. Next base: position 5,080,758 of record NW_026067908.1, read on the forward strand.
CCAGAGCAGAAAATAGCACCGTGAAACGGGGCGTGGTTATGATGAACCTATCTGGATCTTACGCCTTGGACATAAAATTTTTATGAAATAGTTAGGACTTTGGGCCAGGAAAGCCATGCAGAGCTTAACGGGCCACTCTTATGGAAGCTTGGAAGAGATGCTGAGAGAATTCAGATGATGGGAACCTGGTGTGGGAGGTTTCAGAGGGAAGCAAGGGCTCTTACCAGAACTGGGACAGGGGCCATCTGTGTGACATTTTTGGACTAAGAAGCTATATGTGCTGATCAGCTAGGGATAGAGAATTAGGTGTGGTTAATAAGAGATCAGCATCATTGCAGTGAAATATGTGCCCATCAGGACAAGAGAGAAGCAGTCAGCACACAGCACCTGTCATGGCGGGTTTGGGGAGGCTGCACTGCAAGCTGGCAGCTGAACTTGGCGATGTGTAAGAGTCATTCACATAAGACATACAAACTGCAGGACTGACAGGGTCAAGAAGAGAAGCTGAGGCTTGGCACTGTGTGGAGGATCAGAATCCCTTAAGAGATGCCATTGATGAAGATACAGCCTCAACTATAGTGGAGACCCCAGGATACTGGAGATGCCAGGACTGTGGGGCATTTGCCAAATACGTGTGGAGCCAGCTTATGCCTGAGACAAACTGTGTGTGCTAGGGACAGAAGAGCTGAAAAAAGTGTGATTGCCCAAGCCCTTTAGAGCCCAGAAGATCGTGAGTCCCAGATGCTAGACACCGAGGTACAGAAAGTAGATTTTCACTCCTGGATTTTGGATTTTCTTTAATCTGGTTAATCATATACCCCAGATCTTCCCTTGTAGAATAAGTAACTATATGGCCTATTTTTTATTTCATAGATGTCCACAGTTAAAGAGACTTTGAATTTTTAAAGATACCTTAGTGGATTGTTTGGGGTTATTTGTTTTTTGTTTTGTTTTGTTTTGTTTGTTTGTTTGTTTGTTGAGATAAGATCTCACTAAGAAGCTCTAGCTGGCGTGGAACTCACTATAGAGGCTGATATGAGCTCTGAGAGATTTGCTGGCCTCTGCCTTCTGAGTGCTGGGATTAAAGGTGAACACCACCACAACCAAGGGCTTTAAAAGTGTGGAAATTCTTGAGAGCTTGTTTGGAAGTTCTTGCAGGAACCACAGCTACTTGTATAGACAGTCTTCTATTCAAGGAAGGCTGTCCTTCCACAGGGTGGGCAACCTCAGGAGGGATACATATGGAGCTGTGAAAAAGGAAGAGGAACCCACCAGATCAGTCAAATCAACCCTGGCGATCAATAGGGTGACCGATGTCACAAGCCAGATCACCCTCACATCCAAAGTGTTGAAATGCTGGAGAGTCTGGAATTTTTCAAGTTTTGTTTGCCTGTGTGTATTATATTACCATGAGGTTTTGGGGATCAGGAACAGAAAGGCTACAGTTTAAAGGGATGTGTTCGCACGCAGAGTTCAGAAAGGAAGGAGTATCCTGTTGGCTTTAACTATCAACTTGACACAACGTAGAGTCAATGAGAAGAGTCTCAACTGAGGAGTAGCCCAGATCAGGTTGGCCTGTGAGCATATCTGGGAGGGCCTGTCTTGATTATCAATTGATACAGGAGGGCACACTCACTGTGGGTGGCACCAGGCCATGGGCAGATGACCTCTGGTTATCTAGGAAAGCTAACGAAGCTTTCGAGTCTGGAAGTGTGCCAGCAAGCAGGGTTACGCCATGGTGTCTGCTTCAAGCTCCTGCTTGAGTTCCTGCCCTGACTTCCCTCAATGGTGGACTGTGACATCCAAGTGTGAGCCAAACAAATCCTTTCCTCTCCCAACTTTGCTTTTGGTCACAGCAACAGAAAAGAAGACTAGAAACCACTCTACCTCCCAGTTCGCCTTCCCCTCAGGGCCCAGGTTTTCTGGCCATTGCAGTCTCCACTGTTGAGACGCAGATGGAGCACGAGCCTGGACATGGGTCAAGTGATCATCCATCTCCCCTTGCCTCCTCCGCAGGCCAGCAGGACACCAGTGGGAGGCACGGGGTTCACTAGGATGGACAAGAGGCAGCAGCCACAGGTGCCCCCAGCAGCTGGATGACTATGGAAGCCAGGCCCACGATTATTTATTTTAAAATAAATCCCCAAAATAGTCTTAAAATAACTACAAGGCATTTCAGAAAGACTGTATTGTTGAATTTACTGTTTGTTTACTGAGACAGTCTGGTTGGGTTTCAGATGAAAGGCAGAGAGAAAGCAGATGTGAGGCTAAATGCCTGACCTGCAGCATCTGGAACAAGCTGGGGGTGGGGAACACTTGGAACACCCCATGAAGACCCCAAGATCCAGACTCCCTGCACCCTGAACCACAGATGGCCCAACTCTCCTGTGTAGGGACCAGAAGCCACAACCCCATTCATACCGAGCAGGGAAAGACATGGCACCTCAGAAACAGCCTGGGTTTCAGAAGCACAGAGACATGGGCCAGGCCACAGCACACTGATCAGCTGCCCCCCAGTTGTCCTGAGTATACCTTCGCTGCCGAGCAGGGCACAGAAGGACGTCTGGCATGCCTGCCCAGCAGAGGGACGCCAGTACTGCCCTCCACAGCTCTGCTGGTCACTAGTCTTTGGTCTTTTTCAGAGAGGACCTACATCCCTCACTCCTGCCAGAAGCAGCCCTACCTGGGGAGGCGCCCATGTACTTACAGTGCCCCGCTATGGGAGTTCTAAAAGCAGAAAGACATTGGTTTCCCTAGTTCTCAGTGCCCAGCCAGTGAGGCATAAGGCAAGCTTGCCAAAGAGAAACAGAGAGGGAGGGAAGGTAGGAGGGAGGGAGTATTCCTCCTCATTCAGAGACTGTCTAAAGTATCTTTGATGTTAATTTCTAAAAACACATGAACAACTTTCTTATCAAACATCCTTTGCCCCAAATGTCCTTGTAAGAGCAAAGACCATTATTACACCAATAATCTAAGAACACTAAGCCCTCGGGGCTGGAGAGATGGCTCAGTGGTTAAGAGCATTGCCTGCTCTTCCAAAGGTCCTGAGTTCAATTCCCAGCAACCACATGGTGGCTCACAACCATCTGTAATGATGTCTGGCGCCCTCTTCTGGCCTGCAGACATACACACAGACAGAATATTGTATACATAATAAATAAATATTTAAAAAAAAAAAAAAGAACACTAAGCCCAGAAAGAAAAAAACCTACTTCCCTATCCAAAAATACAGACTCTTTGGCAAGAAGTGAATACTGCCTATGCTATGAGCAGTAACAAAACTTCCCCCACCTTAATAATACAGAAAAAAAAAAAACCTATGAACTATAAACCATGCGGAGTAGCAGAAACACTACCCAGTTACTACAAGGCTCTGAAACACACAAGGTGAGCAAGCAAGTCCTACCTCGAGGCCAGTACAGGCTGAGTGTGAGACAATTCTAGCACACACTGCATGGACATGGATGAGCACATGATATTCAGGTCCTGGAATGTCTCTGTACCCAGGGCACTGTATGCTGTGCTTGCCGGATCCAGGGCTCAACCACGCGGATACCTGGGCAGGAGGTGATGTGCAGGACTTGACTCCCACTCCCAGCTCCACAAAGCTTCGAAGATTGTGAAATTACAAGGTATCCCTGGAACCACAGAACCAGGAGAGCAGCCATGATGAGCCAAGACTGGGCAGCGCCCTGGGCACAGAAACCATTTCAAGTCCTCGTCATTCCTCGTCTGGACTGTTCCAACACCCTCACTGCCTGGCTGTGCAAAGATGGTGCCAGTTGGGTGGAATATACCAGCAGGAACCAGGAGGAGGGTTGGACCTGTGACCGGGGCTTGGGAGAATTCATGTAAATGGATGCCAGCTGGGCAAGCTGTGCCCCAGCCAGCACAGGGCACTGGGGAAGAGCGGGCACATCATCCTTCAGTGACCAGAGGGGCTGACTTCAGAAATATCCAGGCTCAGCCATCCTTGCATTACCTGGTGAGCTCTAGCACACTGAAAGACACTACTTAGAAGGAGCGGGAGGAGATGGGAGGGGCAGTGGTGGGAGACAGCGGCTGAAGCTGTTCTCTGGCCTCTGCAAACACGTGCATATACCTGCACACATGTGTATCTACCCCCACACACAGACATGCACACTAAAAGAGTAAAGGGAACTTATGATGGCTCTCACCTCCCCCATGGAGATCAAAATCACACATGGATACAGTTTCTTGTCTCCTTCGGAGCCAGTGACACCCAAATATACGTCAACCTTTGTTCCCACCTTGTGTTGAGTTCATGCGCGCCAACTTAGCTACTTAATCTTTCAACAGATCCGTCAGCATTGTGAGAATAAAGATCACTCAAAATGGCTGTGCCGCGTTCAATAAACTGGCGTAGACAGCAGGACATCCCAGGCTGGTGTGAACACTTCCTGCTACGAAGGTGGGGAGCTCCTGTCCTCTCTACAGCCCTTCAGCACCCCAATTCTTATTCATTCTCCCACCAGTCAGAAGCACCAGCAGGGACAGCCCCTGGGCCAGATGGTGTTGGAAACAAGATCAAGGCCTGTTCCTCTGCCCCATGGGAGGAGCTCACAGTCTGGGGGAGAATGGTTCTGCTAATCCCCTCCTTTCCAACACAAGACCCAAACAAACTGCACACCCTTGATGGACCTGCGGGCTGCCTTCACCAGACAAGTCCTCAAAGGGGACAATGCTCGCAAAAGACGGCAAAGGCCCTGGAAGTGACCTAAGTGCTGGTTCCCACAGACACGGGGTACCCTGACTCACTCACTGGAATATACCATTGCCCTCTGACCTGGCTCCTGATGAGGGCAGACCCAGAGGCCCGGCGAGGAGAGCAGGGACAGGGAAGCACTATCACTATCGGTGAGTGTCTCTCATATGGCATAATTAAAGCTGGCTGAAGGATGCCACAGCAATAAAGAAAGGATCCCTCCACAAACCTGCCATTTTACAGACGGGGAAACTGAGGCTGGGAAAGGGCCGTCCCTTTCCTGGTGGACCAGCAGCCCTTGAGCTTAGCATCCATGAGGAGGAGTCAGACTATTAACGGTTGCTCTTACACTGCTGTGACCACAATGCTTGACAGAAACACTCCATCGTGGCCAGGAGAGGACAGTAGATACTGCAGTTCTTGGTGACAGGAGCCTGTGGCAGCAGTGGTACACATCACAGTGGATTAGGAAGATACATGAAAATGAGGGGCTGGCCACTCCCAGTGGCCTACTTCCAGCTAGCCTTACTTCTTAAAGGTCCCACAGCCTCCCAAAATAGCGCTACCCACTGGGAAACCATGCTTGATGCATGAGCCGTGGGGGCATTTCAGACGTGGGCCATCACAGAGGGTAACCAGAGAATCTGACATGCACGCTGAAGGCCATCAGAGGTGTGAAGAACGTGCACTGGAAGCCTGAGACATGAAGAACGTGTGCACACTAGCAAAGGCTGCTGGACCAGGGGAGGGGAAAACATTCCAGGTTAGGTGCTAAGGCACCGAGGCAGAAGGGAACAGCACTCTAGCAAGACAGTAAGGATGGTAGTGAAGCTCAGTAGTGCCATGTGCAGCCGAAGGTCCCCCTGCTGGGGGACGATTTCTTCATACCCCATCTAGACGGCTAAGCCCTCCTGGGTGCTCACTCACCCATGGCCATTCATCTCCACTCACTGGGAACCCAAGGATGCCTTCCCATCAGGTCGGTAGTCCCCAGCCCTGCTTCTCTGTCGTACTATCTCTGCATCCTCCTCTCTGGGGAAGAGGGAGGTGCCTACTGCAGAGTCCTCTTATCAGGGAAAAGGATTATTTATACCTGTAAGTCAGCCGGATCCAGTATACCGAGGATCGTCCCCAATTTCTGTCTTCTCCAGCCTCAGTAGGAACCTGGCACAGGACAGGAAGGTAGGTCTGGAGCCAAGGGAAAGAGGCTGGCATCAGTCCCCAAAGCCTCTCCTGCTCACAGAGAGTGACCAATTGCCAAGAATGCTACAGAGGGAACTGGGCACAGGCAGGACCTAGATCAGGATGGGAATTTGTACATCTCATCCAAGTCTGCCATCCGGTGCTGACTTGCTGGCCTGTGGGTCATGATGGGGTGTATCAAGATGTATTTCCTAAACTGTGTTATTCTGCTGGGGCTTGGAGCAGAGCCCCTTCCCCACACTGGTCATTCGTGGCCTGGAGGAGAACCGAAGAGCAGGACAGAGGAAAAGTGAGCATCACAGCTGGGAGGGGAAGGGCTGTTGTATTCCTTCCTTCTCAACTCCAAGAGGTCCTGGCCAGGATGAGGCGTGTCCACACCTCTCTCCACCCCTTCAGAAGTATTCCCTGCTCCTCTGTCTCCCAAGATTTTCCCCATTCCACATACGGGCTCCTCAGAGGAGCTGCCAACGAGTACCAGAAAAGGCTTGGTAAGCCTTAGCACTCTCATCGTCCCCTCTGACAGGGCAAGACTGTGATGAGGGTAAGAAGGGTGGAAAGAGGGGCCAAGTAGGGCTGGAAGTGTAGATCTGGAGAAGGGTGGGGCAGACCTTAAGTGAGGACCCTACGGCAGAAGCAACGACCTGTGTACAGAACATCCCTGGGCCAAGCGGTCACTCCCAGACCTCACAGCCTAGCTCACTTTGCCTTGTTCCAAGGGGGCTGAGTTGCTGAGCTGCACAGCAGCGTCCTAGGCCCAGCGAAGGGCCAGCACATAGAGGCCTGTGAGTTTGCAGAATGGGTGAGCCAAAGGTCTGGCTAGATTTCGGGCTAGTCCAACGTATGGAGAGTCATGGTTCCAGGGGGCATCATGCTCTCCCCTAACTTCTGAGCTGAAAAGGCTGGCGATCATGGCCAGTCATTGGGACCCCGATGGGGACAACTGTGAAGGCACCTCACATTGCATTGCTAGACACAGATGGTACAGGTCACCTCACAGTGGAGCTGACAGTTCACCTCACAGTGGAGCTGACAGTTCACAAGTACCGTTCCTCCCTTGCCAACCGGAAGCACCAGCACAGAACCTTCAGAGCTCCCTGAAGCACAGCCCGTTCTCTGCTGGTACCCAGACCCTTTAGTGCCCTCAGGGTGAAGTCCTGGCATCCACCTGGCACTGCTTCCTTCTTCCTTTACACAAAGCCTCTGCCTGTAGCCTCCGTACCAGCAAGGGCAGAGTCACCTGTCTTTCCGCACCCAAGCAGCCTCTCTGCACAGAGGTCCTGGGATTTCTCCCAGGGCAGGAAGACAGTCTGGGCTCATCTTTGTTCTTCAACAGCACAGTGGCTCCAGGGACTTGGCTCTGCCAAAATTTGTGAACCCAGCTCTGTGCCCTGGGTAGACACTGAGGATGCAGGAGATGCTTACTGCCTCCAAAGGAGTCATAGTTGAAGGGATGGGACCATAGGACCCAGAGGAGAAATAGGGACTGGGCGGTCAGGGGACTCTTCCTAGAGGAGATGAGCAGAGTCCCTGGGGAGAACATGTCAGGAGTACCGTAAGGGAAGGCCCTGAACAGGTAAGCACACAGAAGTGACAAGGGATGAGGAGGTACCAAGCCAACCCCTACCAAGGCATAGCTGGCAGAGCAGTTCCCGCTCAGAGGCCAGCAGAGACCACCAAGGGGACTGGCCATGCAGCTGACCCTATGCGCTGCCACCCACCTTTGAGCCCCACTGCCATGGAAGCCTGCAAACATGCCATTCCTTGTGGCTGCCCTGCCACAGAGGACTGGGTCCTGAGCGCCGCGGTGTCTGCGGCCAGCGTGATCTGTTATTATCCCCGTCAGTGGGCCGGCCTGTGTGCATTCCTCGGTGATGAGTCTGGCCTCCTCACAGGGTCTAATCAGCGCCCAATCGCCCCGGCTTTGATCTGCTGCACTCTCTGCAATGCCATACCTGACTTACAATCTGATCAGTGACTATCCCACCCAAGCCAAAATTACCCCTGCAGAGGGCCCACAGAGCCCACTCCCGGCTCTTCCGGGGAGTCCTTTCTGAGAGGGCTGTTACGGCCTCCTGCCTGACAAGCCAGCTCCCTCGCCTTCATCTTTGCCTCCATGCGTTCATCACCCATCACGTCCAGGCTCCGAAAGGACTAGGTCATGCCCTGTCCATCAGTTACCATTGCTGGGACCCCTGTCTTGTCCCCACCCAGTGTCTACACACAGCGAGGTGTCGTCAGTGCTACTGCTGGCCCAAGAGCTATGACTCTCAACTATAGATACGCCATGTCTCAGACGGCCTTTTCATCTGCTCTATTCACGTGTCCCCAGCTCACTATCACGCATGCCCCCAGCTGACTCTGCTTAGCTCCTACCATCCCATGTAGGTCCTTTGGGTGGGGCCCGACCGCTTCGGTTCACACGGGTGAAGATCTGAGTGTGAGTCCCACGCAAGCCTGTGCTGCCAATAAAAGTCATGCCCCTTCTTTCTTCTTAGCTCACCTCACCTCCCACCAGCTCCAGCTTCCAAGCCTCTTCCGGGGAGAAGGCTAGTGGCTTTGTTCTAAAGAGAAAAGCAAGCAGAAGATGAAAAACGCTCCTGAGTCCAGCCAAGGGGCCTCGCTGGTCTGTGTGCAAGGCCGAGCTGGGCACTGGAGGCACAGGTGACCTGCTCAGGCCTCGCCTTGGGAAGCTCAGTTTTGGCGGGAGAAATCCAGAATAACAGTATATTGACCCCGGTCAGGGTAACAGACTGCATCGTCAAAGACAGGGAAGAAGCTTGCTGTGGCAGTACCCGAAAGACAAAAAGCCAGCATTCAGGAGGCAAGAGGACTGTGGGTTCTAGACTAGGCTGGCTTGTATATTAGGAAAGAAGGAGAGAGCCAATGAAGTATGCAAACTGGAGATGGGGAAACTCCTTCAGCCAATGGCCTCTGGGAGGCTGGACTAGGTTGCAGCGTGACTTCTGGGTACCCAGAAAAGCCGCCACCCTGCCCAGCTCAGCCTCCTCTTCTTCCCGCACTCCACACCTTGAGGTTGGACCCCCATTCCTGTTCCGTGAGTTTTCCCCTTTAATATGAAGAAAAATCTTAGAATACTCTTTTCGGAGTCAACTTGGGATTATTTGACTCGCGTTTCTCCCTCTTTTACGCCTTCAGCTTCAAAGTAGGACAGTCTGAACTGGGTTTTGAGAGCTTTCTGGACAAGCAATGACTACTCAAAGGCATGCTGCTTGGCTCGCCCAGCAGCCAGAAGCCAGACCCTGTGCGGGGTGCTGGAAAGTAGGCTGTGAGGCACAGGGGCTCAAGGCAAGCAAGGGAGTGGACCCTGGGGCCTGGGTCTGTACCAGCCCTGCTCCTTGGCAGCCTCAGGAAAGTATCTTCATCTTAGTGTTTCAGCTGCCCAACCCAAATGGGGGGAAAACCACTGTGTCTGTGTTAAGAGGCTATCACAAGGACATAGCTCCTACAAGAGACAGGAAGCGGTTATTGGTTCAATCTTCCTTCTAGTTGCTTTGGGCAGTACATATGCTGTTCCCAATGTTTGTCCCATCAGGGCAGGTCCCTTTCTACCATCTTGCTCAGGAGTTCAAATGCACCACTTCCAACAGATTATTGTCTTAGCATCACAGAAGACCTGACTGTCCCTGGCAAAGCAGCTTTTACTGTCCATCCTGCTCATCTCAGTTGAGGCTAGAGATGTCTACTTGATGTGGGAGTGTCATATATCAATCTGTTGATTTCATTGGTTAAGTAATAAACCAACTGCTTGGCCTCATACCTTAGAACATAGGTGGGTGGAATAAACAGAATAGGATGCTGGGCGGAAGAGGAAGTGAGGTCATACTCTGCTCTGCTCCCAGAGAGACCCAACAGCTCTGCTCTCTGGAGCAGAGACACCAGGATGGACGGAGGCTAGACTCTTCCCGGTAAGCGCACCTTGGGGTGCTTACACACATCATTAGAAATGGGCTCAAACCCAGGATGGACGGAGGCTAGAATCTTCCCGGTAAGCGCACCTTGGGGTGCTTACACACATTATTAGAAATGGGCTAGTCCAGGTGTGAGAATTAGCCTGTAAGGGTTAGAGTTCATGGGCCAAGCAGTTCTTAAATGAATACAGTTTGTGTGTTGTTATTTCGGGCCTGAGCTAGCCAAGCGGCCGGGGTGTTGGGGACGCAGCCCCGCCGCTCTTACTTCAACATCTACTGTGTTCAAGCACCATCCTTCTCTCTGGATTTGAGGTTGTTCCCATAGATACCACCTGGGGGCTGGTTCTGGAAGAGACCCCGCCTACATGTCTTAGCTGCCACAGAAGGACCCTTCAGCTGCCCTTCTCTAGCCTGGTGCCACCAGGGCTGGTGGCCCTCCATGCCTGGTCCTGACAATGCTTCCTCATCTGGTGACCCTGGCCAAACCTGCTGGGGATTGACAAACTGTTCTTCATCCCTTTCAGCCAGCACCGCATGCCAAGAACCCAGAGAAAAGTCAGCTAAGGCCCCAGGAACTCACAGCTGAGGGCCAGGCCATGGTATCAGAGATTAACTCCAAGGTAAGGAAGCTCAGATCCACAGGGAGCTCCCGAGGGTTTGGGGACCCACTGCGGCAGTTCACAGTGCTTGGGTCTGGCTGCCTCCCCACCCCGGCTATCCCACAGCGCCGTCCCGTTCCACACTATTCTCGGGAACACTCTGGTAACACTTCGCTCTCTCACTTCTGTGACCCTGACTCCATACTCTGGACTCATTCAGTGGGAGGGTCCCTGCATGCCGTTTCCTGTCACTCAACCTGCTACCAAACAAGCCACAAACGTGCTCTCCCATCCAGTCCTGGGTCGTCCTATACCTCCTCGCGGGACAGAACCTATCTCCTTGTTCCAACATCAGCTGCACAGGACTGTCTGGTGGCCAGGCCCAGCATCTTTAAACATGTACAACCCACAGACTTGTGGTGTGCCCCAACCCTCCCCGCTCAGTTCCCTTCTATCCCAATCCCCTTCTTTTGGCCCTCTGCTCCCTGTCCATTCCAGCTTCCAGAACTTTCCACTGGGGCCCCTTGGCTAGCACCAAATCAAATACTGGTTGGAGCCCAGATTTGCTAGAGTCAGCTCTTGATTTCTGCACAGGTTCCCCTTACTAACTTCTGAGTTCTCTAAATGGCTCCTGTTCTCCCTTCTCAGTCAGTTCTAACCCTCTGTTGTCCCCACCTCGACCCCACTGCACAGGTCTGCATCTCTGGAGGCATAGGGGTTGTCTATACTGGGGTTCCTCGGGTACCACAGCAGCACTCTCCAGGGTAGCCTTATGCAGCTGTGTGTAGCTACAGCTGTTACCTCCAGACTAGATGGCCCCTCCTGGAGGGAGGGAGCAGCTCACCAGCAAGGATCTTGCAAGACCCTCCAAGTCCCTCCCAGGCTGTGTAAGTGGTGGAGTGCTATGGGAAGGCGGACTCTTCCTGCACACTGAGCAGGGAATTCCAGCCATGCAGCTCTCACGAGTCACTGCCCCTCCCAGGATGGGCTATTTGGCGATGAGGCTCCTAGAGGTAACCCCATGAATGCACTGGTTCACCAAACTAGACTTGGGTGGGATCCTCTCATTCCTTGTCCTTGTCTTCTCTAGCTAAGGTGAACAGAAACAGATTCCCAAAGAAAGGTCATGTAGCAGGTTGGGAGAGGGGTGCGACCCACATCTGACCAGGGGTGAGGGCAGCAAGCCCTGGCCTGTGTACAGCCCACCATCCTTCCCATATAACACCTGACACCCTCAACTACCTGACCTGGCTTAACATAAGCTTTGTTTTCCTTCTTAGCTAATCTCTATCCCTCCAGCTAAGAAGAAAGGTTTTGGAGAAAGCTGTATTCTAATGGCAAGAGACAAACTCTGAGATGACCACATCACAGAATGAGGCTCCAGCATATTGTCACGCCAGTCAACCTGGAGCCCAGCTCTGTCGTTCTGAGCCCTGCTTAAGATCTTCTTGGCTTCCTACTGCCTGGAGAATTCAGCTACACAGCACAGCAAGGAGGAGGAAAAAGGTCTCAGACACCAAGCACCGCCTTTGAAATGTAGACAGCCTGCCTGTGGTGCTATCACGGTCCTGATCTGGTGTTCAAAGTCACACTGAGGAACAGGGCTGAGAAGAAAAGCTGAGGGCATCAGAACCACCCAGCTGGGGCCTTCCAGGTGGGCATTTCTGGGCTCTAGAGCTGCCCAGGGTGCCGCCGCCATTTGGTAAACATGCTAACGTCTGGGCCTCAGAGAGGGTCTGCCACCTGAGAACATGCCGCAGCTCTTCATGGCACCCCCACTGCTCAGCTGTCCTGACTGGACAAACTGCCGGTCTGCTTGGCCCTGAGGAGCTTTCCTTGACCCTTATCCTGGGAGATAAGCAAGATGGAGGTCAGTTCTGTGGTGGGGAGGAGGGACACTGTGGTACCCAGTTCTAGGCAACTTCACCTCCCAAAAAGCCCCTCCACCGCTACCATTACTCATTGAAACAGCCTCTAAGATTCACAGATGTGCATGGCCAGCTCTTGCCAACCACTCGGATGGTTCCCAGCAGTCTGTGAGGCCAGAACAGCTAAGCCAGGTCTAGCATGATCCTCCAGTCTCCCAACCCCTTCCTGGACGACCCATGTCCCAGTCAGAACGACAGCCTCTCACCCCACCTCAGACACACCTTTCAATCCTAGGCAGCTGAGTCTCACAGGAAGAAGGCAGCTGATTACATAACACAGTCCTAGCTGCTGGCTAGTGATGAGGTTTCAGTGCAGTGGGCATCTCCTTGAGCCTCAATTGCTACCTGGCCTACAGACAGCTGGGCTGCTCAGTGGGATGAGAATGGAGCAGCTTTGAGGAGCACGGTGGGGTTCAAAAACGAGGAGGCACCATCAGCTATTAGTGCCCTAGACCAGTTACCTCCTCTCCAGACATTCATGGGAGCCAGAGGAGGCAGAACGTGGGTCTTTGCATGTTACCCAAGCAGCAAAGAGTCAGAGCAGAACCCTGAAGATGACATGATGAGACACCCGCTAAGCGAGGTGGAGGGGAGATAGCAATGCCAGAGAGAGGTCACCAACCCGAGACCTTGGGGGTGATTTGAGAGCTCCTGAGCTCAGCATTCAAGGGCCTTTCTAAGTCACCCCAAAATTCAACTCTGACAGAACCACAGCCCATGCTTCAAAACACAGTGCCTAGCAGGCCTTCCTCTGGGAAGCTACTGTCTGTTCCTGAGCCCCAAGCCTGGTTTGAAAACTCTGGGGCAAGCTCAGGATCTACTCTACCCCCAGCAGAGGACACACCAGGAGAGCCGCCCTGGACGGCACAACGTCGAGGAAGCAGCAACTTCCTGGCAGGCCTGGCTCTCCACCACACCACACAGCTGTCCAGCAAAGGTCTAGTGAGCACTGACCCAACTGAGCACTGCAGACACCACAGGTGCAAGTTCCACCTCATTTCACCCCAACAACAGCCTCAGACACACCCAACTGCCGCTACTGCTCACAGCAAAGAGAATGGACTGGACGACATTGCCGAACTGGGCTCTGCTGGTGGCTCTAATCACCACGGCCTACACCTTCTGTCAAGTGCAGGGCTGCAGGGCGGGCCCAGGACTGAGCTGTTCTAGTGAGCAAACCTCTGACGTCTGGAAGGCTCCTGGCTCTAGGCTTTATAGGCATCCTGACGTCTACCCTTCGCCCCGGCGAAGCCACTGTGCTGCCCAGGCCAAGATTCCGAGGACTCACTGCCCTGCCCACATCCAGACCAGACAGCAAACAAACAGGACACAGGGCAAACCCATGAACCTCCCCCAAGCAAGCTCTCCCACACACTGGGGAGACGTCCACCACCTCAGACTGTGGACAATGCCACAGCAGCATTTTCCCGTCCAGAAGATGACACACGTGTTCCAGGCCGGGAGTCTCCTGTCTGGAGAATCCTGGGTGCTGGGCCTGTGCAGGAGCAAAAGAGCCTTCTCTGCGACCCAGGGTCTTCAGAGGCAAAGCCAGTCATCGCTCCAGCCACAGGTGGGAGCCCTGCCCTCCCAGCGCTACCGGGTCACCACACTGCCCACATCTGAACTCAGGACCTAACCTGGAAATGCTGTTCAGCAGCTGCCACCCAGACGGAGGTACCAGGGGCCTGCAACCCAAACTGCTCCTTCCTAGTGGGCCACACAGAGAGCATTCCAACCAGGGCATCCTGGCCTGCTATGCTTGCCCAGCACCCTCACCAAGTTTCCCACACTTTGGCCCATGCTGCTCTCCGCCAAGTCTGTGCTTCTAGTCCACAAAAGCCTCACTCCTTCACAGATATGCCAGTTTATGGGTTCCAAGCCCCTCAGCCTGGATCCTCTCATCTGTGACTGGTCACAGATACATAGACGCGCACACACACACACACACACCAATCCCAGGTAACAAGAAGTATGCTGGCTTCATGCAAAGTGCCACATTGCCCTGGATCCTCTATCTCAGTCAACAGTCATACGAAGACACACGAAGACACAAAGATACACAGACCCATACAAACACACGCACGCGCACACACACAGAGACACATGTGCACATACCAGTCTCAGGTAACAGCAAGCATGCCAGCCTCATGCTAAGTGCCATGCTGCCCCAGCTGCCTCCATTGCTACTCTCAGTCCTTAGCTTGCTCAGAGCAGTCTTGAGTCAGAAAATACCACAGACGGAGGTTTAGCCAGCGAACCGTTATTTCTGGGTTCTGGATGTTGAGAAGTTGAAGATCAAGGTGCAGCATGGTAGGTTTCAGACGAGGCCCTTCCCTAGACTGTAAATGCTGCCTCCTTGCTCTGAGCTCATGTAGCAGGGACCCGGGAAGCAGGCTGCCCAGTGTCTCTCCTTCTAGAGACAATGATCCCTGTAATCTGCCCTTGAGACCTCATCAAACCCAATCACCTCCTAAAGGATCCATCTCCAAATAGCATCACACTGGGGATTAGGCCTTCGAGACACGTGAACCGGCCAAGTAAACAATGCAGTCCAGAGTGCACCTGCCACAGCCCACGCTGCCTAAAGAGGACACTCACACACAGAGGCTCCTTGATGAGCAAAGGCCGCTAGACAGTAGGAGAGTTAGACTCAAATCCAAGCCTTTGCGACCAAAAGCTAGGACTCCGAGCTGGGCTGCTCCAGTGCGGAGACCAAAGTCCAGAGACGCAAACAGCCAGGGTCACAGCCCCATGATTGTCCGCCATATCCCAGTCACCGAGATCACTGCAGGATACAGGCACTCAGACTAGGGAACCCTGTTGTTCAGGTAGGTCTCAACCCCACCTCTACTTCCCAACAGCCCTCACCTCCTACCCCCTCCTGCCTCCCTCATTCCCCCACGTTTCTCCGTGCGTTCTCCCCTCACAGCCGCCAGTCACAGGCCCCATTCTCACTTCCTTCCATTGCTGCCTCTGTGTGGTGTTTCTTGGTGCAGGCACAGCACTAAGAAGGAAGCCAGCAGGTGGGTGGGGTTACAGTCAGCACTGAGAGGCTGAGGTGGGAGGAGGATCCCAAGTCCTTGGCCAGGGGGGGGAGGGGGCACAGCAAGACCCCCTAAAGGGAAAGAGGGAAAGAAAAGCAGACAAGCCATAGGCCTTGTCCCACCCTGGAGCAGAGCTAGAGAGAGCAGCCAGCTGTGCTGTGGGGTGAGCGGAGTGACCGCTTCAGAGAGCGCTTTGTCCTTCTGGTGTTTGCTTGTCTGTTTGACGTAAGTGCATGCCTATGTTAGGTTGCCCAGGCTGACAAGGAACGAGCAGTCCTCCCGCTTCCGTCCCCTGTGTACGGAGATTTCAGGCCTGCACCATAGACCCAGCACCCTTGCTTGAAATTGCACTGTGATGTGCATCTCAATGACTCTCTCTCTGAAGGTGCACTCCGGTGGTTTTCCTATAGTCAGAGAAACACCCGTCACCACCGTCTGTTCCAGAACATGGTCAGCGCCCTCAAGAAACCTTCCCAGAGCAGTCACCCCGCTGCCCGCCTCCCAGTCCTGGTACATATGTCCATTCAGGCCATTTTGTGTAAATGGAGTTACAAGATATACGCTGCCCATATTCATCTGGCCTCTTTCCCACAGCGGGATGTTTCTAAGGTACGTCTGTACATTCACGCTGTCGCAGGCATCTGTCACGGCACCTCGTGGCCGCTATGGCTAGAGTGATATTCCATCATGGCCACCCCATGGTCAGCCACGGGACATTTTGGCTGTTTCCACTGACTGGCTGTGGTAAGCACTACAATTGTTAGTCCTTGTGAGCAAGTTTGTGTAGACACATATCTTCCATCCTCCTGGGTACAGACCTAGGGCTGTAGAGGCTGGCTCAAAAGGTGGTTGCCCTTTGAGGAATGGCACGTTTTACATCCGACAGTGTAGAGGCAGAGTGGTCCAGGTCTTCTACACCCTCATCAGCTCTTCTTACCTTCCATCTTGATGACAGCCATGCGGGTGGTGTGACTTGGGAGCTCACATGGGAGAGATCAGAATCCCTGATCTGGAACTGTCGTCTCTCCCTCCCAGAGAACTCTAGGGTCAGAGTCTCCCAGAGCCCGCTCCCCTCGGTTCCTCTCTACCCGAAGTCCTCCCCACCTGTCTGTCAATCTCACTGGTCTGTTCTAAGTCTTATAATTGCCCTCAGGGTAGGGATGCACAAATAGAGACAGATCAAAGTGGCTACAACAGCAGCGGCAGAAACAGAGCTCAAACCCTGCAGTCCAGCTCCAGAGCGCTGTCGTGAGCCATCAGACAGGGAGATGCTACAACAAACACAGCTGGCTTTATCCCCCCGAGAGACCAGTTTCCTCCACAGTCTGCCTTGCCCACCACCTATGCCAGCCACACAGTCAACATTTAGTGTTTATGGAAAGCAGTCAGGACGCCCAGGCATGCTCTGCCTCCCTGTATCTGCCCATGAGTGGTTGCCTCTCAAGTCCCTCACCACCCCACCACCCCCGTTCATCCAAAAGGGTTGACCTGAGACTAGACTTGCAGCATGCACTCTAAGAAGCACTATTCTTCCACAGGCCAGCCATCCAGGGGTCACTGAGCCTCTGTCCTCATCTGGAAAAATAGGGATAAAAACAATCCTTCCCCTCCCCCTTCCCTTCCGTTCCCTGGTATCTACTCCCTCTGAGACAAGGTCAGGAACAAGGCTGGGTCTAGCAAGTGTACAGCAGTCTTCACCGACAGGTAGGACCAGAAGAGAGCCATAGCTGACTTGATCCTCCTAGCCAAGGGCCAGGCATCTCTTCCCACTACCCTGAGTCACAGAGCCCAGGTGTCCGCAAATATCCTGAGTGGCCATAAATGGCCAAATGAGACTTGACCGGTGTGGTGTTTCCCTCCCTGGGACGCCATGAGGGAGTGAAGGCACTAGAAGCCACCACAGCTTGTCACCCCAGTGGGTGCAGAGCAGATATGGGCTTCAAAGTCAGCTGGACCCTGGATGCATGAGCACTGCCCCTGGGCACTGCCTTTCTGCACCCCTGCCAGCTGGATGCAAACAGCAATGCCATCCCTTCTTGTGGAGCCTCCAGGAGTGCCACACTGCCGTCTGTACCCAGTTCTACCTACACACTCTGTACTAACCTGGGCACAGGCTGCACCCCATCTGACAGGAGAAGACTGCACTGAGCAGCAGAAGACAACAGAGATGCCCAAAAGCCCTTGTGCTCCCTCCCCTGAGCAAACTGGGGTAGCACCGGGGACCCTCAGAAAAACAGGGTCCACAGAGCAAACTCTTGCACAATCCCCCCCCCAACACAACTTCCCAGCCCAAAGCCACTAGAGAACTGAGCAAGAGGGGTTTTCCAGCCTTACCCCTCCTAATAAACAGGGTGCTGAATGGCCCATCACCGTCTCTGACCCTCTGTGGTCTCAGACTCCATGACCAAAACCGCACAGTTAAGGTACTTAGATTTTCCAATTTTAATCAAGCCCAGCCCCGAGCGACATTCTTCAATAAGGGGGATTTGTTTAGCTTGTTCCAAGCATCAGCCCTACCTTCTACAGAAACACTTTCTCGCTCGGTCCTCGGTCCCACAGGGCACTGAAGACAGACAGCACATGGCCTTCGCAAATCCTCTCCTCACCTGGGGGAACTGTCCACTCACTGCAGGCCACTGCGACCCCCCCCCCAGGCCCACCAGGCTCACCACAGAACCTTGCCCAATAGCACTTTTAACTAACTGGCTCTTGCCATCTCTCAGGAGACACCGCTCTTAGCCACCTATGGCGAATGTGGAGCAGGGGTAGCGCAGGGGTTACCAATCTCATCTTGTGGCTGCAGACACCAAGACACAGAAGAGAAGAAACTTGACCAGGAGAGTTAGCTTCGGGCTGTGTACTTGACCAGTCAATACCAAGCTAGTCTCTTGTCTTTGCTCAGGGGACTCCCCAACTCCCCACTCTTCTCCCACAGCCACACCCCGCTACCTCCAGAGCACAGTGGACAGTGCTAAAGGAGGAGAGGGAGAGCTAGCTGACTTTAGGACAGAGGAAACCTGAGGGGCCTTCACGCGTATCTGACTTCCAGAAGTCATGGTCTCTCCAAGGGTGGGCAGCAGCATTGGGTGAGGCCCTGGCTCTGTGGAACCCAAAAGCACTGAACCCTGAACAGAGACAAGTGTCTACCTGCAAGCAGTGCCTGGGAGGGGGAGGAGACCCATGTCACACCACGAATGTAGCGGTGAGGTCAAGGAGTCAAGTGTGAACCAAGTGTGAGCTGTGACCTGATGAGACCTCCCATGACGAGCATGCCTCTCATGGCAACCCGCCATCTGCAGTTTCCCAGGGCTTCCTCCCACGACAACCTGTGACAGGCAAAAGAGGGCTTCTTTGCCAGTTTTGTCAATGAAGTAAGGGAGGCCATGGAAGGGAGATGACCACCTGGAAAAGGGGACTCGGTACATGGGGACCAGAAGGAGGCACTGTGCTACCTGGGCTGTGCCTCGGCCTTGCTGACTCCTAGGCAGATGAGCAAACACTATCACGGTATCAGTCCCAATCCAGAACCCTCAACCCAACGGCATCTGGTTGCCATAGCAGTTATTTCTCAAGAGGACACAAAGGCCAGGGAACTAAGAACTGGCAAAGCAGAACGCCTCTATAATCACTGCCTGCACCTCACAGGTAACTCTGTATCACCAAAGAAACAGGATGCCCAAGTTCCAGGAAAATGGCTGGTGAGAGAAGATGAAGGCCCTTCCACAGAGAGTTTTGAAAGCAAGGTCTTCTTCCTCTGGGAGACGGAGCCCCCATAGAGCAGCCTCCAAGCTGCCCAAAATCCTAAAAAGAAACTTGTAAGTATGAAACTACCCCGTAAGATCGCAGGGCTCCTGCCACTGGTTATCCACGTGAGGCCAAGGTGACTGTGGCTGTAATAGCCCTGGGGTCAGTGGTACCCTAAGACTTCTCTTGAGAGGACAGTAGACAGGCAGGAAGACAGACAGAGGGGAGAAAGGGAAGAGGGAAGGGCAGCCTCCACCCCAAGCTGTTTCCACTTTTCAGATTTGCTCAAATCCCATAATTGACCTCCACAGAAAGACTCCAGTAGGCAAGCCTGCCTACCAAGACGTCCCAACAGCACTCCAGGGAAAGCCCGATGGAAGCCGAGGGAAGCTCCACAGCCTGCTGCAGCAGGCGGCCAGGCCACACTTGGTGGCTACTGGCTACTCTGCATCACCCTACCAGAACCACCTGGCTAGCCCTGGAAAAAGCTGTGTGTCCGGAAGGCCTGGATCACAGCTACAACTGTGTGTCTGTAGTGTCCATAGAAAGCATATGGGTTTTTTTTTGTTTTGTTTTAAATTTATTTACTTTTATTTTATGTGTATTTGGCATTTTGCCTGCAGATATGTCTAGGTGAGGGTGTCAGATCTTGGCGTTTCAGACAGGTGTGAACTGCCATGTGGATGTTAGGATTTGAACCCAGGTCCTCTGGAAGAGCAGTCATTGCCCTTTATCCACTGAGTCATCCCTCCAGCCCTCAGAAAGCATATTCTTAATAATGAACACAACATGAGCCCGTGTCCCATGGAGCTCACCTAAAGAGACAATGTTACTGTTCCCATTTCGCAGGTGAAGAAACCAAGATGGTGAGGTTAAGAAGCTTGCCCAGGGTCACAAATAGTGAAAGCGGAGGATCCTATGAACAGGGGGAAGGGGGGGGCACATCTGATTCTTTCCACTCTGATCTCATCCCCTAGATGGCAACAGACTCAGAGTCGCTGGGCTCTCCTGCTGGAGGATAAAGTGAGGAAGGAAAGCCCTCTCTCGGGTAACAGAGCCCAGTACAGAGCAGGTACTCAAGAAGCATCTGTCCCTCCTGCCTACAGAGGAAGGACAGGCTCTTCGGGTCCATCTTTTCAGAGTTTTAAGCAGCCTTGGTTCCCTGGCTGGGAAACGGTGACAAATGGCCCCAGCCAGGCAAAGGGCCTGCCTGCCATCTACAGCACTTTCTGCAGCCAGCTGAAGGGACAATTCCACCTTCAAGGCCCCGCCAGGGATTGCCTCCTTCTCTGAACTTGGCCTTTCAAAGCGGCTTTCATTTATCGGGCTTTAATGTCTCACATGATTTAATCGGAAACACGTGCCTTGTAAATATCGTCTGTCATGTTCCATCAGGTTCACAGGGAAAAGTACAAGTCAATAAACAAAGGTTGTAGCATAAATCTACCTTGAACACATAATACCTCAAATAGGAAAAGCAAAACACGTGTGGCCTCTGACCTGCGCAGTTTCATGAGCAGGAATCCGGGGGATAGTTGGGACCATTCTAAGACTTCATAATTACTAGGGAGGTGGGACTGGTCTGTGTGCACGGTGCCAGCGCAGAGCCGTTCAACAAAAGACAACATACCTGGCAGCACCTGCCAAGTCACACCTAGCACAACCCGTACCCAGCAGCCCCAAAGCAGAAGGGCAAGAGTGCTCTGTAGGCATCTTTCTTAAGAAGGGGGGCCTTCCACAATTTCCTCCCATGCAGGACACAGGGGAAGATGGTATAGTAACAGCCTTAGGCTTTCCTTCCCATCCCCTTCCTCTGCAGCACTCCAAGAGTCCTGAAGTGCAGACAAGGAAAAGCAGGGGAAGTCTAGGGAGTCAGTGAACCTAAGATCTAAGACCCAGTTCTGCCACTCAGGACCACGTGCTGACAAAGATAGGGTTCATGCACCCCAGCATGAACTGGGCTGGTCCTATTCAATGTTCAAATCCACCCATGCTAGGAAAGTAATTCCGTCAGCTTTAGGTGGAGAGCAAAGGTAGGAGTGTGTGAGGCAGCAGGAAGGTGTCTTTGGGTGGGGAGCAAAGGTAGGGGTGTGTGATGCAGTAGGAAGGTGTCTTTGGGTGGAGAACAAGGGCTGGAGGCTGTGTGGCGCAGCAGAAAGGAGGTCTTCAGCTAGACGAAGAGCAATCCTTGCCCACAGAATTGTTACAGGAATCATCAATCGCTTGGTATGTTCTAGAATACTACCATAAAGCATCCTATAGCTATGTCTCCTTTTTATTAAACTCACAGGTCTCAGAGTCACAGTCCAGGAAGTCCTGTCGTGGACGTAACATAACCCTTTCTGACGTGGTGCTGGGGATGGGGCTCAGCACAGGCATTTTCCAGCAGGTTGCAAGTTGGGCCGATATTCCGTGCCCAACTCTAAGAATATAGTAAGGGACCAAAGGCAGCATGCCGGCCTAGAACCCAGCAGCGTCTAGATAGACTGCCTCTGCCCACATCTAGCTGGATCTCTCCTGAGGCAGCCTGGCCCACACCCAGCACACAGCGGCACTTTCCGCAGCAACAAGCATCTCCTTGTTTATTCTGTCTCTACCAGGATATAAAGTCCACGTTGACAACTCTAGTAACAGCAACCCTTGCCAGAAAAGGGTCACCAGTCCACAGTGGCACTCCGTGACTGGAGCAGAATAAGAACGGAAGCCCTGCCTTCTGCTTCCACATATTAAGAGAATGGAGGGATCTTTGAGATCAAGTTCAAGAACCCATGCGTGTCCCACACCTGAAATACAGCCTCCCATGTGTCAGACCCCGCTGATGGTGTTGGGGGAGGGGGAAAGAACTGGTGGGGAGCCGGGAGCTAAATAAATAGTTCTGGCAGCCAGGTGGCAAGACTGGTACTTAACTACCTACATGAGCAGGTGGGCTAGAGAGCCGGTGCACGGATAACTGAGCCCATGAATAACAGATAAGCGAGCATATGGATGAATGAGTCATTTGAACAGCGCCCCTGACTCATCACTAAAGTCGGGGCGCTGCTCGGCCCTCCTTCACATCACACAGAAAGATTCCCCTCTGAGCCCCAACGCGGGAGCACTTCCTGCCCACTGGTGTGTGCCCTAAGGCAGAACCAGAGCAGGGGCTGCGACACACTGTGTCTGTGGCTCAGGAGCTAGAGGAATGGCTCAGGGGTTGAGAGTACTTGTTCTTGCAGAAGATCCAGCTTTGATTCCCAGCACCCACAGGCTCGCAGCTGTCCACAGTTCAAGTCCCAGGCACGGACATGGTACACAGACATTGGTGCAAACAAAACAATTTAACATGCAATAAAATATACAAATCTAAAAAACAAAACTTAGGAGGGGCGGGGAAAGAGTCTGTGGATGAATGGCTGGGTAGGTGGGTAAAATACAAGTAGGTGCCAAGCGTGAGAAAACAGATGTGCGGGGTAGAAGGGTAAAAGCCGAGTAGGCAGCTGGGTGGGTGACAGGCTTGCTGGTGGCGGTCACGAAGGAACACGGGGCACATGAGTGTCAGAATGAGAGAAGATGAGTCCTTGAACAAAAGAAAAGCAGGAGGCAGGTCTACGGGTCACTATATACTGGGTCAGAGGGTTCACACCCCTGAAGCTGCAATTCAGCTGGCAGAGGCCACTCCGCTGCCACTTTCCCAGATGCCATCTCTCTTCCGGCAGGAACAGGCAGACATATACCTTAGCCATCATAAGGGACAGCCCATAGCCTTTACTCTGCATTCAGTATGTGCTGCGCTCTGCAGCCCTGAGAGCCACTCTCGCTCGCTCGCTGGCTCACCCTCACTAAGCCTGCAGAAGGCAGACTGGCGGGCACGCATGAAGGACGGCTCTGAAAGGTGAGGGACTCAATCCCAAGAACATTCACTTCTGCGCAGAGCGACGAGTTCTTCAATGCCACCAGAAGCGGTGCCCAGAACAGCCAAGCCTACCAGGGCCAGCCAGGACCCTGGAACCCAGGGAAGGGCTCCCTGACTTGTCCCACAGGCTCCCCCGCCAGTGCCTGTCACGCTCCTGCAAACGCGGTGCCTCCTGCGGACCCCCAGCACATGTGGGAAGCCAGTGCCAGGCACCCTCCCACACATGTGAATGTTCCTAAACAGAGTAATTAGAGTGGTGTTTAGGTAACTTTTACACAGGCCCCTAATCAGAATCACATGTGGGGTGGAGCCAGCCGTGGTGGCCAAGCCGGAGAGGCTGGTCAGTCCCCGCCCCAACACAACTGCCACCCTCTGCCTCCTGACACCAAGTGTCTCTGCCTGCACCCTCCCCAGCGTGGAAACTACCCACACCCGATTACAGACAGGCCAAAGGGAAAACACTTGTGGTTTCGGGGGCTGAACCACCCACCAGCACCTCTGTAATCCAGCATGACACACACAAGTCAGACTCTGCATGGACCTTCCAGACCATCTACTAGAACAGCAAGTAAACCTGAGAGGGCAAGAATGAAGTGCTTCCCGTCCAGGTTAGTGACCACAGCACCGGTGGAATATTCCTGAAGCCTAGCCGAACCACGCCATTCTCTAGCTCTCCCTTCCACCTCCAGGTACAAGCTCACCCTCACAGCTCAGTTCAGGACAGGCAGCCAGTCACACAGAAGGGCATGGCCCAGTTTCTGTTCTTGCTGGTTCTTAGTCAAGGGTCTATACTTCCTAGAGCCTTTGTTTGCTACCTAATGGAGATGCCACAGGAAAACCAACTGCTTCGCTGGCCTAAGGGAATCACGTGGCTCCAGACGTAACGTGTAACATGGTTTTCTCAGGCCACGCTCCCCTCTGGTTTGCTGTGTGGCCTTAAGCTAGTTCCTTGGGGTCTCTGTGTTTCAGTAGGTTCCTCACTGAATGGGACGTTTGGGCCTGCCTTCACTGACAGGGCCTGAGAACCTGGTCTAACTATCGTCCTCTGAGGAACATTCAAGGCCAATTGTCCTTCCCAGACTCATCCCAGGCAAGTTCAGCCATACCTCTGCTCTGGCAACACCTAGCTTTTGCCAGTGTCTAGCACAGAAGCCCACACTCCCGGCCATGATCTATCCTTCCCTTCGGCGGTGCTTCCTGAAGCTCTGCCACAATGCTGGATCCCCGGCAAGGCACAAAGCTACCCTCTCCCAATGCAGCAGGTTCTAAGCCCTGGGCAGGGGAGGAGGCAGGCCTGTATCTGACTACCTGGTCTTGTGGATAGGTCTGAAGAACCCCAGTGATTTACTCATTTGGGGGTGCTCACTGTACTTATGCCCTATGTGCTGGGTCCTGTCCTTTGGTTAGGACGTGGACTTACAATCTGCTCGCTGTGACCAACACTGCGGCAGGTGATTGCCAGTGATGAAGCCTGGAGATGCAGGGTCTTAATGAGTCCGGCTACAGCAGGGGTCTCAGCAGTGGGCTGGCCCGTGCCAGGTTTTGAGGGGTAAGGAAGCCCTTACCTAGTCAGTGAACAGAAGGAAGGCTTCCCACGAGGTCGGGGGGGGGGGGGGGGCGGGCAGCCTCTTCATGACACGCCTGCCACTTGCGCCACTAGAGCCTTAGGGTACAAGACCAGGAGGAACTAAGACCCTCCTGCCCTCCACTTCCCAACCTCCCCCATTCTCTGCCTGTGCCAGGGCTTCTCAAATTTTATCTACTTGCCACTCTGTCTGCCTGAGAAATTATTACATAACTCCAGGCACAAAGAGATGTAAAAGAGCGACGCAAATCAAACACTGACTTGTAAACGGGCTGGAGAGACAGCTTGCAATCATCGATAACTCCAGCCCCAGGGGAGCTGATGCTTCCACGGGCACTGCACACATGTGGTGCACAGACACACACACACGCACATAAGATAAAAATAAAGGAAAAAATAAATTAAAAAACAAACCAAACATTTAATGTTAATAATAAATCATAAAAAATTCATTTAAAAACAATTCTTTGGCTTACATATAAGCTTACCATTCATTAAAGATGAAAGTGTGTTTACATACTAGTGAGGTGGATGTGCTTATCTTTTATATAAGGAGTTTTTATATAAACATCTTCAACATGTTTCAGAGTTGATTTATATTTTGACTTTATAACATGCCATACTGAAATTGCCACTTTGCATAAATATATAGTATAAGATGGCAAAAGTATGTTTAGGGCCATTTCTGAAATGGCTGGAAATTTTGTTCTAATCCCAAGTCAAAATTCATCTAATAATTTTTTTAATAGGAGAGCACAAACATTCATTTAAAAAAAATGAAACAAGTCAGCAACTTACACAGCAATTTTTTAACATCATTCTAAGACAATATACTCCAAAGATACATAACTTGGTACGCGCTAAGAAATGACAGTAGGAAAATATTAAAGTATTTTCTTTCTATAATTAAACCATTATGCTTCTGTAAAAGCAAAAAACTATGCATACCAAAACTCTGCATTTTTATAACATACAACTGTCTTGAATCTGAACTGAGGAGTCTCAGGCAGTGATGGAGGAAGGTCACTGGTTAAATAAAGAAACTGCCTTGGCCCTGATAGGTTAAAATTTAGATAGGCGGAGTAAACAGAATGCTGGGAGGAAGAGGAAGTGAGCTCAGACGCCATGCAGCTCTCTCCAGGGCAGACGCGATGCAGCCAGCCACCAGGTCAGACATGCTGAATCTTTCCTGGTAAGTGCACCTCGTGGTGCTACATAGATTACTAGAAATGGGTTAAGAGGCTGAAACTAATGGGCCAGGCAGTGTTTAAAATAATACAATTTGTGTGTTGTTATTTCAGGTAAAGCTAGCCGGTGGCGAGAGCTGGGTGGCGGAATGCAACCCGCAGCTCCTACAACAGGGCAGCATTTGCTGGTGTTGCGTGGCGTTGACTGCACAGCAGTGTGAACACGTGTGTTGAGTATTTAGAACCAAAGTGTGCACACCCAAAACACCACAGAGTCTTACATGTTAGATTCCAAATTCATTTCTGATCATTGTATATTTGGAAAACTCTTACTATTTGCCATTTTTCATAACCCCTGCATTCGGCTAAAGGACTCCCAGTTTAAGATCTAGACAGGGGCTGAAGAGATGGCTCAGAAGTTAAGAGTTCTGGCTATTCTTCCGGAGGTCCTGAGTTCAATTCCCAGCAACCACATAGTGGCTCACAACCATATGTAATGAGATCTGGCGCCCTCTTCTGGCCTGCAGGCATACATGCAGACAGAACACTGTATACATAATAAATAAAGCGAAGAAGAGGAAGAAGAGGAAGAAGAGGAGGAGGAGGAGGAAGAGGAAGAGGAAGAAGAGGAAGAAGAGGAAGAAGAAGAAGAAGATGATCTAGACACCAAGTGGTAAACCCCATTCCTGAAGATACTACATGCTTGAGTCACAGAACATGGCGAAATCAAGCCAGTACTCACCCGGAAATGTCATCCCTTATGGCTTCCAGAGCAGAGTCATCATCAACCTTACCCAGCTGTAAAATCTAACAGCGGCAAAGAAGAGCAGTCAAGCCAAACACGCCCACTGGTGCAAAGGCGGCATGGGTGCCATGGGAGTAAGCAACCACTTTCTGAATGAGCACAAGAAGCAACCCCTACCAAGCAACATTACTGGAACCAAAAACCTGCAGCTAGATAGGTCCTAGGCCCCAGGGAAGACACTACTATTACTACTCTGCCAAATGCCAGAGTGTCAGGGACTCCCGATGACTTAACTCATTATACCCACAGATTAGTGCATCCTTTAGTCCTCAGGAGAGAAGAGTCTTTCTTCTGTAGATGGAGGTTAATGCCCAGAACCGACTTAGGTGCAGAGAAAATGAGACTATGGAACGCCCAGACTTTAACAGGACGTCTACATCACACCTCTCCTTCCAAGGCTCGGGGATCATTGCAGGATAGGAGTGGGAAGACTGGAAAACCAAAGTCGGTGGATACCTGCTGTGTTCTCCAGACACAGCAGGACAATTGTACATATGCGCTCAGAGCAGCTGTGACAGCATGCATAGAACTCGTACAATCCAGACACAATCCCAGCCTGAAGAGGGGAGACCAGCATGGAGCCTGCCCCTAGCCAAAGAGCTACTGGCCACTGATAGGCTCTGGGCGGTGTGTCTTCCAGCAGACCAGCTTCCCTCTAGTGCAAGAACAGACGCCCAAGAGTATATGAGACTTGATGTTTCTCAAAAGGGACACAAAGTTAGATGTGTAGAAGTTGGGAGAATGAAGAGAGTACGGTCAAAATACACTGCATGAAATTCTCAGAGGGAAAAAAAAAACCACTAAGTGAGAAAATATAAACTGGAAACAGCAATTGGGATTTTTTTTATTGTTGTCACTCTGAAGACAAAGAAGTCCGAAACTGGCTGGAGACAGAGCTGAGCCTAAGAAAACAGAGGCAGAGCAGGCCCAAGCATGGCCCCCAGCCATTCATCCTCAGCACCCTCAGTACGCCAGTTTCTTCAGCAGCAAGATGGGTGTGGTACCCGGGATCTCCACCAGGGGCACTGTACACAAAGGGCAGCATGGTTACCATAACACGCTACCACAGCTGTGTTCTGAAAAGGCCTTCCCTCTCCAGTATCTGACCCAGGCCTCACAGGAGTCCAGATACAGATTAGCACTCCAGTGTACACATGACAAATACCACGAGTACTTACACAGCAAAATAGTGAAAATTCAGGGCCATGAAGGTCCGGTTCTGCTCCCTCTGTCCCACACCCCAACCTTCTTCTACCCCACGCTGACAAAGGCCCATACAAGATTAACCAGAATTAGAATATGTGTCTGTTCCTATCAACAGGGGTTCGGCCTCATGCTGTGCTAGGTCCTTGGCCTTCGACAGCACAGAGACAGAGGAGGTAGTCCTGAGTGGAGGTAGTCCTGAGTCCCTAGAGAGGTAGCCGCGCAGCCTAGAGGAACAGGGAGCTGTCAGAGGGCTCCACCCACCTGATCATCAAGGCCAGCTGCCTCAGACACTGCCCTAGGCCGCCCTGCTAGGGCTAGCTGCTTGTGCCATTCTCGCGGTGGAGAGTAAAGGATGACCAATACTGAGTAATGACAAGGGCCGCGGTGGAGGAAAGTCCTGGGTAGAAGGCAGGCCTCACCAGTGAGTGACGCGCAAGCAAACCTGAGTCAGCTAGGGCAAGGGGAGCTCAGAGAGGAGGCTGGGTAAAGGTCCTGCCAAGGGGACAGCTCACTGGCTGACTCAGAACTGTGGGGCCATCGCAGCACACAGGCAGTGAAAGAGGCAGAGTAACAGAGGACAGAGATGGGCTCCGGGCCGGCCTTGCGGGCCAGAGCAGAAGAGAAGACGGGAAATCTAGACAGGGAGATGCTGCGGGATCCTCACGCAAGAACAACTTACCCCAGCAGCTAGACACAGAATGGAGTACACAGAAGCCCAAGCAACAGCAGGGAGCCCCTGCCAGGACCAGAACGGAGGTATGGGAGCTGCAAAAGCCAGAAGGTGGTGGTAGAGACACAGACCAGTGAGCAGAGTCAGCACGGAACTCAGAAATCAGAGCTGCTGGTGCAGAGCAGAGACAGCCAGGTGACCCCAGGGGGCATCCACCAACAATGACATGGGGTCACTGAAGACTAGGGCAGCAGCAGCCAAGTTCAGCAGCACGGACCGGCCAGGGCAGGGAAGGAAACGGGGAGAAAGGCGGCAAGCAGAGCGTAAGAAGGAATGGCCGATTCCTAACATGTCTACGTGCTGAGGGGAAAGCTCAGTGGTAGGCACAGAGCCTATGACGGAAGAGGGATGGCAGTGAGGACAGGATGCTGGGCTGTGGATAAAGGAGTGGCTGTGGCAGGGAGGCTCTGCCTGGACAGTACCTGAAGCCCTGAGCTCACGCATTCAGACTGGGTCATTTAGGGTGATTTCCTCGTCACTCAGTTGGTTCTAACCAGGGTAGGGCAGAGACCTGACCATGACTACGTCAGAGTACTCAGGCTGAGGGTGGCCTAGAAACAGGATTACAGGGACAGGGACTAGGCTGAGAAAGGAGGAGGCACGGACTCCAGGAAGGTGATGGGTCAGGACAGCGGGCACTTTCATACAGGCAGAAGGCAGCATGAACAGATGAGGAAGGCCCTCAGCCTGGAAGGAAGAGGCCAGGATTATACAAATGGTAACCGGGCATGGTGGCACACGCCTTTAATCCCAGCACTTGGGAGGTGTTTGAAGCCAGCCTGGTCTACAGAGTGAGTTCCAGGACAGCCAGGGCTACACAAGAAAAACCCTGACTATAAAAAAAGAAGAAGAAAGGAGAGAGGGGGAGAAAGGGAGGGAAGGAGAGAAAGAATGAAAGGAAGAAAGGAGGAATTGTATAAATGGAAACAGAAAGGCAGAGACTAGAGGGAAGTGTGGTTTAATAAAACCCCAATATATTATATACATCAGCAGATGGAATGTAAAAAGGAGCCACATGAGACCAACAGGGTGATTTTGCAAATTGAAATAACTCAAGTGAAAAATTAAAATGGGAGACAAAGTTCAGGAAACTCTCAGAAAACAGATTAAAAAGACAAAAAAGTACTAGGGGAAAGACAGGAAAATTAAAAGAGTAATGTAAGAAGCAAAATGTACAATTAGTGAGAGTTCCAGAATATGAAAGAGGAAAGGAATTGGGAAATTAAAACAAACAAACAAAACCTGAAAGACATGACTATCCGGAAATAACGGGCCCATTGAGCACCCAGCCCAGTCAAAGAAAGCCCACACCAAAGCGCATCACTGGGAAATTCCGAAACACCAAACACACAGAGTACTTAGAAACCTAAAAAACAGACGGGGTGGGCCGGAGGGCTGGAGGAGGGGCACAGAGAATCTGCACAGAGTCACGAGTCCACACAGAGCTGGATGTCACATCAGCCCAGGACACTGGAATATACCGGATACCATCATCCAAATTCACAGGATCAGCCCCTCAGCCAAACCACCCTGGTTTCACAGCCACGCCGTTTCTTAACGTCCCTGGGTCTCCGTTTTTTCATCTGTCAAATAGGCATCATAACTGCCTGTACCTACTTCCTTCTGCAGGTCATGAGAATGAATTAATTCAGACAAAGTCATCAAAGGAGTGTGTTAGCTCTTACTAACACTGTCAAAATTGAGGCCTATTCAAAGACAAATCAGGAAAATATGCCATAGCAAACTGTGGGGCTAAACCAAGAAAAATGGAAAACACGATGTAAATAGAGGTGTGTGTGTGTGTGTGTGTGTGTGTGTGTCCTGGATCTTCTACTGGGGAAAATCACCTTACATGGTGAACCCCCCATCCCAGTCCACACATGCTCGCTTCTACAAGCAGAAAACCCAGAGACACTAGCAATGTGGCTATACTTCCCTACACTGACCACACCGCAGAAGAGTTCATGAGCCCCTTTCCTGTTTTTTCTTTACTACAGACCACCATTTGGGAAACTTTCTATTTAATCTGGTCATTTGATGACTGCACTTTCCCCTGTAGAATGTAAGCCCTGGAGCCACGCCCATGGCCATTCTTGTTCCCGGGAACTAGAAGCTTGCGTACCTCACAGCAGGTGCTCAGGGAAAATTTGCTAGGTTAAAAAAAATTAAAAATATTTGGCCAGGCATGATAACAGGCATGTCTGTAATCATAGCATTCGGAGGCACACGATTGCCATTTCAAACCTGGCCTGAACATCACAGTGAAACCGTGTCTAAAACTAAAAAAAAAAAAAAAAAAAAAAAAAAACAAGAAAACAACAAACAACCCTGGCTTTCCCACCTTCCACACCGAGATAATGCTAATTAGAACACTTCAATTAGGAGCTGGTGAGATGGTTCCATGAGTAAAGGTGCCTGCCACCAAGTCTGATGACCCGAGATCGATCCCAGGAACCGGCACGATGGAAGTAGAAAACTAGCTCCCTACAAGGTGTCCTGATCTTCACACACACTCTGTGGCATGCCCCCATACACATACACACACACTTATACACTCACACACACTTACACACTCACACATACACATACACACAGCAGTGCGCACCACTGGACAGCCTGCATTGGGCTGGAGATGCCAAGCCTGCTTCTTCAACCTTTGTAGGAAGTTCTGAGACACACTCAGATTCCTTATACTAAAGTCTCTTTTTTGTTTCTATCATCCAGGCTATGTGACAGACAAGGAACCAAGATGCAAAGACCCTGCTCAGGGCAAACTGGGAAGGGGAGGGGAAACCCTTGGAGAAATCCTCGAGACCAGATTAGGATGCAGGAGAGACAGGACATCTGACAGGGAGTAATTAGGGGAAAACACAAGACCACGCAAACAAGAAGGAAAACAAACAAACTTGAATATGAAAGGTCCTACCAGAAAGGAAAGCTCCCAAGGTGCACAACCTGATCACTTGATTGACGTGTCCCAGTGACAACAGGCTCAGAGGCACTGTCACTGCCCTGCCCACCCCTTCCCAGTCTCCCTTTTCAAAATTCCACCTGCAGACCCACCCTCTCCTCACCCCTGTACCTCTTTTAAGAATTTGGGAGTTCCCTTGATGCTCTGGGTCACTCTCAGAACATCTTCAGTCCCAAGGACTTTCTGTCCTAAGAATGGCCTTGTTTAGTAATTGAGATGTCCCGCACAGGTTAATAATCTCAACTCCATCCAAACCACTTTCCGCTAAGATCTCCCCCCTTGAAGCCAGGAGAACGGGCTGTTCCAGGTCTGACTGTCCACCGAGCAGCAGGCAGTCGTCCTCTAGACTGAAGGACACACACTGTACTGCTAGGGTACGTCTGTGAGTTCCTGGGTCAGCGGACAGCTGCGACCCGTGTCCCATAAGACACTTCCAGCCTCGTAGAAGACTACGACCTCCAGAGAAAGTCCTCTGCTCACTCTGCTAGAGCGGCCCCAACCACAGTCCTTCTCACTACTGCCACACATGATCCACCCACCTGTCGCTCTGTCCCTCTGGCATGCTGGCCACGCCATGTTCCCTGTGTGGTCCTCTTACAGCTTCACAAGGAGGTATCCCTGAGTAGGAAGACACATCCCTGCCACGTGCAGCCCTCCACAGAAATCCCTCTCCTCGGGCTCTTCCGTCTCTATCCTTCCTCCCCCAGTGCATACTGGGCAATACTCTCAAACCAGAGTTGAGTCCCGCTTCAGAAAAACGCAGCCAGCACCACCATCATGCCTGCTGTCCTATGGGTCTTCCGGACCCAAAGAGACAAGCTCTCATCGCACACAGCCCCAACTCCACACGGGTCCAACCAAATAAACTCAAGGCCCTGGGCCCAGGAGGAGGCAAGGGCCGGCAGGAAGACTGGGGCTTGAGAGAATTAAATCTTCAGAACTAAATCCTCCTCAGCTGCAGCGGGACTTGAGCAGTGAGGACCACATCGCAGCCAAGTCTGTTTTAAAGGGACCTAACCCTCGCCCACTCGCCAGCCCTGTCACCCTGGACGAGAGGCTCTCCCTCTTTTCTGTTCCTTCACCTGCAGACTAGAGATAATGACAGGTACACCACGGACTGCTGGAGGAATCAGAGGAACGGTGTGTGGGATCCCCTGAGTCACTATAGGAGGGCTCCCTGTTAACAGTTTCACGACTCGAGCTGATATGTATGGGGGAAAATGCTAGAAAATAAGTGAATCCAAGGCCAAGACACCATGCCACATGAGCTCGCATATGCTGCTGCCCCCTGGAGGTAAGCCCTCACCGCCGCCCTGGCTGAAGGCTGCCTGGGTGGGGAGGGGGAGAGGCTGTGCAGACCCAGCTTCTCCTCAAGGCTTCATCATGCTGGCTTACTTTTAAAGCTGTGTTTGGCATGACTTTGCTAAAAATAAAATTTTTTATTTTAAAACATTAATAAAACAAGTTACTGCAAATAGCAATAACAACAAACAATGGGACCTGGTGAATGACAAAGCAGAAAGCAACGGAGACACTGGCAAAGGAAAAGTCCGGGCAATTTAGCTATAAAAAGAATTTTTGATGTGTTTCAAAACATCGCAAAGAACTCGCTGAAGCAGCAGACTCATAAAAATGTGGACAAAACGTCAAGAACAGGCTTGCTCTTCATGACAGAAGAAGGCTTATTTATTTATTTATTTATTTATTTATTATTTTGGTGGTACTGGGGCTCGAACCCGGAGCCCCACATGCGTTAGGCAAGCGCCCTGCCACCTAGCTACTAAAAAGCAAAATATTCAGCAAGAGAGATAGGAACTGTGAAAACAGCCTCAATGTCGGCTCTGCCATACTTGAAATCAGACCCAAGTCAAACGAAATGATAACCAGATGTCCTTCCCACCTTCAAATGAGGAAAGGAATTCCGAAGCCCAGGTGAGGATGCAGGCGGTCTGTTCTCTGAGAAGGCGCTGTCTGCAGCTGTGAAAAGGGTCCTCTCTGCTAGGTGCTACTACCCAGCAGCCCCCGCAGCTTCCGTGCAGAACGGACCACTGCAGGGAGAGGTGCCCTCCAGCTCTGGCTCTCTACACTAGCAGGCAACTGTAACAACCACGCATGTGTAATTCACATATATGTTTGTTTTCACACAGAGAAGGTAGCTCTGAGAGGCCAGGCAAACTTAAGATATCGCTAGTTGGGGATGGGGTGTCAGACACAGGTGAAAAAAAAAACAAAGAAAGAGGGGCTCTCTGAGGACTCTTTTTGGAGATTCTGAATTTGAAACCATTTTAATGCGTCACCTATTCAAAATAAGCTAATCAATAAAATTTAACACATTTTTGGATGTTTACCAAGAGTTTTAATAACAGGAAAATGATTATATTAGAATGTTAACTTTACAAATAAGTGTTTAAAAGCTATATTCAAGATAGATAATATCTCAGTAATATAAAAATATACTAATATTAATAATTAGACATGAACAAAGCTGAAAAGAAATGTACCAAACTGTAAGCAACAGTCACTGTAAGGAGTGGGAGGATACGCCAAGAATTGTTTGACATCTTTCTACAGCTTCCAAACTTTCTGTATTACTTAAATGAGCGGAAAAATAAGGATTAATAAATTAAATTATCTTTAAAAGGCCAGTCACCTCCCAAATAAGGATTAGGAATAAGGCCAAGCAATTCGCTACAAGTCGGAAACAAGGATAAAACCAGACCCCACCACTGTTAAGTGCCGCACCGGTCATTCTCAGCTTGGGGACAGGGTTCAGAGACCACCACACCCTTTGGGCCGCTTCCCTCCCACCAGGGCCTCTCTAGGAAGCCTGGCCTGGTCCTCTCATCACTACAGTTCCTCGGACACTGGGAGCAGAGAACATAGAACCAAGGACTCACATCTGTGTCCCCAACAGGAGCAAAGCTGGTATGTCCCCCTGCCCACCTTAGCAAGATGTTCCCCAAGCAGAGGCCAAGGACACGGAGCCTTGAGTATGAGAGAGCATCAGGAAGTAGACAACAGAAAATTCCAAGGGGAAGGCCTAGCACAGTCGGGCAGAACCATCTAGTGCAGCCCGGCAGAACTGTCCTGCGCGGTCCGGCAGAACCGTCTAGCACGGCCAGGCAGAACTGTCTACACAGTCCGGCAGAACCGTCTGCAAACATGAAAGCATTCCCAAGTGGCACTGTCCGTTGTGCAGCCTCCAGCCTGGTGCCTACTGAGCACTGGAATGTAGTTCAAACAATTTAAAGACTGCATTGTTAGCTCTATGTAATCAATTCTTAAGGAGAATTAAATGTATATCACAGGGTACTCATGATATTCAACAAGAGGATCCTTTTTGTTATTTTATTTATTTATTTACTTACTTACTTACTTATTTTGGTTCTCAGAGAGAGGGTTTCTCTGTGAAACAGTCCTGCTATCCTGGAACTCACTGTGGACCAGGCTGGCCTCGAACTCATAGAGATCTGCCTACCTCTGCCTCTGGAGTGCTGGGATTAAAGGTGTGCGCCACCACAGCCTGGCACGAAGATCCATTTTTTAAAAAGGGTGCTGGAGTGGCTGGCAACGCCCAGTAAATGACGGCTCTAGAATACTGAAAACACAGGATAGAGCGAGGAGGGTCCCTGCCTGCTTGGCCAATATCAAACAATGGCAAACAGCTCTTCTATATCCCCGGTGTACAGCACCCAAAACAGCTTAAACAGCAAGAACTAGTAGGGGTTAAAGGAGGGGCGCTGGTCAAGGTAGCCCCCAATCCAGGACAGGCTATCCTGGGTGTGCTCCACCTCCAGCATCCGGCAAAGGACTGTTCTACAGACCCAAGTTCCCACTTGTCCTCAGAAGGCCCTCTCTGGGCTCAAGCCTCCCTCCCACCCTGACCCCCGCTGACCTTCCCCCACGCTCTGTCAGGGGAGCCAGCAGATATGTCCATTTCATGCTGAGCAAACCAAGGCTGAGGTCATCATCCACAGCAGTGAGAGGACGGGAGTCTGCTTAGGAAAGAAACTAAGAAGAGAGCGCACACAGGAGGGCTGGGACCTCAGCGATACTCACCTGCCCACCACACTGTGAGCTCTGCTAGTCCAGTGTCCACAGTTAGACCTGATATCTGAACAGCAGGTGTTCAAGGAGAGAGTAAAGCCTCCAATCTGTTCAGGAAGCACCCTTCACTGGAGAGGAAACAATCACCCTGCCAGCATCCTGTAGGATTCCATCCTCTGAACCAGCTCCTCCAGTGAGTCAGAGACGTGCTCATCCCAGACCCTCTCCCCCAGGAGCACCCTGGGAAAGAAAGCCTGGAGCTCTGCAAGACTGCCTCTTCCTGGAAGAAACACCAAAGCGTGGCCAGGAGAGGCGGGAGGCCAAGGTTCCCCCCAGTTAAAAGGGGGAAGTTTCTCAAAGGTAAGGAACGAGACTGAAGAAGTGACGCCCCAGGAGGCGGTCAAGGGGGGGAGAAAGACAGGTCAACCTGCAGCCACCACTCCACGGCTTTGGGGCACTTGTCCCCTCTGGCCCATTTTCCTATCTGTAAGAACAGGGAGGGTGACACTTGCCTCTCAAGAGGCAAATGAAGAGAACGGAATGGCTACAGAGAAGACTTACTTTCCTCAGGGATCAACAAATGCCAGGCTGTCGATAAACACAGAGGCAGGCCTGTGAGGAGCAGAGCCGTGGGAGCGCCTTAAACACGAAAGGAAGAATCAAGAAAGGTCAGCAGGATGCTGAAGCCAGACAGCAATTCCCAGCTCACTAAACTGAGGCAGGGGCAGGGCAGTGGGGGGAGGGGAGTTATCTACACCTCTGGATCCCACCTCATAACCAAGCCCCCTTCCCTTCCTAGCAGACACCAGTCACTACCAGCTGCCTGTGCATCTTGGGCTGACCCGAGACCAGTGCCTGTTGTCAAGATGAGTTGATGCCACCCACACCCACATCAACGAAGGGTCGCTGTCCCTGACCGTTCTCCATCCCGATGTAAAACCTAGAAACCAGCCAACCAGATGTGTCCTCCACAGCTGGAATGCCAACCCTAACCAGACTCCTAAAAGACGGCAGAGCAAAGGTAGACCACCACAATGTGGAGGAGACAGCAGCAATCGGCCAGCCTAGGAACTAGACCTAGATCTGCCCCTCAGAGGGACCCAGAGCCACACGGCTCTGCAACGGATGCACCTGTAACATGCTAGTCCTTACTCTGTAGGTCTGCGGACTTCTCATCTCAGAAACGGTCTCCACTTAACAGAGGAGGAAGACGGAGGCACGAAGTCCAACGAACCTGTATAATGTGTGGTTCTGACTCCAAAGTCCCATGGGCTACCTCTCTCCAAGTAATATGACCCCTCTTAAACTTATGTGGCTATAAAGTCCACAACAGCGTGCAGAGGGGTCAGAAAGCCACTACTGTCCCAGGAGCTCTACCTAATTCTTGCCTGCACTGGACCTAAGTTTCATGTGGAGACATCAATGGTTATCTCCATTCTGGTGGCATCTGAGAGACGCCATCATCTATTCCAGGTCTCGGTTCCAATCCTAATCTGAAGTTCTTCATTTTAGGGAAATCAGGGTCACATGTGTACTAACCACCAATTCTCTGCTCATGTGCACAGATGCTGCGTGTGCGTGCATGTACACACACATTTATGTGAGTGGGGGGTGCATATGCGCACGCGTAGAGGCCAGCGAGCCATGTAAGGATCTTCCTCTATTGTTCTCCACCTTTTGAGACTCAGCAAGACTAGCTGACTAATGAGTTCCTGGCACAGAATGGAGTCCTCTACCTGACCTGTAGCCTGGCTACTCCAGAGACTTGCAGCCATAAAAGTCTGCCACCCCTGAAGTCTGCAGTTGCCAACAAGTAAGGGAAAGGGGCAGCCCAGAAGAGCAGGAAGACTTGCCAAGGCCACCCAACAGATCAAGACAGAGCTCACTGTGAAGATTCTAAGACGACACTAGGAGAGAATAAGACTGTCTGCCTAAGAGGATCACTCAGCACCTCAATGGATCACCAACATGCAGAGAGCATTTGCTGGGGACTGGAGAGATGACTCCATGGTTAAGAGCACTGGCTGCTCTTCCAGAGGACCCGAGTTCAGTTTCCCAGCACCCACATAATAGCTCACAAACCTCCTCTAACTCCAATTCCAAGGGATCTGGCGCCCTCTTCTGGCCTCATCAAGTACTACACTAATGTGCACATATACATTAATCAATAATAAAATCAATCTTTCTCACAGAGGACCTTCGTATGGCCACCCTTAGAGAAAGAAAACAGGAGCATTGAGCACTCTTGTTCACAGTTCAAGGCTCCCTGAGAGTAGCAACTAAAGTCACCAATTTCCAATTTCTTGGCCACCCATCCTGAGTCAGGTCTGTGTTTAGCATCTGGGACACAGGGACAATGAGACTCCATCCCTGTCCTCAAACTCACCTAAGTAATAACTGCCACAGAGTGTGAACAGGTCTAGGCCGAACGAGGACTGGGAGAAAGAGGCTTCTGTGATGAGGTGGCTCCTAAGCTGGCAGGAAAGATGAAGTGGGGTCAGCATGGTAGAAAGGAAGGAGGCAAAGCCGCTCCCAGAGGTCCCCATGCCGTCGACAGCAGGAGCCACGGAGACAGCAGCTGTAATTATTAATGAGAACTCATTAGGAGCCCGTCTGTTTCATACACTTACACTTGTGATGACCATCATCCCTCATCACAGCCCGCTGAAACTGTAACTGTCATTATTCCCAATTCATGGGCAGGCGTGTTGAGATCGCCAAGTCATGATCTGAACCTGGTAGCCTGTTGCAGATCGTGTTCCTCAACCAATACCTCAGACACGTCACGAGCACTTCAGGTCAGACCTAGCGCTGGGCACACGCATACAACAGCAAGCATCTGAGCGCTCTCTGTCTCCTCCCTTGTTCCCCAAGACGATTTAAGGGTGCACAACAATGAATAAAAGAATTTTGTGGTTTAGAAGGAAAGAAGGGCAGAGGAAAACTCCACTTAGGGGTACGCAACGAGAAAGTCAGCAGTGCCACGGAACGAGCCAGAGATGATGGTGAGGCCAGCCAGCAAGGGCCCTGTCTTCCCACTGACTGGCAAGTCAAGCTCGTTAAAGGGTCCGTAAGGACAGTCTGCAGGACAAATCTGCGTCTGCCCACATAGATGCCTGTGTTGCTCTGCTCGGAAAACACTAGCCGACGTTAAAAGACCTCATAAGATTAGGGTACACCTAGACCCCATTAGGCAGCAGCTCCATCGGCGGGTGCTAGCTGTCTTAACTACGGGTACACTCGTGTCTAAGAATCCCGAATACCCTTGCCGCCTAGGCCCGGCAATATTAGAAAGGCCTGAAACAAGAAGTTGCGAGGATTCACAGTCCAGGATGTGGGCTCTCTCCATCCATCCCTGGACCCCCACCCCTCCCAGTGCTGCAGGCTGCCTGAAAGCATCCCCTCTGCAGGCCCCACGAGAAGCTACACTGCGGACATAGTCTCACAAAGCGCTACGTAAGTACAAATGACTGTTTGATCAATCATTTGGCCTCAGCGTGGGATTTGGTTGGAATTAAAGCCATCTGGCTGAGGGGGGGCCAGAGAGAAGGGAGACAAGCAGGCGGGAAAATGACCCGCCCCCCTCCCCCAAAAAGCATTGTTAAAATGTAACAGGGGAAACAGTAAAGTCCCTGCTGTTGTTTCAGCCTAAGCCACTTAATCCTTCAGCACAGA
The DNA here is from genome assembly GCF_014885135.2 of Alexandromys fortis. Classification (NCBI taxonomy): domain Eukaryota; kingdom Metazoa; phylum Chordata; class Mammalia; order Rodentia; family Cricetidae; genus Alexandromys; species Alexandromys fortis. The sequence continues at coordinate 5,120,029 of NW_026067908.1, forward strand.
AAGCGACTTCTTTTATGACCTTTTCCCTTTAAAAAGTAAATCAGAAGACGCTGCCTTGAACTCAGATATCTCTCAAACGCGCTGCTCACCCCTCCCCGAGAAAGATCCTGTTTCATAACCCTTCCTCGAGACACTTGAAACTGCGGATCACTAAATGCCTCGCTTTAGGCATCTGACATTCCAGAGAATTAATATTTAAACTTATTATAGGGGGAAAAAAAAGAATTGAGTTTGGTTGAAGCATGAAATATTTAATAGTGTGTCCAAATTAGAACCCCTATTTTGTTTCGCGCTGGAAATGCCAATGATATTACCTGGGCTTTGCAACTCAAATGGGATAAAATGTGCAGCAGCAGTAAGATAAAAGGACACAATTTCAGCCTTTTCCTCTAGAGGAGGGAGGTGAGCCAGGCTCACCAGGAGTGGAAGCCGTCCAGTTTCATTTTATTATACACTTAAAATCATATTATCATTATCTGCCCTGAGGACACCGCCACCTAATCACAAAAGCTACGGCAAAATCTCAACTCCGCAGAGGCCCGGCCCAGCGCTGGCGTCCTTCATCTGGGGACGGGCTGCCGCTGGCCCCTTTGCTGTGCTCACTTGGACCAAAGTATTAAGTGGTTTGGGATAAAAATTAAGCTTCAGTTGACACAGTGGATCCTGGCAGCCTCTGCCGGCACGTGTAATTTATTTACAGGGTTGGAAAGTCGGCAAAATACATCATCAGCTCTTATACAAACTTCTACTAGGTATTAAATACCTAGCACTCAAGAGAAGTAATTCAGACGGTCCAACAGCGTTCCAAAGTAAACCCTATCCCCAGCCCTCCCGAGAGCTTAGAACAGCAAATGGGATCTTTCTCAAGTCGGGCTCAGGGTCCTTCTTGGTTTCTTTCTAGAGCTCTGTTTTCCAGCAATTTCAAAACAAAAGCAACTGCGTCTAAAAACGTAAGGTGGTGGGCAGCTAAAAGGACACAAATAGAAAAAGCATGAGCCACACCCCTGATGCCGCTCCGCACGCTCCCTTTTCAGAACCAGTGTCAACAGGGAACCGGGAAGGCTCTTGCCGTTCTGACCCCGAGTAAGTGGGACAACCGTCTCATGAACATATGGTACAAGGCCAAACTCCTGGAAGGAGACCTCTGGGCTTCATCTGACCAGCTCATCACTTGACACAAAGGATCCATTTCTAAAGCAAATTCTCACGGTCAGTTAGGTCCCTGGTGTGCCCACACTGGCAAGCCCACCTTGATCTTACCAGGTGCTAAAATCAAAAGGACTGCTCCCCAGATCCCTGAGCCACGGGCCTCTGCAAAGAATTCCTCCACACCACGAGGTGACCTCCGCCAGGGGCTATAACCTGCAATAACCCCTGGGTGGGGTGGGAGGGCGGGGTCCTGCCCCTGCTTCAGAGAAACAGCCTCCATGGCCAGCCTGAGAGTCCTCACAAGACCCCAGCTTCCTGAGGACACAATCACATTGGGAACCCATCTCCTCCCAATGTTGCGAGGGATGGCGGAGAGCAATGCATAACCAAGCACAGGTCCCCTAAAACCTCACGTTGGCCTGCTAGCTGAGAACTCAGTAAGGTGACCCCCAAGTTTTAAAAAAGCTGTCTGAGAGTATGTGCTTTAGGGGGAAATACTGGCCTTGCTTTCAGACAATATGGTTCAAATGCAAGGCTCACTAGTTCCTGCCTGCCCAACATCGGACAAGGCACTTTCCTAGCTCGTTCCTCCACCTGCAGAATTTCACATAGAGATGCCAGACATGATTAAATGTACTCACTGCTATATCACGTCTGGCCCGGTACACAGTAGGTGCTCAATAAAGATAAGTGTGCCCCCCCCCTTTTCCTTCTACATTCACCTTCTGCGGTCAGGACTCAGAAGGCCCAGTCAAAAGCCCTAGTCTGGCCTACAGATAATAGAGACTATTTCAAAGCCCAGGATCCTCCCAACTCTCTCGTTTAGGTAATGTGGGGTCCTGGGGATTCAGAGCACAAAAGGGATACAGATCATCCAATGGAACTGTTCCCCTTTTACAGAGGGGAAACCAAGGCAGAAAGCAAAAGGCCTAGTCCCTGTGCATCAAAGTTGTACTATGGCACAAGTGTGGGCTCCAGGCAGCTCAACCCTAATCCCCAAATAAATTCAGGCCCTACAGGAAATGCATCCTTCAGTTCACAGGCTGAAGGCGCCTCTCCATGCATCTGACTCAAAACACTGCCTTTAAAAACACAGCTCATAACGCTAACACAGTCCCCCGCTCTGCCGGAACCTTCTGAAGGAACAAGGCTTGAGAGTTTAAGGGGGAAGACAGGAAAGGAGAGAACAGATGTGCCCAGTGACTGGAAACTGAAGGACCCCGGGTTAGGGCTGTGTTCTCTCCACCCCCACCCCAGCGCAGCAGCCTGTTTTCTTTCGGTTTCTTATAAATAAGGCTTTAGGAGACCCAAGCAGCCACAAAACAGCCCCCTCCTCTTCTGCCATCCTTACTCAGTAACTCAGCTGTCAGGGCCCGGACTTTGCTTCCAACGCTGAAGACTTTTTTTTTTCATTGTAAACTATTAATTTGGGCAGCGGCAGTTGACAAACAAGCGATCCATTTTCAACGGCCAGAATCAGGCGCATCAGGAATACGACGGTACAGATACTTCACAAGTCGGGGGGGGGGGGGGGGGTTTCCTGGCCTAGAATCACAGCCTGTATTTGTATTATTCAGTCAAACTTTTCAAAGCCCACCGCAGTTTTTTTTTTTATTACTTTTCTCCTTTGAATCGAACATTTTGTGCTTTTTTATGCACAAGAATAAACTAGCCCTTACCTAAAGACACAGCATGACTCTTTAGGCCCAAACTAATTGCCACTAAAATCTAGTCTGGAGGAAAATATATTAGCAAACCACGGGTGGATCATTTAACTTTGATTTGTGTACGTGTGTGTATGCGCATGCATCGCAACCCTGTATCAACACCAAAATTCCCAAGAAAATTCTCTTCTTTAAGTAAAAGCCATGCACAGTCAGCGATGGTCAACTTCTAAATAAAGTTTGTTTGTTTGTTGTTTTTTTTCTTTCTAATCCTATCCAAAAAAGGACTGAAACCCCTATTCCAAAGTTGAGTTTCTCCTCTCCTCTAGGATGCTGGCCAAACTCCATGAAATAAAACCGAAGAAAATGATAATTATGCAACCTCCAGAGCAAAGAACATAAGAATATGGCTCTTAAATGGTTCGTGCACTTAGACCCCTAATGGGATTTTAACGCGCTTTAAAAATAAGTGTGCCGGTCCACTTCGCTCCTCACGCAAATGAAAAGCGGGAGATGAGTAACTGAGTCTGGATGGTTTCCTTTTCAAACGTGTGGAGGAAAACCACGGCACAGGAAAAGTCACAATGACAGAGCAACACACGTTATCAGATTACACAGCCAAGAGGGTCCCGAGACCTTGGGCCAGCTAAGTGCACTGCAGGTGAACTGTGCGGAAACAAGGCCCCAGCTGAGGCACGATCTTAGGTGATGGCACCCTTTTCATTTTGCCAGCCAAGTCCTAACAGCTTCTAGAGAGGCTGGAAGGCAGAAAAGGGAGAGAAATTCTAGCTGCACAGAATTTGAAGGGAATCTTCGGGAATTACATTTCCGCTACACGTCTATAAAAGATTTGTCGGACACATAACTCTTGCGACTGTAGACACAACATGTTCCTCTCTAGCTTGTACACCCACACCCACACCCACCCACACACACACACACACACACACACACACACACACACACACACTTGTTTCTCTTTGTCTCAGTGAGCCTGACATTTGGCCAGCAGGTTTTCTTCCCCCTTATTTGAAACCTCAAGCACTGAAAAAATTTGGATCTGATTATTTCCGGATCCCAGGACCAGCACTTTAAAATGGATGAAATGCAAAGCAAATTGCCCAGCAGAGCCAGAGGGGGAAGATGCTTTAAAAATAGCTTACACCTTCCTATTACAGATGTGCTGGCCTTTCCTGACCTCCTCGGAACATGCTGGAAAAAAAAAAAAAAACTCAGGCAGATAGCACACTGAAACCATCACGCCCCACTGCACACCAGCAGCCTGACGTCCAAAATTGGCCTATAATTGCTTTGTTGTTGTTGTTGTTGTTTTGTTTGGGGTTTTTTGTTTTGCTTTTTAAACTACCGGACTGACCGCTTTTAGAAACGTACAGCCATGATATGGGGACTGTTTGTGTTAATGGCAGAGTTCACATTTGTGGCGATCGTCAATCTCCCCTTTTGCTTGCTGTGTACGGGACACGGTAAAGAGGGCCTCGGCCCTGAGTTGCTGGGAATTAAACAACACCATCAGTACCCGGTTTGAGCAGAAGGAATCATCTGGTAAACTACAAAGTCTTCTAGACACGGCGCAGTGACGATTACCAAGTCCCAGACATTTAAGACACGAGACATACAAAAAAACAAACGCAGTTACATTCTCTGGGGTTGTTTGGAAGGCCCTGCTTACAAATGCCAGCTCTAAACTCAAGTGTGCGCGTGGAGACGGGACAAGTTTCAGAACTATAAAGCCCTAGAGTTGGAGGCCTCAGGAGCTGCCATCCACTGTCCATGGCTCTGAGCACATCCCAGAACCTCCATGCACTAAGCTATAAAAAAGGAGTCAGTCTCCCGAGAGTCAGTGTATGCCCCATCCAACACAAGCACTCCGGAGATCTGTTCTGTCAGAAGAGCCCATGCGGCTGGCAAAGCCAGATGAAGGAGAGCACATGGCTACATTCTGAACACTGTGAAGGCCCGCGCCGAGTAGTCATCACCGGCCATGGCCAGAAAGCTGGCCTCCGGGGAAAGCCGGGCTGTTTTCCTTCTTTCCAGGTCTTACAAAAAAAAAAAGTGTCAGGTGCTTAATGATAATTTTAAAAATGCAGGATTTGGTAATTTGGCCTTCTCAGCTGCTTGGAATCTGGATAAGTGGGACTTGGTCATAAACAGACAATGATTCTTATCACAAACGATGACAATGTTAGTGCATGATGTCACCCCGTGCCTAGTCCCTCCCGTCCAGACCTGGACATATTCATTAGCTCAATCCTTCCATGTGCTTAAGGTCTGTCCAAGGCAACAGGCACGCCATTTGAACCCTGGCCCCACACCAAGCACTGCAGTCTTCTCTCGCTTCACTGGTCAGCAGGGGCCAAGGAAGACCCAAGGCACAGCACCTCTTGGCCTCTCCTGGCCAGTGCACCAGAATCAGTGCCCTTCACATTTAACACTAAAAACCCAAAGCGTTTTCACTCCTCAATCTGCCAGTATCACTGGTACCCTGCAAGTATTAATAAAAGTGGCCTAACTTTTCAGTTTCTATAGCATCTTTACCACCCTGTTTTACTGACCCTGCAATGGACATTATCACTCCCATGCAAATAAAAATCCAGAGGCCGAGAGCATCCAACACATTACTGTTCCCGTCCTAAAACACTCTTGTGCTAAGTCAGTCTCAAGGAGGAAAGTGGAGGCTCAGAGCGGTGAGCTAACTTCCCCGTCGTCCCACCCATAGCGGCTGGTGTCTTAGCATTTCCAATGCAGCCAATAAATATGCTTCCATTGGTATCTCCGCTAGTCTGTTTCTAATAAGCCTGAGTGGATGGGGCTGGACGCCACACATTCAAAGGGTTGTAGTTGGGGCGGGGGATGTTTTGGCAGGAAGCGGCCTCAGAAGAAGGTGTCAGTTCCTCAATGATACTCCTAGGAGGGCACCCTAAGGAGACTAGGGAGGAAGCTGCTCTTCTCTCAGACTGCCTGGCCTGACTCTGAAGAACCTGCAGAGATTTTCCTCTTTCTAACCGGAGTTATGCCAGAGCGCCAGTTCCCAGAGCTGCAGATGCTACCCCACCTGTGGGCCTCGGTGTTCTCACCTTTCAACTGGGTGTCATCTACTCTACCCTGACAGCCCCACAGCTGTGAAGGAAAACAATTTAGAAGTCACTGAGATATTGTAACCAGAAACACCAGGTTAAGAAAGGGACTGTTTCTCCCATCGTTTTTACCTTCCCTGTCCTCTCCAAATGCAGCCCTAACTTTAAGACCTTTTGTGTAGGGGCAAGGCATTGTGGGTAAAGGGAAGGATGGAGGCAATATGCAAAGCATCACGTGAAATGCTTCCAGTCAACAATGAAACACAGGTTGTGTGAGCTACAGCAATCAGCAGGGCTGTGCAGGACTTGATTTGCAGATGACGGGCACCAGTGTAAGAAAGGACCTTTAATGGAACCCGGCAAGCCAGAAAGTTCTCTGCAGCAAGCATCACACACACACACACACACACACACACACACACACACACACACACACACCACACACACCCATTTTTCTGTTAAGAGTCCTCAAATATGCATCCTAGCAAAAATATTCTGTAAGCATTTTCCCATATCCATCCTCCTTTTAAAAATGATTTCTCTTTGGAGAAGAGACTGAAGACAAGAAGGGCCTCTCTCCTACAAAGTCAAAAAGAACCCTCTGCATGCTTCTTCCTTCCAGCTGGGATCGGGAAGCAAGCTGGCCTAAGCTGATGCTAAGAGGGTCCTAACACTAAAAAACACTGGCTTTGACTTCCTTGCAAACCACCTGGGAAGAGAATCAAGAGGTCCTGGGCTTGACATAATCAAACCCCAAAGCTGCTGGTTCAGCTGACGGGAAATCACAGCGCAGAATGGCGCATCCCTTAACAGTCTCTCTAATGTCTGGTTAATTATCTGTTAACACGAAACCTATACGTAACAGGCCAGTAATAATTAACTATGATTGGGTGAATATGTCCAGGCGAATACCAGCACCTGTCCCTGAATTTGCCCATAGCGGGTTCTGGGCTTGCCTTGTTTGGCTTCATCAAGCACAGAAAAGCCATTTCTGAGTCAACACTTGGCCCAGACTGGATTACAGACTCAGAAAAACGTCTGTCAGGAGTCACGAAATCATAATAAATTTCTAACTTGACGGATGGGGAAACTGAGGTTCCTACGGTACTGAAGTCCTCTGTTTTCTTTCTTTCTTTTTAAGAGCGATTGGGACAGTTGAAAGCATGCCTTCAGCTGTTTGGAAACAGTTTCTAGACACAAAAATTGATACACTAACGTACAATAAATTTTTGGCGTTTCACGTGACATACAGAAGCAAAATTATGTAATATTAGCTTTCTATATACACATTTCCTCCCAAAACGCGCCTATCTGGTTTAAATTGGAAGCTTCCAGGCATCAGCTCAGACTGACAGGCAAGTCCCAATCAACTGCAGAAATACTGAGAACTCTTAAGAAAAAGTTCCACGAAGTTCTCCAGGCAATCCTTAAAGCGTCAGTGGCAGCAGCGCAGGCACGCAGCCCGAACGGACCCCTGCATGCCCACGGTCAGCAGATTGCGGTTGGACTCACCCTTGCCGCCGCCGGCGGCCTTGGACATGCCATAGTCTGGAGGGCTCCGGGGTCGGAGAAGGTCGTGGACGCGTGGTGGTGGCACGGGCAGCCGAGGCAGTAGGTCTCGAGGGTTCCCATCCCCGCAGCTGCCGCCACTCACGGCAATCCTGAAGGCCATGTGCGCTCCCAGGCCAGCGGGCCCGCGGCCCGGGCCGGGCACACCAGGGGCCTCCTTTGGCCTCTTGTCCGAAAGTGCCTCGGCCACCTCGCAATGCATGGCGCCGGGGCGGGGCGCACAGCTGGGGGTCGCGCCAGGCTCCTGTGGAGGTGAGAAAGCACCGGGCTTTAGAATGCGGGAAGCTGAGTTCTCCGTCCCGGGATCACAGTTTGGGCAGTCATGTTCTACTTAGTCCTGATCTCTAAAATTTGTCAGTGTCACCACACCAACCCCACCCCTGAGCCACCTGACCCCGCGCACTGTGGTCGTCACCCTCTCGCTGCCATCGCCCTGGCTCCGCACATTCCGGAGAAGCCCCTGCGCCCTACCACCCTAATCTGCTTCCACCCAGGGTCAGCCCTCTTCGGACGAACGGCAAAACCAAGGCCTGGGGTGGGATGGGAGCGCCTGTCCGGAGTTCCCTGAAGGGACAGGAAGAAGGGCAGCAGCTGGGACTCCCTGAGCAGGGTTCGGGAAGAGCCGGAGTGGGTTCAGATGGGTCCCTGGCTGCGCACCTCCAGGTGCTCTAGGGCAGGCTGAGCAGAGCCCGCGCACTGCACACGCACGACCGCGGGGTGCAAAAGCAGATCTCCTGCGAGCACCGCCACTCGCCAGAGGCCAGCTGCAAATGAGCGCGCACGCCCACTGTGCGAGCCCACAAAGCACACCCCATAGACACACATCCCTAAAACCCGGCGCGCGGGAGCACGCACAACCAGTGTCGCCCACGCACGCGGGCTCCCACGTACACTCGCGCAGGATCGACACGCACTCCGAGACCAGCCATGCCACACACTCCCATTCACCGGCTCACACTCCGCAGCGCGGAGTCTCACGCCGGAGCCACGGCATCATCTCCAGCATCATTCCCGCGAGAGCGAGGCCTCGGGGGGCCCCCAAACTCGCCTCGCCCCGCGCCACCCCAGAGCTCGCGAATTTGGACGCCGCTGGGTCCCGAGCGCGAGTCGCGTCCCTTCTCACCTCGCCGCGGGCGCAGCGGCTCGCGGGGCGCACAGCACGGCGCGCCTCCTCTGGCGCCGCAGCCCCCGCAACCGCCGCCACCGCCACGGCCGCCGCGTCCAACGGGGCGACACCCCGGGGGCGGGGCGGCCCGCCGCTGCCCACAACCGCTCGGGCCGCGACTCTCGGGGGCTGCCGGACCAGGCCAATGGCGGAGCGAGGGCGTGCCGCTCGCCTGGGGGCCTGGGCGGGGCGGCGTGCGCCCGGGCTGAGGTTTTGACAGCGGTCGAAGCCCGGCACGCTTGCTGCCGGGACTCTGCTGGACCCTGCGGCGCCGAGAGGAACAGGGCAGGGACCCGAAAGCAGAGCCAGGACAACCCGGCTTCGACCCCTCCTAGGCGGGGTACTGCTTCTCCCTGGTAAATGGGAATGACAGTACCAGCTAAAACGGAGGTAACAGTTGCAAAAGTGCTTGACAAGTTATTTTGTTTTGTTTTTGAAGACTCTAACCAGCTCACTCGAAGAAGTCGCACAGATTTCACGGCAAGTCAATAGGAAAGCTGGGATCCGAACCCAGGCCTCAAACCACATTCTCACGATTTTACTTCTTGATGTTTTGTAGAAAGAAACGGAGTGGGGGGGGTGGATCTCAAAGTTCCTCTACCCCTGCCGTTCCTTGCTTCATCCTCTCTCCCTCATCAGGGTCTCAAGGGACCCTGCTCAATGTGTAGGAAGAGCTCTTATGAGGCTCCATAGTTATTGGACGCAGTAGCTCAGCTCTCATCTCTAAGCCTTGCAAAATGGGGAGTTCATTCAGGTCTCACCTATCTTCTGGGGCTTACTGAGGATCCAAGGAAGCCTCAAAATGTTTCTGCATACAGTCAACACATCCCTCTATGTACTGATGACAACCACCAGTCCATACGGTCTTACTTATGAGAATGGTCTCTGGCCTTAGTCTTAAACTGGAAAACGTGTGAAGCTCCTGCAACAGTCCGGGTTTAGACTGGGATTCTACACAGGAAGATAACCCAAGCAGTATTTCCGGAATCTTGGTAAAACAAGATTTTCCAGCCACAAAATTTTGTTAACGTTTAATTTCTGATTCTTTATGTAAAGACTTCCAAACAGCATGGGCAATGGGAAGTGCCGCGATGTTTTACTTAAACCCACCCCCACACTCATGGCCAGCAGCAACAGGGTGGGGTGTGGCAGAGCAGGCTTCCCGACTCCCACACCAATGTCTTTTACCACTTACATTACCAAGGGCAGGTGTCAGCCGACTGTGCAGGTAATGCGCAGGCCCAGAGATGCACAGGCACCTCAGAGGTCTTGCCTCTTTCTGGGAATTTGTGGCTTGGAAGACAGGATGGAAGAAGAGTAGAAAGGAAGAATAGCTCACCGGCTGGACACCCAGTACTCGAGCCACCCCCACTTGTGAAGCGTGGGTCGTGGCTCTGACCAACAGGCACGTGGCTTTAGATAAATAGTCCTACTTACTTTATCCCTCAAGAAGCAAGAAAGGAAGTTCTGGCTTCGCCTATTCTGCCCTACCGTGAGGCCAGGAGGTGAGCTCTCTGCTCCCTCACACACACCACCCCACTACACACACGTACCCCCAACACACCCATACCCCAACACACACACACATACCCCAACACACACACATACCCCAACACACACATACCCCCAACACACACACATACACTACACACACACACATACCCCAACACACACACATACCCCCAACACACACCCATACCCCAACACACACATACACTACACACACATACCTCAACACACACACACATACCCCAACACACACATACACTACACACACATACCCCAACACACACACACACATACCCCAACACACACACATACCCCAACACACACACACACATACCCCAACACACACACATACCCCAACACACACACATACCCCAACACACACACACATACCCCAACACACACACACATACCCCAACACACACACATACCCCAACACACACACATACCCCAACACACACACATACCCCAACACACACACACATACCCCAACACACACACATACCCCCAACACACACACACACACACGTGCACGCCTGCACACACACACACACACACACACACAGCACTGTACATTCAGTTCAGACTGAAAACATTTGCCAGATGAGTCACTTAGCCAACTGAACGAGCAGGCGAAAGCTCTCCGAATTTCCCAACACAGCAACAGCTCGTTTACTTACTCTTCTGCACCCCCACCTTTGGCTGGCTCCCCTCCTCCCCATCCTTGCTGTATTTCTTCCTCCTCTTCTCAGTGCTCCATTCTCCTCCCCTAATACTCTGTCTTCCACAGTGCTTTCCCATCCGTCTGAGATGCAGATCTGGCCATGGAGCTTTCCTGGTTTAAACTTCACCAACAGCTCCCAATAGTCTTAAAAATAAAATTAAGGCTTTTTAAAATTGATTTATTCATTGTATGTGCCTGAGCGTTTTGCCTGCAGCATGTATCTGTGTACCACATGCATGCCTGGTACCCCAGGTCAAAACAAGGGTCTCAAATCTCCTAGAATTGGAGTTGAAAATAGTTGTGAGCCATCATGTGGGTACTGGGAACGGAACCCAAGTCCTTTGCAAGAACAGCCAGTGCTCTTAACCACCGAGCTACCCTTCCAACCCCAAAATCAAGACTTTAAAAAAATTAGTGTGTGCATGCCTCTGTGTATGTGCGTGTGCGCACACAGGTGCACATGTTCTATGGCATATGTACAGAGGTCAGAGGGCAACTCTTGGGAGTCCCTCCTTTTCTGCCACCTTGTGGGACTGAACTCAGGACAGATGTCAGCCTGGCATGCAAGTATCCACTAAGTCATCTCCATACCCATAAAAATCATATTTAAAACATGTGGAGGTCAGAGGACAACCTGTGGGATTCAGCGCTCTCTCCACCATGTGGAAGTCATCAGGCTTCGCAGCTGGCACCTTTACCCACTGAGCCAGCGCCATGGTCTTTAATCAGAGCGCTATTTAACCCTTAGTCGTACCTAAGTAGGGTAGTTTTCATCTAGAACCCAGAGCTTACAGGGATGCCTTTATAGCTGGGGCTTGTTTCCTACGCTAACACGGTTCCCTCCTATCCACATTACACACTTCCACCCACAAGTCATGTAGTGCCCAGTTCAACTGCCCTTTCCCAAGTCCTTCGGCGAGGACTTCTCCACGCACGCACTCAGAGCTCTTTCCTTGAATCTGTCTCACACTTATGCACTGTTGTTGGTGGTGGTTTTTTTTTTTCACTGTTTTAGCTGTTTGTTTAACGATCTTAGAGTCCTGCAGAGGCAGAGGAATCTTTAGCCTGTATATCCCCAAGACTAGAATCCCATGCCCAAAGTCAGCATAGAGCAGCTGGATTGTTAAAGATGGACCACTATTTCACCTGTGCCCGCACGGCTAGGTAAGCATCCTCCAGGGCAAGCTTACATTCAGGAAACAGACGGGGCAAAAGCAGACAGTTCTATGTGTAAAGTCTCCCATGCCCCTGGAGCTCCAGGAAGGAGAGGCGAGGGATGCTCTGCTGCTGACTCTGCCTCTGCTGCCTGCACCTGCTGTGTGCCCGGTGTGTGATTTCATGCAGTCCTGCAGGCCTCTGAGATAAGAGGCCATCATAAAGGGAATAAAAGCTCAAGGTTAAGAAATTTATCAAAGGTCTCATAGTTCAGTGTCTGGCTTTGTGAACAGCTGATTTTCAGGCCACGCCATAACCATTCATTGAAGAAAAAAATACTCTCTTCAACAAATGCTGTTAGGACAACAGGATGGCTACATGCAGAGGAGGGAACCGCTCTCTCACACCGTTGACAAGCAGGAACTTAGGATGGACCAGAAACCTATGTGAAAACCAGAAAACACAGGGATAAGTCTTTACCTGGAATCGACAGTGCACTCTTTATGGGACTCTTAAAAACATGAACAACCAAAGAAAACCTAGATAAACTTGATGTCATCTAAATTTAAAACATTTCTACATCAGAAGAGAGTGAAAAGATGGCATAGCCGGGTGCTGCTGTGTAAGAGAACCGCTCAAGTTCCAGAGTTCAAGGCCAACCTGGGCAAAAGAGTGAAAGTGTGCGAAAAAAGAAAAAGAAGAAAAAGGGAGGAAGGAAGGAAGGAAGGAAGGAAGGAAGGAAGGAAGGAAGGAAGGAAGGTAGGTCAGAAGTTTATAGAGGTAGGTGTGTTGACACAGGCCGTTAATCCCAATCCATGGAAGGCTAAGGCAAAAAGACCAGGAATTTGAGGCAAACCTGAGCTACATTTTAAGACCCTATTTCAAAAGCCGGGCAGTAGTGGTGCACGCCTTTAATCCCAGCACTCAGGAGGTCAAATAAACATCTCCTGCAAAGAAAAAAATCGAAGCCCAATTCAATCCAATTTTTATAAATGACAAAGTCTGGACCTGATGCAAAGACAAGAATACAGAGTAAGTTCAAGGCCATCATGTGTGGCTTCGTGAGACCCTTTTTCACAATAAAAAGTAAAAGAGGTTTGGTTGGGAATGTAGTCCAATTGTAGAGGGCTTGCCTAGCACACAAAGCCACGGGCTCAGTCTTGGGACCGAAAAGGGGGGCAAGCAAAGGATCTGAATTAACATCTCATCAAGAAGACTGACAAACATGTTAAAAGATACCCAACGTTATTGGCCATTAGGAAAATGCAAAACCACAATGGAACATCACTGTAAATCTGATAAAATGGCGCAAAGGGGAGATGGGGGAGGAGGGAAGGTGTGGAGATGTGGGAACCCTCATCCATTGCTGGTGGGAGTGTAAAATGATCCAGCCACAATGGAGAGCAGCTTGGCAGTCCTTCAAAGACTTAACAGAATTATCATGTGATCCAGTCACTCCAATTCTAGATGTAAACCCCGAAGAACTAAAAACATAAACAAATACACGTACAAGTGTGTGAATTGCAGCTCATTTCACAGCAGCCAAAAGGTAGGAGCCACCTAGATGCTCATTAACGGGTGTTCTGATAAACCGTTACAAACACACAGTGGAGTGCAATGTCCTTTCCACACGGAAGACACATGGAGCTATTCCACACTGTGAATGAGCCTCAGAAACACACAGTGCAAGAAGCTAGGCATAAAGGGTCCTAAATTATGTAGTTCCACTTACATCAAATAATCAGTAGGTATTTTATGGAGACAAAAATCAGAAAGGTGATTGTTGGGGGTGAGGAGATGGGGTCAGGGGGAGTCTGTTTACTGGGCATGGGGTTCTTTTAGGTCCTGAAAATAAAATCTGGAACTAGATAGAGGTGGCATTTTACAACACCAGGAATATATTAAATGCCACTAAACTGCCCACTTTTAAATCGTTACTTTTATGTTATGTGAATGTCACTGCATTAAACCAATTTTTCTAAAGTTAAGAAGAACAAAGTGTGCCCGAGTCCAAAGCCAGGGCTCCCATCACTACACTGTGGGCATTTGCTGGGAATGGCCCAGAGCAAGGTTTCTACAATGGCTGTGATGCCATCCAGATGGGGCCGTGTGCAAGCCCATCTCTGGCTCCTGGATGCTGCTACTGCCGAATAAAGATGGCAATACCTGACCCAACGGGGCTGCTAGGGACTTCACACAAAGGCAGAAAGTAAGACAAGCCAGGAGATGAGAGATGGTTAATATTAATAAAGTACCCACCCACCATTCTAATATTCATCTAACAAAAATGCTGTGTGCATGTGTGCCTGGAGCGCCCAAACTTCCAGTGAAGCTGGTCTCTGCCCAGAGAGAAGTGCCTGGATTACACACACTTGGGCTGCTCTCATGAGTTCTGGGTATTTGAACTGAGGTCATCAGGCTTGCATAGCATAGCTTTGCTCATGGAACCATCTCCCCAACACCAAAGATACTCTAAAAATAAAATGCAGGAAAAGGGGGGGTCACTCAGTGGGTAAAGTGTTTGCTGTATAAGTATGAGGGCAAGAGTTTGGGCCCCCAGCATACATTTAAAAGGCTGGACATGGCAGCATGAGCCTGTGATCTCAATGTTAGGGAGGCTGGGGCAGGAGAATACCAAGGGCAGGGAGGGGGGTATTTGCTAGGCGGCTACTCTAGCCAATCAATGAGTTCTAGCTTCAGTGAGCTACCTTGTCTCAAAAGATAAAAGTGGAGAGCAACAGAGGAAGACATTGATATTGACCTCTGACATGCACACGCAAGCACGTGCACGCGCACACGGAACAGCTCTTTATAAATCACTGTTGCGAACAGCTAAGGATGTTTAAGATACGCATGCACACATGATCAAAGACTGAGAACTACCTTAGGACTAGAAGGGAATTTCCTGATCAAACACCCCAACAACATACAACAAAAATCACCGAACCTACAGCCAACATCACGCATGTACACTGCACTTAGTGTAAAGACTACTTTCCCCTAAGATCGGGAACAGGCAAGGATGTTGAACCTCAGCGTTCCTCTCCAGCAGCACCCCGGAAGTCCTAGCAGAATCTTAGGAAAGTAAGATGCCTCCTCAGGCTGAGAGTTAAAGTGGGAAAAGTGCTTGCCACGCTTGTGTAAGGACATGAGTTCTGACCCCCAAACCCACAGAAGCTGGGCACGACGCACATCTGTAAGTCCCATGCCACGAGGAGAGACAGGAGGAAGCCAGAGGCTTGACACCCAGGAGTCTAGCTAGTTAGTATGCTCCAGGTTTCATAAGAGACCCTGTCTCCAAGGATAAGATGAAGAGGGACAGAGGAAGACGGCAGCGTTGACAGCCTTTGCTGCACATCTCTCATGACCATGTCCAGAGGATGGCAGTGTGACGGTTGACACAAACATTCAGCTAGTCATACAGATGGATGTATAGTCACGGTGAGACCTGCGGGAGAAACGGTCCCTGCTGAGAAGATGTGAGTTGGAGAGGGAAACCCCGTCTGAAGGCGAGGGCTAAACTGGAACCTCTGAAGAGAAGTGGCTACGGGCCGTGGAGTCTTCCAGCTAGCGGCTCGGGGCGGCGGTGGCGGAGCAGTGTGAATGGCATGGCAGGAGGGCAGCAGGACACCAGATGACACTGGGGGAGGGAGCAGGCCAGGTCCTAGAGGCAAAGAGACTGGAGGCTGGAGACAGACACCATCAGATCTGTTCTGAAAATAGTAGCCCAGCTGTCGTGTGGGAAATGGCGAGAGAAGGCGGCAAGAGTGGGTGTGGGAAGAGTAGGCAGAAGGCCAAAGAGAGGTGCTGAGGCGCCTGGACGGGACACCAGGAGTGGTGGGGATGGGAGGTGGTCCGGAGAGCAGCAGTGTGGCAGACGCAAGCCTGACACACTGAAACCACGGGCGAGAGGAGAAGAGAGGTTGGGGACCTGGGAAAACAGAAGTTTGGAATAGTCCCTGGGTGGCCTGAGGCATTCTCCAGCCCTAATAGTGGTTTCCAGAAGCAAAGGGGATGTCACGGCCAACAGGCTCCGAAGGCAGATCCCTTCCTCACGCTCGTTACACGCTATTGCCTTTCTATAGCAATTTTAATTGGTTTTCAGCGAGTCACTGTGTTCACAGGGGACACAGAGTAAGACAATACAGAATGCACATCAAATGCTGCTAACGGAGGCAATAGGTTTTGACAGCTTGAAAAACGATGAGGGGCAATCAAAGCTGCCCATAAAGGAGAGGGGGGGCATGGAATCGCAGCACTGCCCCCACGGCAGGTACCGTCCCACAGCCAACTGCAGACGACCATAGACCTTCCGTTCAGATAGCAGTGCAACGCACAAAGGGAGCTCCAAACACTTAGAGCTGGAGATGGGTAGGTTCAGGGCTCAGCCCTAGGTCACCTTGAGCCTGAAATACTACGATCTTTCCATCATGCCTGTGTCCAGCTGAAGTAGGCCCTCCTAGTCCTCCTGACTGGCTGCTCCACCCCCATCCCTCCAGTACTCCTAATGACTTATCCGCACAGTTTGCTTTCTTATCCCAGCAGCAAGCCAAAGGCACACAGCCTCCATCGTTACCCCTTTCTGGGACTCTGCCTTCATCAGCCATCCAAAAACACTTGTTTTTTGCCAGGTTACAAACCTGTGTGTGGTTTTGCTGTGCTGCTGATGCTAAACCAAAGCCCCCTCGAAGGCGGCGGGGGTGGTGGTAGGGCGGCATAGCAAGGCTGCTACATAGCAGATAGGCTCATGATGTCAAAAAGTAGGTCGGTGAGGCTGCAGCGGTGCCTCTGCGAGGAAGCAGAAAGGCCTACAGCTCGCATCCACTCATTTTCCTCTTACTCAACAGAGCACATGGCACTGTTATTCACACGCCTTTTCCAGGCACACCTTAGTCCTCTGCACACACACAAAGCATTCTCCAAATGAAGATGAAACTGTATGCATCAGTAAGTCTGAGTACAATTATAAAATCTATTTTAAAAAAATCAGCTTTAAGGCATTTGAAAAACGTTTTTCTTTCTTTTTTTTCCTAACAGGCTCTTGCTATGCGGTCCAAAGTGGCCTTAAACTCATGAGTTCAGTTGGCCCTGATGTCATGGCCTTCCCATAACTGCGACTACAGGCACATGCCACCATGCTGGCTTGATTGACATCTTCTTGCACAAGCCCGTTCTCCAACACATCTTATCTCTTTTATAAACTCTGTGTTTGCCATCTGTATGCAAAGCCCAAGGACTCAAATGTTGTTACAGTTGAAAGTGAGCTTCCAAACTGTTCAGTCCAATTCTTGACTTTGGTGGAATTGCAGTTCAAGGTCATGCAGCTAGCTGTGGCCAGAGGCGGAGACTAAAACTCACTTCCAAGACTTAATTCTAGGAAGGATGACTGGCAACCCATCTGGCTGTCCACTGTTCCTTGAGGACAAGAAAGCCACGGCTTTATTAAAGAACAGCCTGCAACCTCTAAAAGACATTTTCCAGACTCTGGTTATGAGATATGGCCACGTAGCTTCACTCTGGCCAATGAGATAAGAGTGTGGACTTTCAGGTCTCCTTAAAAATGAGGGAAGAGCCATTCTCCCTTCCATTTCTCTTCTTGTTGCCTAGAAGGAGCCTGAATCCCTGACAGCCTTGGGGGATCACCATGTCAGCACCTTAGCCAGAACCCCTGACAGCATGGGGGATCACTGTAACAGCACCAATAGCCTGCCTGCATTTTCTTTTAATGAAAAAAAAAAAATGAAATGTCCATCCCTTAGGCCACCATTTTGTTGTTGCTGTTGCTTTTGGAATATGCAGGCAAAGTTAACTAAGCCGCTTTGCTCCCAGCCCTACCCCCAGCAAATCTGTCCCTTAACCTGGCAAAAGGCAATTCCACTCAATCAGCAGCTCCAGGAAAAAGCCTCCGAGTCAGTACTAACGACTCCATTTCCCTGACACCCACAGCCGTTAACCATTCCACCAGCAATCCTTGTCACCCAACCCCAGACGACAACTGTCTGCTTCTCTCCCTGAGAACTGGGATGTGGGAGGCTGAGCCAGGAGGATCACCAGCAAGTTCAAGGCCAGATTAGGTGAGCTCTAAGCCAGTCTGGGCTCCGGAGTAAGACCTTGTCTCAAAAACCAAAAGAATAAAAAATCTAAAAGACTGCCAATGGTGGTGGTGCACGCTTTTAATCCCGGGACTCTGGGAGTTCGAGGCCAGCCTGGTCCAGAGTGAGTTCCAGGAGAGACAGGGCTACACAGAGAAACCCTGTCTCAAAGAAGGAAAGAAAATAATAAAAGACAATATAATTTTTTACTCTAAGAATAACTTTAATGGCTAACAGCAACACAAAAATACCTGCAGACTAACAGCCAGCAGTGCACCAGACCAGTATGGGAGACTTCGAAATCGAAAGACCTTTTTTAGCAGCCACCAAAACACAAGCTAGCCAAGCGGTAGTGTTCCGCACCTTTAATCCCAGAGGCGGGAGGATCTTTGTGAGTTCGAGACCAGCCTGATCTACATACAGAACAAGTTCTAGGACAACCAAGGCTACACAGAAAAACCCTGTCTCAAAAAAGCAAAGCAAAACAAACAAAAAACAAAAGCAAACAAAGAAAGAAAGCCCACGAAGTTTTTTTTACTGTTCTCAGAAGAGGGGTCAAGCTGCCCACTTGCCACTCAGTGGTGACCCAGCTATCCTCACAGGTCTCTCTAGCTTCAAGGAACGCCCTGGTGGTTACCTTTGCATGAATACATAAAGCCTGCTATGGAGAATTGGTCTTTCCATTTCATTGACAAATAATGGATTTCAAGTAGGATGCTTGAGTAACAAATCCTTAAAGCTTCGATAACTCCTTAGTAAACTTTAGCCACTAGACAGGTCTCAAGGTCGGGACATTTTAGGAGTAAACATATGGCTCCTGTTAATTTTCCTAGAGGAGGAAGACTTGAGCCACCACAGCTCTCGGTTTCAAGGACACCACGAAGCAAGGTTCGGCTTTTTATTGTTTTGTTTTGTTGTTTGTTTTTCAAGACAGGGTTTCTCTGTAGCTTTGGCGTCTGCCCTGGAACTAGACCAGGATGGCCTCGAACTCACAGAGATCCACCTGCCTCTGCCTCCTGAATGCTGGGATTAAAGGCAGTGTGCCACCACCACCCAGCTCAAGGCTTAGCTTCTTAAGGAGAAAGTACACTAGATTTTTGTAAGAAAAGAAAATACAAAATCAAGCTACTTCCACGGTTTTGCTTCAAGGCTGCATAATTCTCGGGCCAGAGATAGGTGGAGGCCTGCAGGACATGGAGGCCTGCAGGATGTGGAGGCCTGCAGGATGGCTCCGGAAGTTAACAGTGCTTGTCATAAAAGTCTGACAACCTGAGTTCAAGCCTCAGAACCCACGGTTCACGGAGAAAAGTTGTCTTCTGATCACCACACATGAACCACATGTACAAGCCTGAATATATATTCACATACATACACCTCACACAAATACGCTATATACCATACACACACCATACACAACACACGCACAAGAATTATATACATATGATAACAATAAACAAAATAAATTAAGAATGCATACATCTCAACCAGTCCTGGTGGTGCAGGTTGAGACAGGATAATTGCAAGTTTAAGACTAGCCTGAATCAGTAATCACGGCCAGCCTTGGCAATTTAATGAGACGATCTCAAAAAGTGAGCTGGGGACATGGCTCATCCAGGCAAGGGTGTGCCTTTCAAGCCTGAGGACCAGGGTTCCAGTCCCAAATCCATGTAAAAATGCAATGTGTGTGACATGTGCCTATCCTTGTGCTGGGGAGGCGGAGACAAGAGGATCCGCAGAGCTCAGCCAGTCTAGCACAATTGGTGAGTTCCAGGCCAAAGAGATCTCCTGTCTCAAAGGAGATGGACAGTACTCCCTGAGGGTACCTACTGCTGTCCTCTGGCCTTCACACAAACATGTCCCACCGCCATTCACACACACACACTAAAATAAATACAAAGCAAAAAAATAGAGCTGGGAATATAGTCAGTGTTAGAGTGCTTACCTGGTATACACAAAGTCCTGTAATCACCGGGGTTTGTTTTAATATTTTTTTTGTTTTGTTTTAAAGGGCTGGAGTAATGGCTCAATAGTTAAAAAAAAACTTACTGCTCTTCAAAAGGACCTGAGTTCAATTCCCAGCATCTACACTGGGCAGTTCACAAACACTGGTAACTCCAACTCCAGCTCGGACATTCTCTTCCAGCTTCACTAAGCACCTGCACATATTGTGGCATGCGTACATGTGTGCTCACACCCCTAAATAAAAATAAATATTTTTAAAGTGGAAAAAGAATATACGTACCTTATACATGCTGTGTGATTGTTGTTTGGCTCCACTAAAATATTCTTTTGGTAAAATAGTTTCCATAAATCCACCCAACAAATCATTTCACTTCCCCTCCCCACCGTCTTCCTCAAAGTCACTCAAGAAACCTGAAAGGCAGATGGGCTACATACATAAAGATAATATTTGTAGCAAGCGGAGCACCGGCCCTCAGCATGTAGTAGGTGCTTGATAAATGGTAGCTATTATCCCTGTGTAAGCAGTTGCCTAGAGAAGCCTTCTCAAGCTACCTCCACTTTTCAACACAATATATATGAACAACTCACTTTGTAAAGTACTTAGAAATCGGGGGTGGGGGGGATGAATTTAAAAACTTCTCTCCTGCAAACAAAAGAGGCATGAGAACTATGGAAAATTTCCCTCTAACGTCTCTGAAATAGTGACCTCTGCTGGCCAGAGAAAACATGAGCCTTCTGATCACCTCTTCCATGACTGAGCAAGGGATGAGTCTACCAAGACCCCCTCCCTGTCGCTGCAACAAACACCAGGTGTTGCATTACAAGGGACAGAAATCTTCATAAGGGTTACCACGATGTAATTGGGGTGTTAACAAAATTAAAGGCCAGCCTTTCCATTTGCTCATCCACCCAGAAGAATCTTTTTTTTTTCTTTCAAGCTCCATGGTCTCCTATTTTTAAAATAACATAATTGCATGCAAATGTTATAGCAGAAAAACAACACAAGGGGCATTAAAAATCAATCTTCCATGTAAGCCTCAGATTTTCCAGCATGAAGATCCAAACGCAGAGTGGTGACAAATGTGTAGAAAACAGAGCGAAAAAGTCAGAACGCATCATTAGGAACGCTACAACAAAAGGAAGGAAAAATCCCTGGGAGCCCATGTCTGACTCAGCTGGAGTGAACAGCTCACTACAAAGGCTTTAAAAAGCCCCGCAATCCTCTTCACAGAGGGCCCAGAAACCCAGCTAGGAAGCAGTCAGGACCCTTTCCTCCAGGCTGTCTGTTGGCTGGGAAGTTTACATCTAGAGTACACGCCCATCTCCTGAGGTGTGAGGTCCAACAGGAGTGGTAAATTGGCATCACAGGGCTGTGCTTTAGGTTGGCAGTCACTGTAGCATCATCGCCACCACCATCCTCATTTTAGTGTCCGGCTTGCTAAAAATGGAGACTTTGTATCATGATTCAGCCTTCTGCCTTCCCATAAACAAACTGCCTGCCCCTTGCACCAGTCAGCCTCACTCAGCTCATTCTCATCCTGTGTTCAGGTTCATAAACACCAGGTCTGAGACCCTGGGTTAATAACATCCCTAACACGGTGACGAGACTGAGTCTGAACAAAGATCAACCACGTGCAAGGTACTGTAGTAGGCACTAGGGACATGAATGAGCCACGGTCCCTGAACCCAAGGAACTCCCGAGACCAGCCTGATGACCAGAGAGTGCAATGCTCGGGCACTGGAAGCGACGGCAGACTGCAGGGAGCACACTGCCTCTAGCTTTTTGAAGTCATACTTAACACATTCATGTCCAGCCTTTCTTTTCTAATATATTATTTTCTAATAATATTTAAAGAAATCTCACAAGTTTCAACATAATCACTCATTGAAAAATAGTTCTTCTAATATATACCAAATTTTCTTCTTGGGCTGTGGGTGATTTAAAAGCAAAGCTTTTAAATTTCAAAATATATTGGATACTCTATCATTTGGATCTACCTTGGTGCCCTTACTGAGGCATCTATGATTTATTGAGACAGGGTCTCCTATGTAGCTCTGGATGTCCTGAAACTAAGTAGATAGAACAGGCTAGCTTCCAACAGTTCTGCCCTGCTTCTGCTTCCCAAGTGCTGGGATTAAAAGTGTGTGCTACCATGCCAGGTTGAGACATTTTTTTTTTCTTTCATTTTTTACTTTCCCAAGAGAGGGTTTCTCTGTGCAGCCCAGCTGCCCTG
Organism: Alexandromys fortis; assembly: GCF_014885135.2. Taxonomy (NCBI): domain Eukaryota; kingdom Metazoa; phylum Chordata; class Mammalia; order Rodentia; family Cricetidae; genus Alexandromys; species Alexandromys fortis. The sequence continues at coordinate 5,142,344 of NW_026067908.1, forward strand.
AAACTCGATCTGTAGATCAGGCTGGCCTCAACTTCAGAGAACCACCTGCCTCTGCCTCCCGAGTACTGAAATTAAAGGCATACTTTTAATTTTAAATCCTCAGAAACTGGTTGAGTCTTGCTTTTTGAACCAACATCTGGCCGGATTTGCGAATATGCTACATGAATGTCTTTCAGAGTAGCGGTTCTTCGGGAGGCAGGTGCAGTGCTGCGTGTGGATCGTTAGGTCGTTTTCCACAACCTTGATGCCTAAAGTAATGTCCCATCTAGAACTGGAAAAGATAAAATGCCTTGTTCTAATGAATGAACATTAGAACATTGTTCTAATGCCTTTCCTTGTAGTTTTGTTAGGCTTCATGTATTTTTTTCCTTGAGGCACTATGTATGTCAAAGTATACAAACGTTACATTCTCAATTCAATGAGGTAAACACCCAGGTGATTCAAGTGAAGACACACATTCCAGAAGCTCCGTTTGTCTCATTCCTTTCCACGTCAGTACACAACCTCCTCCCCCTAGCACCGTCCTGACTTCTGTTACCATTAACTTTTACCTTTTCTTGAAACGCATATGAAAGCAATCATGGCATGTGTCCCCTTGTCTAAGTGGTTCTTTTACACTGCCGCAGTTTGCTCTTGGGATGACTATTGGCACTGCGAGATTAGTTCACCGGTGGTGCTTACCTGTAAGCCCAGAATGGCAATTTCTAAGTCAGCCTCAACTACAAAGAGAAATTGTGGTTTTAAAAAACAAGAAACGGCCAGGCAGTGGTGGCACACACCTTGAAACCCAGCACTTGTGGGCTGGAGATACAGTTCAGAGGTTAAGAGCACTGGCTGCTCTTCCAGAGGTTCTGAGTTCAATTCCCAGCAACCACATGGTGGCTCACAACCATCTGTTATGAGATCTGGCGCCCTCTTTGGGCATGTGGGCATACATGGAGGCAGAATGTTGTATACATAATAAATAAATAAATCTTAAAAAAAATAATAATTAAAAAAAAAAACAGCACTCGGGAGGCAGAGGCAGATGGATCTTTGTGAGTTTAAGGCCAGCCTGGTCTACAGAGTGAGTTCCAGAATAGCCAGGGATACATAGGGAAACCCTGTCTCAAAAAATCGAAGAAGAAAAAAAAAAAAGAACCGAGAAAAGCTGTACACACCTGTACTTCAGCATTCCAGAGGCAGAGGCATTCCAGAGGCAGAGGCAGAGGGAATTTGAGTTGCAAACTCAAGGTCAGTCTTCTTGACGTGGCAAGTTCCAGGCCAGCCAAGGCTACATACCCAAATCCTGCAATTCTGACTAGTGGGGAAATTCTGCCAGAAGCATCTTGAAGACTTACATGGTTTTGGAGCGTACAACGCTTTGATTTCCTTGGGCTTTTACCAGTAGGTGGAACTGAAAGGTCCTGTTGAGTGTTAGGAGAGATTTTGTCCATTTTTTCACTCCTTTCAACCATTTTGTGAGTTTTACTTTCTCCACATCGGTCCTTCTCTGATAAATATGGAAAGGTATCTCATGAGTTTCATTTTTTATCTCCCTAGCCAGTACTGAACACCTATCTTCCTTGAGCAATTTAGATAAATTGGTTTTGCTAATGTTTTTTGTACTTTGAGGCTGTTACCAGGTGTACTGAGGTCTTTGTGAAAAACTGAATTTTTTTGAAGCACTTCTCTTAATTTATAGCAAGATTTTATTTTATTTTTTTTTGCCTTAAGGTATACTTTGTCAAGATATGTAATACTTGGCTTTATAAATGTTGTCATCTTTATCTTTTCCTAGCCTTTTATTTCCAACATATCCAGCCTTATACTTTTACATGTGTCTCTCATTAATAGCAAAAAGATTTTTAAATTGTTTAAGGATGGTTCTTGGTTTTGGTTTGGTTTTTTGACAGGGTTTCTCTGTGTAGTCCTGGGACTCTCTCTGCAGACCAAACGGGCCTCAAACTCTTGAGATCTGCCTGCCTCTGTTTCCCGAGTGGCGGAGACTAAACACACCACTGTGCCTGGCTTTAAGATCTTCATTCATGCATTCTTTTCTATTCTTTGAGTGGTTATCCCTACACTACAATGCACCTCTTCTAACTATCGAAGCCTGCCACGCTGGTCATGGTAGCACAGCTTGGCGATCACGGCAGTTGCATGCGAGCCGCTGGAGCTCCACAGCACACAGCGCAGAGTCGACCTCACCAACAGCCTACCGCTGGTCTTTCCCGACACTGTAAAGACCTGAGAGCGTTTCCACTCCCGAGTGCCGACTCACCTGTCTTTCTGAGTCTATACTAATCCTCTACATATTAGAAGCCCGCAAGACATTGTTTTCTAAATCAGTGCTCATGTTTCTCTGCTTCTCTTTTCCTCACCATCCTTCCATTTTTCTGAAGGTGAAAAAAGCTACTTCCTAAGAAAGCTTCTCATGTAAGAATTTCTCATGTTTTGTCTGAAATGTCTTTATTTACCCCCACCAAATTTGAAGACAAATGCTGGATATGGGACCGGTTGGTAGAGCACTTGCCTAACACACACGAAGCCTTAGGTTCAATCCTAGCACGACATAAACCCACCATGGTTTCAGGTGCCTGCGGTGGAGGCAAGCAGACAAGCTGGAGGCCAGCCTGAGCTACTTGTCTCAAAACAAACAAACAAAAACTGAATATAAAATACTAGGTTAATAAACTCCTTTCAGGATAATTTTCTATTCCAGAATTTTTATGGTTTTTTTAAATCTTGTTTGTATAAACAAAAATGAATTGCATGAATTCTGTGTATATACATGGTTTCCAGTTCTCTACTGAATTGTAATTCCACCGAGGAATCTTAATTACTTTGGTATGTCTGACAGCTCTATTGGGAAACCCTCTGCATCTATATGGATCGCCTGTTGCTTTTGTTGGTTCTCACTAAAGTTGCCATCTTCCTGTGTCTGGTTACTTTGAACTGGTGCTTGTGGGAAATCAGTGGCAGGGAGCTGCTCTCCTCCAGAGGACAGTGACAGTTTCTGCTAGAACCTGGAGGTACTGGGAGAGATCATTTTAATTCAATTTAACTAGAGGTCTTGTTGCCCTTTTGAAAAAGGACAAAGTCCTTTTGAAGGCCTTGAGTCCCAAATCTTGTCTCCTATCCTGGGGACCCACCTCTACCCTCCACCTTGCTCTCATCAGTAAAGATAGACTGTTCAGAAGCCATGCTAGCAAGGCATGGCCTGGCCTCAAGCATAACTGGACACTTGATCCACTTGGACCAATTTCTTTCCATCAGGAATTCAGCTGATATTCAGAAACAGCTGGTCAGTTTCCATTACATGGAAACTCAGGAGCTAGAGGGCAGCTGAAGCAGGAGTAGAAAGTCAGTCGGAGGGAAAGAAAAGAAAGCAGAGAACCACATGGAGATACTGAGTGTTCGAGTTCTTCAGGGGGCCTAGATGCAACCTATTCTTTGGCTCATTGACGTTTTCTGTGCCTTGTCCAGCCTATGATGATTTGGGGTGGAAACTGTCTGGTAACTAAGAGCAATGAGACTGTGAGAAAGGAACCAGTGGATTCAGAGACAAAAGAATAAATCAGGAGCCAACATAACTTCAAAAAGCCACCAAGGTAAAGATTTGTGACCGAGAAGCCACCTCCCAATTGTTTCTCAGTGATACCCCGTAGGATTTCCCAAACCACGCTACCAGCAGGATCACTTCTGAGGAAAGGTCAACAGTATCCAGGAAAAGCTGTGGGTGCAAGCCAGATGGAACACGAGCACCCACTGACAAGCAGCGGCTGCACAGCTGCTCAAACCCAGCAGAGTGGGCTAGCACCAGGACACCTAAGGTCACTCCATGTTTAAAGATGAAAAGCTCCAGGAAGAGAGGCTGACAATCCAAATGAACTCTCCCTGCGTTTCAGGACTGCAGGTGAAAGTATACTGACGGCGGCGATGGAAACCAGGGAAGGAGTAGAGCATCTCGTGTCCAAGGGGAGGCAAATCTGTGCTCAGCTTGATGTAATACCAATTAGGCCCAAAAAAAGAATGCCCAAACATTTGGTGTGTGGCAGAGAGGTGAGGGATCATACTGACATACACAGACTATGTGGGAAGTCAAAGCTCATTCTAAAGAGCTTGCTGCTCATTCAGAGGACCTGAGTTCAACTCCCAGCCACCTGTAGCACCAGCTCCAGGGGGGCCAGTGCCCTCTTCTGGCCTCCACAGGTATCTGTGTACACATGGCATATACTCACACAGACACACACACAAATAAATTTTAAAAGAAAAAAGAAAAATTTGCAAAAAGCCAAAGTCAGGTAAAGGGAACAAGGATCAGTTCCTAACGGTTGTAAGAGTCTCATAACTGCTGGGCACGGTGGCACATTCCTGTAGCCTCAGCTTACTTTTAAATGAGGGCAGAGGCCAGGCATGAAACACACCTGTACAGAACCTGGCACTGAGGAGGCTGAAGCAGGTGAATTACCATGGCTTGAGGCCGGCCCTGGCCACACAGAAGGCTCTGTCTACAAACTAATTAATTAGGCTAAAAGTCATAAAAATTAGAATGGTAATGAACAACTTGCTAAGCCTAGTTGGATTGGTAACTGATGAATATGTAAAGCGATTTGATTTAAAAGATGATTGAGAGTTGGAAGAGCAAGACACCTACCGCCCAGCTCCCTAGAGGTGAAGGTCAAACTAATTAAGTAAAGCCTACAGAAGGAACTGTTAGCTGGGGAATCCCGTCTGTTTAGAAACATTATTCTGGCAAGAGAAGAAACCTCTGTTAAGAGACAGCTTTCAGCACCTGCACTCTTTGTTTAGTTCTGTAAGAAAGCCAAGACAAAAAAAGGAGAGAGCGCGTGCAGAATGCAGGCTCTTTGAAAGAACTAGTAAATGCAGATCACCCAACCGACCAGCTGGTTAAGGGCAAAAGCTGGTTACTCAAAAAGTTAAATCCTGTGCAGGTTTTATACCAACAACTCCGAGGCTAACCTGCAATGGCTAAGGAAACACACAGAGATTCAGACTCCAATGAGCTGTCTCAGTTAAGAATTGTCATTTTATTCTTCAACCAATTCAGTATCAATGACATACAAAAGGATATAAAGAGATTATCATAAATAGTAACAGGAAGACACACAAACACTCATGAAGAAATCCAGCACAGGATCCCAGCGTGCCTTCTCCATGTCTACTCTCCAGTATAAGGTTTATTCTACAAGCTTCCCACGACTCGGCAAAAGCAGCTTTGTGGTTCTCAAAGTCCCATTAGAGTCGCCAACATAGGTGCTGATAAAATCATGTTTGTACTCACAGCCAGAGGAAGGTTTTCAAAGACTGATTTTTCAGGCCATCACATCAGTAGACTTGTCATCAGGAAGCAACTTCACCAAAGGAAATGATTCTCTCCTCTCGGCCTCCCTCAGGTCCTCCTTTGTGCAGGAAGAATACCCTCGCCCACCACAGAGAATGGAGAAGGAGGCTGACCCCTGCCACCTTCCAGGTGCAATGCAGATCTGAAGGGAGGGGCAGTGTTGTGGTCTCTATCTCATACACAGCAAGCACATCCAGAAATATTCATACTGCTATCAAATACACTTTCACCCAGAAGACGTGGAAATGGGAAGAACCTAAACCAAACCAGACATTTTGTAGAAGTAAGTCAAAGTTTAAAGGAATCGCTCTCTTCTGTGAGTTACATGCCACGGTTCTTTATGGAAACAGAAGATTAAGGGCTTGTCTCCTGAAATGCTGCCGTCAGAGGCAGTCAGGGAATATAAGAAGCTTATGGCTTTAATTCACAGAACACAACAGTTCTCCATTATCTAGCCATGCTTCTCTAGTCATCTCTAAGAAACTAACACACTGGAAATCCAACTTTCACACTGAAAAAAGCATCAAGCCAACTTCATACACAAGGTCGAAGGATACTTAAAAAAAAACCAAAACCTGACAATTGGGGAATTGTTCCATAAGGAGACTTTTAAGCCTAGCAGGGTTCATTTATAATTTGCCGTGTGCTGTTTGAAGGGGTGACAGGTTTTGGAGTTAAAATGCACTACCATAAAGACATAATATGTCGGTAACAAAGGCTAGGCACATACATCACATTTCAGATTCATACACAATACAGTGCTGACTTTAAAGGAAATCTTTTGGGGACACTAGAGGGAAAAGATAAGAGGAAAGGATCTGATTTATGAAGGAGGATTTAGTCCAAAGCTAGTCCAGTGAATATCTACCAGCAGGACCTCCAATGTTTTATCTCCAAAGAAATGATCTAATAAGTCATAAAATGAGCACATGCACATTTGGGACATACACGCTCCTGAGTATAGTGTGCCTCGGACACACTGGCTTCACAGTTACTTGAGGACTGTGAGTTTCTGGCTTTAAAGATTGTCCTATTATATTTTAATTAGCCAGTTAACACGGCTGCGGCTGCTCCCCGTGTGAAGACAGACTAGACTCACAGCATAATTTGATCTGGTGAAGACAAACAGTAGGGGAATGAGAAGTTTCCAAGGTCTTCTTACAAATCCTTTTCCCTCATTTGAAAACCTCTGCCAATCGTCTAACGGTGTTTCAAAAAAGAAAGCAAAACTGGCTGGAAAATGCCCATATTCTCATCGTTTACTAGCATAAAACAAATGAATTCATAGATGTTGCTCAATTATTTCTCAAAAACCAAATGTGAATGTTTAATCGTGTAACTTAAGAACTCGATTTTTCCACATTCCTTTATATAGAGTTAGCATCTGTAAATTGAGACTCTTTTTGGACAATCATGCAAATTTAATTTGTCCCTGGAAACAAAAACACAACCTAACAGATTAACAAAATATGTCCTGTAGACAATATTTTTACTGTGAATTTTTCTCCACTGTTACCATTTTTATCCTTTAGTAAACAAACTAATCTTAAGTTTACGTATTTTGAGTTTACAAAGAGCTAAACTCTTAAAGCGATTAGGAAAGACTGTATCAAGTCACCCTACTTTTAACTTCTGAGCTGGCTCCACTCTTTTCAAAAGTTAATTCTTAAAAAAAAGTGAGTAATTATTATCAAGTTATATGAGCGAGAGACAGCTTGGCTGCCATAGATGCTCCTGTAAAACTGAATAAAGATTTTATTATACCACACACACAAAAAGCATTTGGTACAGAAAAGGCAGTTTTCGGTTATTCTGCTAAGAATTTCTTTCCATGATTTCTCCCATTAAAGTATAGTTTTCAAAGCAAGCACCACGACAAAGGAAGCATCTAATTAGTCCATTTTCTTCTGATCCAAGAATGCTGAACATTTACTGTCCCATCTGTAGTTGTATCAGCAGGGTAATGAACACAGTTTATATTACTTAACTATTCTTTGAACTCCAAGAACTGTTGAAGTCTTTTCTGATGTTCTGCAGATGCTTGCACAGCACTAAATGAAACATAAATGCAAAGCATAAGCTTTATTTTACATTAAGCATATTAAGTGAACCACAGAGCACAGAGTCAATATTTTTCAAAACAATTAAAAATGAATAGAAATCTTCACTTATTTAGTACTTCTGAAAAGGCTGGATGAAAACGTTTTTCAATCTAATGAAGGCAAGGGCTTGCATTGGGCAATGGCATGTTTCTACCGTCCGAAAGACCAGAGCAAATTCAGACTGACAAGTGCAGGCATCGCTCTAACCTGCTCTACTATGGAACCTGCTGTGCAGAGTTCCAGGCCCTGCAGTAGATTTTCTGGATTTTATTATTTTATTCAAACCAGATTCAAACATTATCTTTGAATTGTGGAGTATTTGAATTGCCTTTAATATAAAATCCTTTAAACTAAAATGTTTGGTTAAAACACAATAGATTCCATTAATCGTTTTCAAAGGTAACAGCTTGGTGGCTTGGATTTATTTCTCCCTTTGAACATACACTATGTTATGGATGGGGACTCAGTTCTCCCTCACAAAAGCATGTTATCTTGGCAGAATGCAGGCAAATACACCCTACAACTAGTACACAACTTCTTTGTAAACTTTTGAACAAAAATTGAATATAACAAAAATGTTGATTTTTCTAGTTTTTTCTTGTTGTTTTGAAACAGTTTCTCTGTGTAACAGCTGTCCTGGAACTTGCACTCAGGCTGGCCCCAAACTCAGAGATCCGCCTGCTTCTCCCTCATGAATTAAAGGTGTGTACTGCCACGACCCGTGGTTTTCTAGCTTTTTTTTTGGGGGGGGGGGGGTTGAGACAGAGTGATAGGGTTTCTCTGTAGCTTTGGGACCTGTTCTGGTACTAGCTCTTGTTGACCAGGCTGTCCTTGAACTCACAGAGATCCGCCTGCCTCTGCCTCCTGAGTGCTGGGATTAAAGGAGTGTGCCCATCACCACAACCACCCAGCTTCTAGTTTTTCATTAAGATTCCAGACACCTGAAGATCACCCTTTTCAGTACCAAAGAAGTCCTGTTTTAATGCCTTTGCTACAGATTATTCTACAATGCTTCCTGATCCCCAGAGAAACTCCAATGGAGCCACTTCACTGTGAAAAATGCCACCTAGGGAGGTACTCATGAGGTGGCTGTCACTAACTAACCAACATCTTGCCCCTTAACTCTCCCTCCATTAGAAGGTAGAGAGTTGTTCTAAGCTCTGCCACTCAAGTACATTTTGATGCTATAAGCTGGAAGTGAACCAAATTTGCCTAATTATGAGACAATGGAGCTGGCTACAGTGGCTCACATCTGTGACCCCTGCAATCAGGAAGCAGAAACAGGCAGAGCTCTGAGTTGGAGGCTGGCCTGGCCTACATAGCAAGCTCCAGGACAGACAGGGCTACATAGAGAGACCCTATCTCAAAAACCCAGCTTCCCTCATCTGTATCTGGTTCTCAGGGCAGAGCTCTGGGTGAACTCACACAGGTAATTACACAGGCATAACACATATTGATGCTGGGCTTTACATAGATAAATGATCCCATTTTTTTCCTCTATCAACAAAAAAAAAAAAAAAAAAGCAAAGTCGGAGCCTAATACAGGTTCATCTACAGGGACCACATGACTCTCTCTAGTTAAGAGTGCAGACACTGCAGCTAGAACCAGAGTTAGCAAGATCTAGTCTGAATGCTGGCTCTATAACTGGGTACCTGGATGACCCAACCTTGGCTAACCTGCTTCAGGAACTTCCACACAATGACAGACAGCAATCCTGTAACCAGACATAAACCCACGTTTTCGCAACTCCAGAGCTAAGACTCTTTCTATTGTTCGGCTCTGTCCTGACTTTGCTCATCGGTGTCAGTGACATAAAATATAGCTTTCCTCCGAGGAAAGAGAAAAACAGAACTTCATCCTCAGAACTTTCAATCAGCCACCTACCTACCTTTCTTAGCTAATAAACCCTTATCTCCACTCCTGTGTCCACTTTGGCTGTCAGTAGACACACACACACACACACACACACCTACTCATCTTCTATCACCAGTGAGGACAATGGGAGCACATCCTATATGCCAGCTCACATCCTAGAGGCAGACTAGTGCAAATAGAAAGAGGGCAGATTTTGGGGGGAGGTGAGAAAGGGTTTCCCTGTGTAGTCCTGACTGTCCTGGAACTCACTGTAGACCATGCTGATCTTGAACTAAGAGATCCGCCTGCCTCTGCCTCTCAAATGTGGAATTAAAGGTGTGCACCACCACCACCTGGCCTGAGAAGACAGAATCTTGGAGCAATTATGATCGCCTTTCAGATTCACGTTCTGGTATAAATGTGCTATCTGACAAGACGTAACTGTTCCGTGCCTCCGCTAACACACCCATGTAATTAGGATAACCCCTGTCCCTCACAAAACTGTTTAGAAAAGAAACAAAAAGCTACAATCCATGCCATCATATTGGACAGCAAAGGTATGGAAGTTACTATATAATTTTTGTTTGCTTTTAAACAAATAAACGTCTCAATGATACAGGGTCATTTACAGTTCTTTTCTATTCTTACACAGAACCAACGTGTGCCAGGAATATTTGCTACTGCTACTGCCTTGTGCCGTGGAAGCAAAAGAAAACCAAAGCAGGCGGTATACAGTATTCTGTTACTGACTGCATACAGAAAGGCGAGACAACCTCTCATGCCCTCTAGAACTAATTACAATAAACACGGCTTAGTTGGGAAACCAGTATCCTTCATCCTGTCCAGCTAGAGCATTTCATGAGAGCGAAGCAGTAAACATCAATGAAAACTAACTATAAACAGGCCTGGCATTTGTGGTTTCTCTCTGGTTCAGTTTCTGAAGGTGTTGTGATCTGCCGGTGTTTTTCCAGCATGATTCACAAAGCGCCACAGCCTCATTTACGGAATATTTTGCTCACCCAAATACCCAAGTCTTAGTTTCTTGACCAAAATGTAAAAAGAGAATTATTTTTAATATGCTTTCTGGAAAGGCACTCAGTATTTTTTTTCTCCTTTAAGTATCTTTTGGTAACTTAAATGTATCAAATATATCATTCATATATTTGATTTGATTCATATATATATATATATATATATATATTTGTTGCTTTTACAACTTTCTATCATTTGAAAGACATTCCCAAAGATAATCATAAACAAAAATTTTAAACACAAATACCAAGTCTATATGTAAGCTCTACTCTCAGAGAACCATCAAAGACCTATAAGGAAACTTTCAATCCTCAAGCCTTCTTGTAGCCAGCTCTCAGAACTCCTGAGATAAGCCATCAGTGTGGATCAGATGGGTAAACTTACTTCAGATGGTCACCAAACGTTGTGGCTATGCGGTAGATAGCAGTTTTCAGTGAGGCCCTGAAGGCAAATCTTAATGTTTTGTAGGAGGAGTCCACAAGGCTTCCTGAAATTCGGGGTGGTTTACTAGAAGCATGAGGCAGCTTGAAGTACTTGTCGACAGCCTAGACCAGGAAGAAAGAAAACACAGTTCGGATCACTGTGAAAGCCAGGGTAGGCGAGCCTTGAGATGTCGCAGTGGGTAAAGGCACTTGCTATAAAGCTGCATGACCTAGGCTAACTGGAGATCACTCCCCAGGACCCACACAGGAGAGAAATGACTCCTACAAGTTGCCCTCTGACTTCCTCATGCCCTGTTCACACATATAAATGTAATAAATAAATGAATGAGTAGATAAAAATTTAAAAAGGTAAGTCAGTCTAACAAAATTTTTATTATAGATAATATACACATCTACAAAGTCATGTATGTTCTTCAGTGAATCAGTCACAACACTTTGAAAACAGCTGTCCAGGACATCTCAGGTTTCCAGGGCCCAGCGAAGTCACAAGACCCCATACTCTACTTATCACTGGTGACAGGGGATGGCTTTAATCCTGATCTCAGCAAAAAGGACCAGAAGAAAGCCATAACTATGCTACTTTTCTTTCTTTTAAATTCTAAATTAGGTTTTACAGTTCTAGAGAATGAGCGCCAGTGAGCAGTAGTAGTACATGGGACAAGAGAGCATACACAGTGAAACTCATTTTATTTATGGTTGATACAATTAAAAAATGAAAGCGTAAAGTCCAAGAGCAAATAATTTAATTTTTAAAATTTATTTTTATTTTATGTGCATTTATTTTATTTTATACTTATTTTATGTTTTGCCCATATTTTTGTCTGTGTGAGCTTGTTAGATCCTGGAGTTACAGTTGTTAGCTGCATTTGGATGCTGGGAATTAAATCTGGCCCCCTGGAAGAACAGTCAGTGCTCTTAACTGCCTCATTTCTCCAGCCCAAATAATATAATTTTAAGATAGCAGTTATTACAGTAAGAGGAGAGAGAAGCACAGCTGAAGGATGTTAGCCTACGGTGGCCAGAGTGCTCGGTGAGGAGGATGTCATGGGCCGGTACTCACAGCCACAGACAATCACCAGGACTGAAGTAACCCTAGCCATCGTGTTTTGAATTTCAAGAGCCCTTGTATGTCATCTTGTTGTCCTTTCTTATTTTAGCACCCTATTTTTGCTCAAGGATATGCTACCCCTTATTTCTGTGGATGCTGATGATAGTTCTTTGGTTTTTGTTGGGTTTTTTTTAATACTTTCTTCCCTTGGTCTCTATCAGCCATATTAGAGCCTCTCCTCAGAAAGCTGGAGCTGTTTGGCTCCTGAGTGCAAGTGGAACTTCCCAAGGAGCTGACTAAAGCTTCCCGGAGCTGACAGGCTTCCTGGAAGGTGATCAGCATGGACTCTGAGGTGAACGCCAGACTCAGTCATCTCAAGTCTTTATCCCTAGATCACCCCGAGAACAGTCGTCTACTATCCTGTGTGAAGGGCTGGGCCCCAGTGTTCAGTGGAACTCACCTTGTGCACAGTCCAGGCCCACTTCTGGCCTCTAGAGGACGGCCATCAGGCTGGGGTGGGGAAGGAGCAAATAGCAGCAGAGAACCTAGGTCCTAACTGGTTGGTTTCTGGGCCTCCTTTGGGTGCCTGACCTTGGTTGCAAAGGTAACAAGCGCCCTTCCCACTGCCAACTTAGGACCCGCCTCTGGGGTCTGCAACCTATCAACATCTGCTTTCCAGCTCCACAAACTGAGCTGCTATTGATCCCGCCACTGCTTATGGATTATGTATTTTAACAACTCTTTTACCATACCCTAGGATTTTGGAAAAGGAACAAAATTTAATGCACATGTTGAATGTATCCTGGTAACTTCAAGCCCAATCATTTGTTCTTTCACAATGGTCACTTATAAGAACTATTTCCTAAGACTGGGCATAGTTCAAATACTTTTAGGCAGCATGGGAGGTGGTGTTCAGAGAAACACTTGAGCAATATTAAATAACACTGAGTTATAATGGAGAGGTTATTCTCATTGTAATTTCCTCACATACTTGATTTCATGCTGTTATTCCAAGAAAAAACGGCCACCATCCTTTACAACCTGGATCCACTGAACTTGTGACTTTTATAGTCTAGTTACATCACCTCCTGGATTCCATTCCTAGTACCATATACACGTAAGCATGTATGTGCAGGCACTTGCACACGCACGCACGCACGCACAGGCACACACAAGCCTTTAATACACCAACAGAAGAATGACATGATAATGTGAAATAACTATGCAAACTAAGTCAGAATATAGAGGTAGCAAACTCAATTTTTATCCCATATTTTACAGTTTTAGCCTAAAAGCAAAAACAATTCAGGGTGCTACTATACAATCCTGACAGTCCTGGAACTTGCTGTGTAGACCGAGTTGGCCTTGAACTCGGAAATCACCCACTTCTGCCTCTTGTTTGCCGCTTTCTAAGGCCTGGGCTCACACACCTGGCTCATTTTTCAGGATGTAAGATAAGATGCACCTGAAATGGGAAATACCCTCTGTAGGCGATTAGCTGCCCAACAGCGGCCATGCAAAATCTGAAACACATTTTGTCCGTAAGTGCCGATTTTTTTTTTCAGGGTGAGGTTGAATATTTATTCAGGGGGCTATGAAGGGGGAAAGGAGAATGGGGGCAGAGAGAGAGAGAAGGAGAAGAAAACATCCCGTAAGTGCTGACTTAAAGTCTAAAGTATATCCCTAATAGGACCAAGTGCATCAAATAGTTCTAGCTGTTGTGTTTGTAGATCAAAATACAATTATAGTTCAATTTCAGAATCCTGAAGACATCACAGACATTTCCTTTGCAATATAATTACAAACAACTTCACTGTGAGGTTTATAAATACAAACCCACAAGACCCATACAAGGACTGCAATCACCCACCTCATGATCGCCCCTTTTCTTATCTGAACAACTGTATTATTTGCTAGGCTCTTGCAAATTATGTTAAGTTTGGCACACAAATATTATATAAGATGAAGGAAAACTACCATGTATCATCTTTGCAGAACAGATGACTACTTTATAAAATATTGTAAGACCAGAAAAAAATATTATGGGATGTTCTTCCTGTTGAGTGACTCGCTAGTGAGACTACCATATATATATATATATATTCTCCATTTTTCTTAAAAATATATTGTTCTTGCCAGGTGGTGATGGCGCACGCCTTTAATACCAGCCCTCAGAAAGCAGAGGCAGGCAGTTCTCCGTGAATTTGACACCAGCCTGGTATAAAGAGTGAGTTCCAGGATAGGCTCCAAAGCTACAGAGAAACCCTGTCTCAAAAATAAAATAAGATGAAAACAAAAACTATTCTAGAGCTCACAATATAGTCCACCAGGTAAAAGAACTTACAACCAAGCCTGATGAATGAGTGCAATTCTTAGGACCCACATGGTTAAAGTGGCATAGACACCTCATATATGTACACAAAAAGTGCAATAAATTTCTTAAAATATAAATTGTTCTAGAGCCAGGAATAGTGATATAAGCTTATAATTGTGAAGACAGGTGGACTCCTGGAACTCAATGGTCATTCATGCCAACAAAGAACCCATATCAAAAAGAAAGTTGAGGATATCCTCTGGCCTCTACAGTGTAAACATATCACTCACTCACTCACTGACACACACACACAGAGAGAGAGAGAGAGAGAGAGAGAGAGAGAGAGAGAGAGAGAGAGAGAGAACACCACTCTCTCTGAAGTCTTTTTCATGTATGAAAATGACACATATGGCATGGTGTACTTGTGCAGGTCAGAGGACAGCCTCAGGTGTCAGACCACACCTTCCACCTTAAGACAGTTGTTACTGCAAATGCTAAGTCAGATGGCCAAGGGACTTTCAGGAATGTTCCTGTCCCTGCCTCCCATCTTCTCATAATCAGACTGAGATTAAAGGATGGCTCAGCAGTTGGCGAGCACTAGTTGCTCTTCCAGGACCAATGTATAATTCCACACCCATACAGCAGTTCATAGCCTCCAGTTCCAGGAGCTAACACCCGCTTGTGGCTTCTGCAGACACCAAGTATACAAATGGTATACAGACATAGATGCAGGCAAAACACCCATACACACAGAATCATTTCTTAGTAATAATGAAGAAAGTGATGTGCACTACCGTGCTCAGCTTTACACGGGCTCTCAGGATCTGAACCAGGCCTACATGCTTACACAGCAAGTGCTTTACCCACTGAGCCATCTCCCCAGACCTGTCTGTCATTTCTGGAGAGGGTCTTTCTATGCTTCGGAAGCCCATCCGTAGCTCATGAGCGGTGCTGGCTGGCCTCAAACCAGCATTTCTCCTGCATCAGCTGCCCAAGTGGTAAGATTTCAGGCTGCACCTGCATGCCTGCTTTCCAATTCGTGTAAGATCAGTGTCATCAAAACCACGAGATTTCAGAGCCATAGCTGCCGAGAACTTGGCTGTGACAGCACGAAGCTGAGATGAGCTGTACCGTGAGCAACACAGGAGACTTCCAAAGGAAGTGTGAAAAAAAGAACACAATACCTGCCAGAGAGTTGTGCCACACATCTGTAATCCCAGCATTCAGGAGGCAGAGACGTGCAGATCTCTGTGAGTTCAAGGCCAACCTGATCTACAAATCAAGTTCCAGGACAGCCAGAGCTATGACACAAAGAAACCCTGTCTCAAAAAACCGAAATAAATAAATAATAAAAAACCCACACAAAAACAAATTTATCCTGATTACAATAAAATGACTGAGCTAAGTAAAATAAATTAACACTAGTTTCCATTATTAACAACTACAGCCTGTTTGTGTAACTACTAGCAAATGTAACCTTACAGAGATGAGCTACTGCTGCCTGGCTCTGCACTCTTCTGGTCTGTCTAAGTAACTGCTGCAATAGAGTGGCACTATCCTCTGCCATTCTCAACACAAGGTTTTGGCTGCTGTTTCTGAAAAGAAAGAAAGAAAATTCTTTATTCAGGATAAGAGAATGGCTCAGCAATTACAAACACTAGCTGTTCTTGGAGAGGACTGAGGTTGGTTCTCAGCACCGCATAGCAAGCAGCTCACAATCACCTGTTATCCCAATTCTAGGTGCTCCAGTGTCCTCTTCTGGCCTACATGGTGCTCATATACTCATGTAGGTAAAACATTCATACACATTTAAAAAAAAAAAAAAACTCTAAAAATTTGGGGCTTTTGTTTGTGAGACATGGGATACTGGCTATGCTGGAACTTGCTATCTAGACCCTGCCTGCCTCTGCCTCCCATATGATGGGACTAAAGGAATGCACAGCACACTCAGCTAAAGAACTTTGTAAAAGCCATGGGAAAAAAGCATATTCAACAAATGGTGCTAGCATAACTGGATATCAACACGCAGAAGAATGAAAAGAAGACCCATATCTATCACCATGCACAAAATTCAAATCCAAATGGATCAAGGACCTCAACATAAAACCAACCACACTGAACCTCATAGAAGAGAAAGTGGGAAGTACACTTGAATGCACTGGCACAGGAGACCACTTCCTAAATATAACTCCAGTAGCACAGACACTGAGAAAAACAATTAACAAATGGGACCTCCTGAAACTGAAAAGCTTCTGTAAAGCAAAGGACACAGTCAACAAGACAAAATGGCAGCCTACAGAATGGGAAAAGATCTTCACCAAACCCACATCGGATAGAGAGCTGATCTCCAAAATATACAAAGAACTCAAGAAATTGGTCATCAAAACAACAAATAATCCAATTTAAAAAATGGGATACAGACCTAAATAGAGAACCCCCAACAGAGGAATCTAAAAGGGCTGAAAGACACTTAAGGAAATGCTCAACATCCTTAGTCATCAGAGAAATGCAAATCAAAACAACTATGAGATTCCATCTTACACCTGTAAGAATGGCCAAAATCAAAAACACTGATGGCAACTTATGCTGGAGAGGCTGTGGGGAAAAGGGAACACTCCTGCATTGCTGGTGGGAGTGCAAATTGGTACAGCCCCTTTGGCTATAAGTATGGCGATTTCTCAGAAAATTAGGAAATAACCTTCCTCAAGACCCAGTAATACCACTTTTGGGTTTATATCCAAAGGATGCTCAATTGTGCCACAAGGACATGTGCTCAACTATGTTCATAGCAAATTGTTTGTCATAGCCAGAACCTGGGAACAACCTAAATGCCCCTCGGTCAAAGAATGGATAAGAAAAATGTGGTACATTTACACAATGGAGTACTACACAGCAGAAAAAAACATCGACAGCTTGAATTTTGCAGGAAAATGGATGGAGCTAGAAAACATCATTTGAGTGAGGTAACCCAGACACAGAAAGACAATTATCACATGTACTCACTCATAGGTGGTTTTTAAACATAAAGCATAGAAAACCAGACTACAAACCACAATCCCAAAGAAAGAAAGAAAGAAAGAAAGAAAGAAAGAAACAAACAAACAAACAAACAAAAAACCCTGAAAACTAAAATCTTTTGCCACTCCTTTGGTGGCAGAAACTGACCTGAACTTACCTCGTGTGGCAGAAAACCCTGCCCCGAGCTGACACAGGTTATTTATAGTACTCATTCCACACCCCACCCACTACACGTGCTCAGCTGCTTCATGGGAGGAAAAACCACTTAGTTTTCTTCTTAGGGGATCTACCTCAGACACTGTAAGGAAGGTAACACAGTATGTTTAACCCTAAAATGGCACACTTCAAAGTAATTTTAGAGGCCGGAGAGATGAGCAGAGCTTGATTCACAGAATCAACACAGCAGCTCACAACTGCCTGAAACTCCAGCTCCAGGAGATTCTATACAGACATACATGCAGGCAAACCACCAATGCACATAAAATAAGAATAATGATTAAAAAAAAGAATTCTTAATCTGAATTCTAAAATATATGATATGGCTTGGGATACCATAGTATCTTAGACCTGTATTCTACCTATGAGAAGTCAAACTAGATTCCTCCTTTTAACAATAGTTATGTTTTCTTTAAGTAATTAAGCTAAAAGGAATGACTCAAACTACTAAATAGATAAAAGTTCAAGTGACTAAAGAGGGCTAGAACAATGAAGAACGTGGTGAGGAGCGACCACAGTCAAATGTATGAAGGTGGCTTAGCAGCAGGTTCAGCACAGACAACTGTGGTTCACAACAACCAACGCGCTACCTACAGTTAGAACTAAACTCTCGTCAGCCATGACTCACATGAGCATCCACTGAGCACGTCTTTTATGCACTGAACGTGGTCCTTGCTCTCCACTCAGATGACTACGAGTATCTCTGATGAAGAAGAGTGAGCAGTAACACCTAAAACAACATCCTTAGAGAAAAGTTTAAAACTGCTTACACTTTGGGCCTAAGGAAGCCTACAGAGAGGCTACTATTTTGAAAGTAACTGCCCACTTAATTTCCACAGGGTTGTACATGAGCTAAATGTCTCCAACAGGACAAAAGGGCCTTTGGCCGAAAAGCACTCTTAGTACTGACTTGGCTATAATATGACTACAATTACTGTGTGCCAGCACCTGAGGGAGTGCTTCAAAAGTGTCATCTCAAATAACAGTGTGCTATAGCAGATAACAAGCTATGCTCACACCAAAAGCACCTGCTACTTACCATACTCTCAGCTCCTCAATAAACCATTCTAGACCCTTTATAGTTATTTCTGATAATCCTCATGATTATGTAAAGTACAGAAATAGGAATATCACAGTCTAAAATTTAGAAGTCCAAAATATTTTGAAATCCTGAAATGCTCCAAAATGGATTTGGGTCTATTTCAGATTAGAGACCCTCAACCACTAAAGTCTATCCAAATATTCTGAAATCTGAAAATCTCAACCTCAGGTGGCATTCCTCAGCCACTGTCTACCTTGTTTCGGGGGGGGGGGGGGCTCTCAAGTGGAGTTAGGCTGACCAGTGAGCCCCAGGATGTCATCTTTGGACTAAAAAGCACCACTGGCTGTTCTGTGGTGGCCGAGGATCAAGTTCACACGCTCACACTGTGTGAGAAGCACTTTACTGACTGAACTATTTCCTCTCCAGAGCCTGAAACCCTTTTAGTACCAAGCCTTTCAGAAGTGAGAACTGACACGCACAAGGCACTGATCTCAGAAAGCAGTGAACTCTGAATACGAATGTGGAGCTGTCCCATGCTGTCTCCTAGACGGCTTCCTTATAGCACTCACCACCAAAGTTCTTGGGAATTTAGAGAAAAATGTTCCCTTTAATTCAAAGCTTTTTTCCAGAGAGAGCCCTGTCCTCCGGCAGCGGAGTGAGGACAGCACAGTGGTAGGCACAAACGGAGTGGCTGCGCCCTGTGCAGGGGTGTCCATTTCACCATCCCCACCTCGGGAACTACTCACAAACGGAGTGGCTGCGCCCTGTGCAGGGGTGTCCATTTCACCATCCCCACCTCGGGAACTACCCACATCGTCCAGATATGTACCCTGGGATACACCAGTCCTAAAATGTATCCTTTATACATTTCCTAATTTCTAACATGGATTTGGAACCTCTAATTATTAATGGAGTCTTGTCTTTGGTTTTGTTTTCCTGAGACAAGAGTTTCTCTGTGTAGCCTGGCTATCCTGAAACTCATTCTGTAGACTGTCCTAGAACTCAAGAGATTCCCCTGCCTCTGCTTCCCAAGTGCTGGGATTAAAGGTGTACACCACTCCCACCCAGATAATGCAATCTTAAATGCAAAGAAATGCAAAAAACATCTTTTCCAATAAAACCCAACTATGTTTGAGTCCAGATCTGACACTCTGGCACTTGTCTTAAGAAAGGAAGTGAAGAAATGTATACCTCTGCCAAGCCTTCAAGAGGGAATCTGATATGTTGAGTCCTAAGCCCAGCTGCCAATTCTGACTCAACCACTTACTGGGTATGATCTTGATTGAATAAATCATAGCAATATGTCTTTCAAGAGGAATTCAGTCGTGCAAAACAAGTCCTGTTTCAACTTCCCAAGCTGTTACAAACATTTTCTTTTTGGAGTATTACACACAAGTTAGAACAAACTGTGTAAGATCCTAGAGAAATGAGATATACACCCTACTGGTGAAAACTCTCTGGGCCTTTATGAAACTGACATTTCCACTGTCAACTTGATTGGATTAAGGATCACCTAGGTGACACACCTCTGTGTGTGTATTTGGGAGGGATTTCCAGAGGCTTAACTGAGGAAGGATGACTGGCCTTGAATGTGGGTGGCATCATCCCAGGGACACAGTCATGTTCCGACTAAATAAAGATGACAAAGCGACTAACAAATGACCACTGGCGTTCTCTTTTGCTTTTTGGTTTGTACCATGGGCAAAGCTGCTCCCCTCTGAACCCAAGCAACCCCTTCCTCCCTTTAAGTCGCTGTTTGTCAGAGTCACAGTAATAAGAAAATTAACTAATATACCTTCAAACTTAAAGCTCTGGCCTGCAAGAACGTATATTTTTCTACCTTTATTTCTTCCCAACTTCTTTGTATTGAAGGAAGCCATTGGCCACTTTAATCCATTTCTCCCCCCCCCCTTTTTTTTAGTAATTTTACTTTATGTGCATTGGTGTAAAGAAGTCAGATCCCCTGGAACTGGAATTACAGACAGTTGTGAGCTGCCATGTGGGTACTAGGAACTGAACCTGGGTCCTCTGGAAGAACAGCCAGTGCTCTTAACTGCTGAGCTACCTCTCCAGCCCCTTAAATTCATTTCTATGCCTCATTTCCAAAACTATCTTAGTTTAGGGACAGCAAGATGGATTGATGGGTTAAGGTACTTGCTATCAACCTTGTTGAACTTAATTTGGTACCTGGGACCCATATGGTAGCAGAAAACCAAGTCCTGCAAATTGTCTTCTGACCTGCATCATACAGGCACGTATGAAAGCATGTATAAATACACATACATACTCAAACGTAAGACCCCCCCCATCTTAGTTACATTCTGTCACCATTCTCCATTTCTATGAATAGAATCCTTATAACAGTAACTAGGTTTTGCTGTTGTTTTTGTTTATTTTTGTTTTGTTTTTCAAGACAGGATTAATCTGTGTAGCCCTCCCTGACTGTCCTGGAATTTGCTCTGTAGACCAGGCTGGCCTCAAACTCACAGAGATCTACCTGCCTCCTCAATACTGAGATTAAAGGTGTCCCACCACCACCCAACTTCAGTAATCAGCTTTTGGTGTGGCTCTGTTTTAGCCTGCAAGCTTCTGTTGAAAAAGAATCATGTGTGTCTTTTCTACTCTGTATGTCATTCCATGGTAACTCCTAGATAGTTAAGTATCTGTTAGATAAAAAGATCTGTGAATGGAATAAATTTTAATGTTCAAAAATCAAAATCTAACTTGCACAAGATGAGGCAAAAAGACTACAGGACTGACCTCCTGTATCAAAGTGACACTGTCTTTTTCAGAACGAGGCTCTCTGAGACTATTAATGTACTATGCTCTCCAGATGAACAAGACCGGGAGCTTGATGGTACGAGTGGTCACACAGTTTGAAGAAATACAGTCTAGACCACACAACTGTCCACTGACTCTTCTCCCCCGCTACTGGGGAATGTAGCTCAGGGATTTGAACATAACTAAACAAGTGCTCTACCACTGAGCTAATCCTCAGCCCTCTTGATACTCTTATTTTGATAGGGTCTCATTAAGCTGCCCAGGCTAATCTTGAATTCATTTTATAGCTTAGGTGAGCAATAAAGTTGCAGTTCTCCTATCTCATCCTCCCAAAGAACTGAGATTTGGTGCCTGCATCATTAGGCTCAATTTGACCAAAAAGAAGAAAGAAGAAGGAGGAAGACAAAAAAAGAAGAAAGAAGGAGGAGGAAGAGGATGATGAAGATGGAATTTTTTAAAGGCAGGATGTCACTATGTAGTCTTGGCTGTTCTGGAACTTGCTATATAGACCAGGCTGCCCTTCGACTCAACCTCCAGAGTGCTGGGATTAACAATGTACACCACAATGCCTGGCATCAAAATAGTTCAATGGTGTATTTTATATTATACATTACCATAACTTAAAATTTTTATAATTAATAAATATTCATCTTGGCCTACAACATTTTACCTCTAAGGACCTCTTTTAAAGACAGCAACAAAATGACTGAATTTCAACAAGAAGACTATACCCATTGATAACAAATTACCATGAACTCAGTAATGCTCTCATAAGAATTTCTATTTTAACTAACCAAAACTGCATACAAAAACCTCTGGGAAACAACTGAATATGTTAGGATACATGTTCACTAATTCAGATGGCAAGGATGTGTATGAACTTGTGAGTCACTTGAAGTAACCGCAACCTAGAAGGATGGTGTGGCCACCAGCAGGATGCTGGGTACCCATCTCTCCACTCCTTGCCGTCTGGATAGCTGGAAGAGTGAGAGCCTCCCCATCCTTTTCATTTGGCCTTTAATGATTCATAGCTAAATGACTGATACTATTGACTGTGAGAAGTTAACAATGCCACACAAACCTCCCTTAGTAAGAGCCAGAAGCTGATACTACACAACTTGCCTTACATTACAGAGACACTTAGAAATTGCTCTTTAGTATGAACAACTATCCCTTCAAGATCACAGAACATAAAATAGAACTAAGATGATTCACATAACATCTCTGCCTCCTCAAAGTAAAGAAGCAGTCATTATAACCAGCCCACTGCATCAGAAGTGCCACTCAATTCAATGCCCTGAAGAGATGACGTCACTCATTTAGCCAGTAAACAAGCAAATCAACAGGCATAACAAGTATTCTAATAATAAGCACCTGTCACTTGCCAGTATCACATGCTAGGAGTAAGAAAACGAGACATCAATCCCTGCCTTTATTCTGATTAACTGTGTCTTGGCATGGGAATTACAAAGTGGAGACAGAAGAAATAAGAAAAGCATGTTTTAGACAAAAATAAATAAATAAATAAAACAGAAAATAACAGTCATGTAAGAAAGGAAGTCATCCTTGAAGAACGGTCGTTCTATAGCAGATGGCTCAAGGTGGAAGGGCAGAATCTAGTGTCAAAATGAGAGGGATCCCAGGTGAGAAGCTGAAGTAATAATTCAGGGCCTGAAGAAAAGTTGGGTCAGGAATGATGGTTAAAGAATTGATGGGTAGCAGACATAGGAATTTTGCAGTGTGGGAAGGGACTTAAAAATACAAAGATAAAGGACTCAAAGATCTAGTACTAAAGCAGTTAAAACATCAAACTAGGCCTAACCTAGAGAGGAAAAGAAGCTGAAAGGCAACGAGAGGGCAAGGAACCAGAGGAAGAGGGCTGTGCGCAGAGTAAGGGCTCCCTCCCAAAGTTCTAAATTAAAATTTAGCATTGGCTTTAATTATAGGGACATCAAATCACAGTAACTCGCAGTTTCTGTATCAAAGAAGTCAGCACCGTCTCCAAATCTGAGTCCCGCTGTTGCAGTTATCCTGAAATACCATTCATCTTATTACCGCTTCAAATGATGACAAAACGCTAGCTCAGACAGAACCTCCTACTCAATGAAACGATCAGAAAGCACACAGAGCTACAGCATAAACTCCTATCTTGATAATTACAACACAATATAATTCTTTTCTTTCTAACCCTACGAACTTTTGAGGACATTCTTGGACTGGTCAGATGGCTCAGCAGGCAGGAGTGTTTGGGTGCAGGCGGAGACTATCCGTGAGTACGACAGAAAGACTGTCTGTAATACACGAGACTCACAAAGGAAGTGTCCTCTGATTCTCAACTGCACAGCACAGGCTTCTTTGCCTCTTTCTGTTCCACCTTTCAACAGTATTTTCCATCTCAACTCCTTTGTTTTCAAGGAAAGGACTGAGATTTGACAAATCTAGAATTTTCATCCTCCCACCCAAATGTACGAGTAACTGCAACCCACATAAATAGACTGGTCTCCTAGTAAACTCTGAAGAGTAGGGATTCTGACAGTGGGGGAGGGGTGAGCAGTGTAGCTGCCGCACAGAACACTGGTGGGCAGTGAAGCTCTGTGCAGTCAGTGAGGTCATCTAGCGCACTGTGGCAGCATTTACTCAATTACAATGGGTTCCAGTTGGCACGTTCTAAGGAAATTAAACAAAAAAAAAAAATATTAAGATACGTTGCATACTTAAAGTTAAGTACTGTGCCAAGAATCTTGTTCCTATTACACACATACACATATAAGATGAACATAACATACTATAGATCATGAGCCAAAAAGTTTCAAGAATAGAATAATTCTCTCAAGAATCCTAAGTGGGATTCCCAGGACACGATGCTAGACAGGGTCAAAGACGAGGGATGTGAATCTGCTACTCTCCTTGAGGCCTCTCCACTGTCAATACCATGCAGTTAGCCTGCGTTCAGGATCTAGCTCTGCCATCTCAGACGTGCGTTACTGTACTAGTGAGTCTCCCATATCTGTTCAGAGCTATCACTGACTTCACAAGATAGAAATGAAGATGTCTGAGGACAGACAACATGCCCGAGTCTCTGCTGCCCTGCTGTACATTCAAGCACTGCTGGACAGAGAGTGGGTGGTGCATAACTTGGATGGCAAGGGCAACAGGATTAGGACTTTATCGGGACATGTGTGCTTCCTAATGAGACCCTATCTCAAAAGCCCCCACACCACACCCCAAAAAAACTCAAATAAAATATTCAAAGCAACAACAGTAATAAAAAGGGGGGGAAAAATCACTGGTTTTATTATGACTTCTTAAGTGGTGATATGAACTACATTTTAAACAACACACTGTGGAGCAAGCTTTTCCCTCCTTTCCTAAAAGGTTCCCAAGACGGAAAAATGCCAACAGTTGTTATTCTTCAGGCCCAGCTAAGCAGCCTACTGCACCCAAACACTATTTCTAAATGCCCCAAGCTCTCTGTTTATACTTCCCATGGCCACAATAACAAAAGGCAGCATAAAACAAATCATTTAGATTAAGAAAGAAAGGGCTAGCTGTGGTGGCACTTGACTTTAATCCCAGCACTGAGGAGGCAGAGAGGTGGATCTCTATGAGTACTGGTTGCCAGTGAGATCCTGCCTCAAAACCAAAACAAAACAAAAAATGTAAAATAGAACAAAAAAGAAAGGAAGCCTTCTGGGCACAGCTCTCAGAAGCAAAGTTTGAGGCCAGGAAATTCAAGGCTACATAGCAAGACCTTTTCTAAAAATGAAAAGGACAGGAAAAAGAAGTAAGAGGGAAGAATGGGAAGGAGGGAAGAAGGGAGGAAGCCTGCTGGAAATCAGAAAATATGGTTTTGTTGTTTCTGCCTTCCTCTAAGTACAGGACTAAAAAGGCCTGTGGTGAAAACCAACTACCACACCTTGAGATGGACACCCAGTGGCCTTAGCTGTTGAGCCAGTGGTCAACAGCGAACTTATCTGATTGGATGACGAAGTCACATGCCACTTTCAGCAGCTCTTGGCCTGGGGAATGTACCTCCACTGGTAAAATGCTGGCTGATCATATATGAAGCTCTGGGTTTGATTCCCAGCACCACATAAAACTGAGTGTGGAGTGGAGTATGACGGCTTACACTTAGTACTCCAGCATTTGGGAGGTAAAGGCAGAGGATCAGAAGTTCAATGTCATCCTTGGCATATAGTGAGTTTAATTAAGGCTAACCTGAGATATATGAGATCTTGTCTCAAAAACCAAGACAGAACCCAACTTGTACAAAATAGCCTATCTACCAGATTCCAGCAGCCTACCACAGAGTAGGCTTCTTTAAAAGTTTCCAGTTTCTTTTTAAGTTTTAAGCAAATGAAGTTGTTCTTCTTGTTCTCTCTTTTAGATTGTAATTTCCTAAGGGTGAAAACAGAACCAGGATCTTACTTTCTAAGACACTTTGTTACTGGACTGGAGAAACAAACAGAAACACAGGGCACTGGAGGAGAGCCTGCACCCACACCCAATACGGAGACATATCACTTACCTCCTGCAGGGTCAACAAAGTATTAAGGATAGCTGGAAGTGTAGTCTGAACAACTCCAAATCTATCTTCTGTAAACGATGCTGCTACTAAGTGAGACAGACCTCAAGGGGAGGAGAAAACAGAAGCAAAATTAGACAAACCCACCTGACTATGTCTATTTGAGAAGACGCTGATAGTCTAGATATAAAGAGAACTACAAACAAGAGCTGTAACACAAAACTGGACAGGTCAGGCAGTAGTAGCGCACACCTTTAATCCTAGCACTTGGGAGGCAGAGGCAGGCAGATCTCTGTGAGTTCAAGGCCTGCCTGGTCTACAGAGTGAGTTCCAGGACAGCCAGGACTGTTACACAGAGAAACCCTATCTCAAAAACCAAAACCAAACAAAACAAAACTGGAAAAAAGATGAACAAGCCCTGAAAAGTATTCAACTGCCTTAGCATCAAAGAACAAAACATACAAAAAAATCGAGGCCTGACAGCCCTTAGGACACTTCCCATGGAGTGATCTAGACAGCTCTGCCTGGCTCCTTGAAGCACTGAGAAGGTAGTGTCTATAAGGCGAACTAGTTCTTTAACAGCTAAGTTTTCATATTTCAATGTAAGCGACCATAAGGTAAACACTATCTACTGGTTGCACTTTAAGTATAGAAAGACATCGTTATTTACATACAGGAAAAATTCTACCCAAATCAAACCCCATCCAGGCTTGTAGTTGCGGCCCGGTGGGAGCACTGGCCTAGCAGGTATGAAGCTTTGGGTTCTGGCAAGCCAGGGAGGAAGGAAACTATCCATATAAAAAGATAAATATGTATCTGAAAATTCAAGGATTGAGAGTCAAATCCCAGAAGTAATCACTCATGAACCATACTTCAAAATTAACTGATTAAAGTCAGTTATAGATTATAGTTCAAAGATGCTTCTTACCTTCTAAAGCCCATATATGCATTTGGGCATCTGAAAAAACAGCCTGAATGGAGGCCTCTGGGTGCTACAAATAAAACAAAAATATTTAAGTAAAGTTCCCTGTGCAAAAACTGCCATTTTACCAGTTGTATGATCTGTAACAGTAAGACTCACAGCTGCTCCCAAAATTTAAAAACTGAAATAATTTCTTATATAAATTTTAAGTACAACAGAGCATCCAAACTTACTGTGTAACCCCAAGCCTCAGTGTCTCCTACCTATGATCGATCCGGTCCACCCCAGACGATCAGCACAGTGATCACTCAAGAAGAGCTGCTAAAGCTCTTAAAAAACAAAAGAACCTTGGAACTATGGGTTACTTCTCTTAGATAGACTGTCTATTCCTCTCAACCCAATACAAAGAAAACCTATGAGACTTCCTTTACTATGCTCTGCATAGGCAGCATGGAACAACAACCGGCCTAGCTAAATAATGCTAGCAGGGCTGTGCTGCAAGAGCTCTAATCCTAGCTACTAGGGAGGCAAA
This sequence comes from Alexandromys fortis, assembly GCF_014885135.2. NCBI lineage: Eukaryota > Metazoa > Chordata > Mammalia > Rodentia > Cricetidae > Alexandromys > Alexandromys fortis. The sequence goes on from NW_026067908.1 coordinate 5,169,521, forward strand.
GGCAGGAAGGTCAAAAGCCTACATGTGGTTCAAGACCAACCACAACTTATTGAGACCATCTCAAAACCCAAAGTAAAAACAAGCACGCTGGCTTTATGAAAGTTCCCAGTGGAGCCTGGGCTCATTACAACGACTCTCAATTGTCGGCATCTTCACTATACGGCACCGCCCACAGCGTTTCACAACAGCTCTTACAGAACTAGAATCGAACAGATACACAAAGATGTGAACGGGAAAATGAGTCATGAGGCACCAGAAAGCTCAATTGCTCACCAGTAAGCACGGAAGGCTCAATGCTGCCAGCAGCCACAAAGTTTCAGGGGAACAACTATCGAGTCAAGCCCCAGGAATCGTGGTGTGACATGTGTGCCTAGGGAGAGGGCTGTCCAAATACAGGGCAGTGTTCTCAGCACGGCTTGCTGAGACTGTGTCTATAAAATACTACAAGGCAGATCCTCCCTGCTACCTCCCACTTCATTTCCTCAACCCATTCAACTCTGTCATTTTCTATTCTTACCTTGCTAAAAAAATACATTATCAGCACCCGTTTTGACAAGAAATTCTTAATCTGAGTTGGAAAAAAAAGAATTAAATGGTTATTCTTTCAAGTCTACTCAAGCATCATATACATTTCTAAGTTCTTCCTGCAGAAGAGTTTTCTAAATGGAAATGTAGCAGTGAGCAATATTTACAATGACCTATGTAAGTAATAACTCTGTGCTATGGATTTGATAAACATGAGGGCCACCTAACCTCAACTGTGTTTCCATGTACATGCACTGAATACCCAATTACAGCCTTGCCGTAATAGAAGGAAATCTAAGATGTTTGGGTAGTACTTTTTAAAACCTATTTCTTTTCTTAGTTCAATACAACTGCTATCTTTTTAACACCCCCTCCAAGACATTTTTCTAAAGGTGACACTTAGAAAAAGTTTTCTCTTATATCAGACTCTAAATCACCGAGTTGAAAGTCAATCTATGCCTTGTTATACTCTCACCCAAGGCCACACTAAGCCACAGGGACGTGGGAGGCAGAACTTGTCCAGTTACTGTACTAACTAGCAGGACTGTACTGTGTCTCATCATCTCATCAGCAAACATGTTTCTATGTCTCCCATTTAAAAAAGTAGATTCTTTCAAGTCCTTGACCCTTCAACTCCTTCCAGTTACTGGACATTTTCTCTCCATTTAAGGCAAAAGTCCTTGAAAGACTGGCTTCTTAGGAGGTATTCTCCCCTAATCCCTCTGGGCCCACCCTTCTCTACCTAAGAGCTCAGCAAGATGGTTCAGACCTATAGCCTTAGAAACTGAGGTTCAAAGACTGCCTGACTGAGCTACAGAGAATATTTGAGGCCAACTTGGGCAACTTAGGAGAACTTGTCCCAAATAAAATAAAAATGGCCGGGCGGTGGTGGCGCACACCTTTAATCCCAGCTTTCAGGAGGCAAAGGCAGGCGGATCTCTGTGAGTTCGAGGCCAGCCTGGTCTACAAGAGCTAGTTTCAGGACAGGAACCAAAAAGCTACGAAGAAACCCTGTCTCGAAAATGAAAAAAAAAATAAACAAACAAACAAACAAACAAACAAACAAATAAATAAATAAATGGGCTGGGATGTAGCTCACTGGGTTCTGTTCCCAACAGTGGACCTGGTGACCCACTCCCTTGCTCCCCCGTTAGCCTGTCACTCCTACCCCATGCTGAGGCTGCTCTGAGAAATGTGCTTTTCTCACCTCAGTTGCTGCTCCTTAAGAGTCTTTTGCTATTCCCTCATCTCTTTGACCCTTTATCAGTCAAGCGTCCAGCTTAGAGCTCTTTCCTTAGTGACCACACTCAATAGCTCTGAATGCTGTCTGTACCCTGATGACTTCCAAAAGCACATTATCACCCCAGAATCTTCTATGTTCCAGATACACATTTAATTTCCACTTGCTTTTCTAAACAGATATCTCAAAGTTGCCACATCCAAAACCAAACCCCTAAGGTCTCCACTTCATCTCTGTTATCTCTTCCTGCAGTGGTAAACTGCCCCAGTCATCTGCTACTATGCAAGTCTAGTGCCTCGGCCAAAAGCCTTGGAGTGAATACTGACACTTTCTCCTGCATACCAAAAGCACATTATGGGCAGGTTCTATTAAAGCATGTATCCAGACCTTGATCATACCTTACAGCTGCCATTATAACCCCATGAACACACACCACCATTCCCACTAGATGACTGCAGCGGCTTTTGCACTGGCTCTCAGCTTCCATGCCTGCTTGGCAGTCAAAGTCCAGACAAGGATAATCTCACCTCAACCCACTATGTAATAGCTCCTTCACAATGAAAGTGACATTATAACATCCTATGAACAAAACAGTATGGCGGTTTTCCATCTCACTGAGGGAAAAGGCCAGTTTCAGCACCATCAAGCTCTACTCTGGAGCCTGCCACCTCTCTGAGTTCACCTGCGTACTGACCACTGTCCCTCACCCTGCTCGAGGCACACTAGTTCCCGCTGCTCCTCACACAAGCCAAGCACACTCCCTCCCTTGGGTCTGTGAGTCTTCTGATCCTCCCTTCTGCTCTCATAGTGTCACTTTTCAATGAGACTTCTCTAACCAGACCACATAAAACAGTACCCCCTCCTGTAAGTACTGTCTTACCTGCTCTACTTTTTTCTATATAATACTTAAGACATCAAAATTCTTTTCAAGTATACTTTTCCTATCTTGGTCCTGCTCTATCAGGATGCAGCTTAGTGTTAACAGCATGTCACAGAATGAAGCAATGTTTGCCCTTAATAGATCCCAAAACGGCCCTTACATTAACCCAATTAGTGGCATTCTACATTAAAAGAAATATAGAGTAATATATTTTCTTACTCATCTATTTCCTTTACTAAGATATAAACATATGGGAAGGACTTTAATTGCTGTTTAACCCGGACCCTAAAACCCAACTATCTCTTAAAGAATTAAGTCATGTGAAATGCATTATAACTTAAAACACTCAAACACTGGTGCTTTCACGAGTCAATCTGACACTTGAAGCATGAAACAAACAAACAAAAAGCTATTACTGCTGTGAGATCCTTAATCTTACAGTGATGCAACTATGAAACCTATAAATCTATCATCCTACCTGTTCACGTTTGTTCTGAATCCATGAGTAAACCACACTGGGCTGTCTCACTGTCTTACGCTCAGCAGTGACAGAGGTACAAGGAGAAGGATTAGAAAAGTCAGACATTTGCTGATCTATTGAAAAGAAAAGTTAAGATGAGAACTTAGGCTGATGACCCTGCAACTGAGACTTCACATTTTAGAAAATAAACAGCTCTCACCAGAACCAGAAGCGTGAGTCCACAACCGCGGCCCTCTTCTTATCAGCTGAGGACCTTGGGGAGACCCATAGCAGGTGTTCACATCAAAGATTCCAGCCATTCGGTTCACTACACTGGAGCCAAATGGGTTTCCAAAAGGATTTGAAGCATCGGGCGTGGATAATTTTGGAGAAAACAGTGATGTTTTAACTAATGGTGGCACTGAAGGCATCTGGCTAGATTTTGGTGTCTGAAAAGTGGTTTCTTCTGTAAAAGAACAGATGCAATGCAGACGAGGCAACACAGTCCAGGCAGGCCAGCAGAGGGTCTCAATTACATACCCTGCCCCCTTTAAAGCATTAAACCAAAGCACAGTGGACGGCTTCTGTTTGGATTTAAGTCCCAATGTCCAGATTTTATTTTTGTAATCCAGGAACCACTGCACGATTTTTAGACTTGTTTGTTTTATGCATTATTATTGTGTGTGTGTGTGTTTAAGAACCACATGTGGAGAGGTCAAGCAACAACTTTTGAGAGTTAGTTCTTTCCTTTCACCATGGGCTCCAGGGTCAAAGCCAGGTTATCAGGCTTGTGGAGCAAGCACCTCTACCTGCTGAATCACCTCACTAGCCTGTAGCCACATAATTCAAAGCATTTTATTAACTGGAAAATGAAAAACTGTATCTTTTTTAATGCTCAATGACTTGCTGCTTTTCAATCTACAATATCAAAGGTCTATCTCTTTTAGTCCCGTATGACATCTGGGATTTGCTGTCATGTTGGATCAATCTCAGCTAAACATATAAACCCCATGCATGCAAATAACCAGGAATTAACTACTGCAATTTCCTAGGAAATAGATACGTTTTTCTCCTCCTGTTTAGAACTAGGAGTCACCTGGGGAAGTCAGTTTCTTGGGCTCCACTGAGTATGATGAAGACATCCTCCCATTTGTAGCAGCAGCCTCTTGGTAGAGAACCAGCTTCTGAGTCATATCATTTAATAGACTCAAACACTCCCTCGAAATGGCAGTCCAGTTATGAGGATGTCCACCTAGGGCCAAACAACAGCTTTTAAAATGTAAAACACACTGTACTCACTTCTCAAAGCTCGGACCCACTTTCCTCAGTTAAGCTATTATTGGTAGTCACGACATCTATACACAGCAGCTTAACAACTGCTTGGTTCAATTGATTTGCTCAGAAGTCTGCAAACAAGAATTTGGATTTTACTCTTAAAAGCTCCCAAATTGGCTGCCAAAACTAAGTCAAGTACTAGGCCATGTTTTTTTCAAAGACCAGAGTTACTTCACTAGAAATGCTGAAAACTGCTAAGTCTGTGAAAAACGAACTAAGGCAATGAAAGCTAGGATGCAAAATACTCCAGTGGTCGCTCCACTGGCTGTCTGTTTGCTGCTTCCTTTCGTTTTCATTCATAGGCGTTCCTCCTCATCCACAGATGCACTATGTGTTTCCCCAGTCAACCACAACCCAAAAATAGAAAAGCTCAAAAATAATTTTTAGGTTTTTAAATCAGGTATTCTGAATAACATTATTTAATCTAGTGCCATTAATGATAACTAACTGCCTGGGACATTAACCCAGCTCACACCTGCTACCAGAAAAAGGGGAAATGATGTGGGAGGGTCTTCTGTTTTGTGTTGATTTCATTGGTTAATAAAGAAACTGCCTTGGCCATTTGATAGGCCAGCCCTTAGGTGGGTAGAGTAGACAGAACAGAATGCTGGGAGGAAGAGGGGAGTGAGGCAATTGCCATGCCTCTCATCTCTGAGTCAGGCAGAGATGCCATGGAGCCAGCCGCCAGGTCAGACATGCTGAATCTTTCCCGGTCAGCCTACACGGGTTAGTCAAGATATGAGAGTTAGCCAGTAAGAGGCTAGAGATAATGGGCCAGGCAGTGTTTAAAAGAATACAGTTTCCGTGTAATTATTTTGGGTAAAGCTAGCCGGGGGCCGGGAGGCAGGAAGAGGCCCGCAGCTCCCACCATTAGTTTCAGCCTTTTATTGGCTAATTCTCACATCTTGCTTTAACCCATATTTAGTAATCTGTGTAGCACCATGAGGTGGTGGCTTACCTGACCTGGCTTACCTGACCAGGCATGTCTGACCTGGCGGCTGGCTCCATGGCATCTCTGCCTGACTCAGAGATGAGAGGCATGGCAATTGCCTCACTTCCCTCTTCCTCCCAGCATTCTGTTCTGTCTACTCCACCCACCTAAGGGCTGGCCTATCAAATGGCCAAGGCAGTTTCTTATTAACCAATGAAATCAACACAAAACAGAAGACCCTCCCACATCACACATTTATGCTGCATACACCACCTGCTAGGCAGTCAATAAGTAATCATCCAGATGATCTGACTGAGTGTCATAGTATCAAAATGCTGTGTTCAAATACCCCTACTTTATTTAATAACGGCCCCATGGTATAGGAGTAGCAACAGTACCAATTTTACCATAGTATATTAGTATAATTATTCTCTTTTCTTATTGGTGTTCATACCTTAAAGTGCATAATTTATACATTTTATCATAGGTATACAAGTATATATACATTGGGAAGCACATGGTACAGAGGGCTCAGTACCATCCATGGTTTTAGGTACCACTGGGAGCCTTGGAACATGTACCATTGATAAGAGAGAGACCACGTATAAGAGCCAGTATTTGCACCAGGTGTAGCAGGCGGATCTCTTGAGTTTAACATCAGCTTGGTCTACAGAGCTAGTTTCAGGACAGCCAGGACTAGAAAGGGACCAATGTTTCAAATATTAAAAAGAAAAGGGAGAAAGAACCAGCATTTGCTATTATATCTCTAGGAGTGACTTGGCTATTTGATAATGATCTTTTTTTAATTTTTAAAATTGATTTTAAACTTTATTATATTAAAAAAGAGGCCAAAAAAATCATACACCAAGAACAAGCAGACCCAGACTCTACAACTCAATTCTGTGTACTTATAGAGTTTACAGATGTGCTATAATGCTATTTAACATGAACTAACAATTCTCATTATTTAAAAAATAAAAATATCTTCTCATCTATCTGTCTTTGATTTTCCAAGACCTTTGTCTACTCCAGCTATCACATAAAGACCAAGCATGGTCCATTACGTGTTAAGAACAGCAAAAGCAATGTAAACTTCTCCCATCTCATGTCATTCCTTCCCTTGTCACGTGGATTACTCTTATGCTCCTTTCGTATCCTGTAAGGGGGCCATCACCTAAGCAGCAGGCACACATGACATTGTCATCAGTAGACTGCACTGGTAACTCAGGACAGCTGGGAGCTGTGTAATATTCTAATTAGATTTTGATCACATGCCCCAGAACAGTTCTCGGCAGAACACATGCTATTTTGTCAGTCACTTGGATCTCCGGAAAAATAACATACGGAAGACGAACCCAAGTGTGAAGGAAAAGCACAGCAGCCGCCTGCTCTCCACAACAGCAGCTCTAGATGAAGGTTACCCAGGCTCTTTCCCATTGGGGCTGGACTACTACTTCCCTGCCAAGAACACAGCAAGAGCTCTAGCAGAGTCAGTCTTGAGTTGCCTGGCAAGTACAGAAGAGAGTCACTTGCCACTATGAGAGCCAGTCTGTCTACCTTTTCTTCTAAGGGAAGCAGAGTAACCTAGCAGGAGCAGGGAGCTCTGTCCATGGAACCAAATAACAAAAATCTTACTCCAGTTCTTACTCCCATCTAGGAAGGAAGCCATCTGGTTCTTAAGGTCCTCAACAGCATTAAAACAGCTGAGATTCTTAGCTCACTTTTCTGCTAAGACACTTAATACATAATTTCCTCAGGTTCAGGTATTTAAAAAGCTGAAAGAAATGAATATCCACAAATAAATAAACATTTTTCCTGGTGACATGATTCTACCTATAGCATATAATTCATGTAAGATTTCGCTCACTCTTCTTCTAAGGACTCAGGATGTGTGGTGTGGATGAACTACATTTCTCTTCCAAAAGTTTGGAGCATTCTTAGTGCTCTCTCACTCACACTCACACACACAATACACTAACACTCACACACACACACACACCTGTGCACCCATTTAAGTCTACTACGCGCAGTGATATTTTGTTTGTGGTTTAACAAATAAAACTTGCTTGAAGATCAGAGTGCGGAGCTAAGCCACTAGTTAGTCAGAGGCCAGGCAGTGGTGGCACACACCTTTGAATCCAAGCACTCAGGAGGCAGAAACAGACAGATCTCTATGAGTTCAAGGCCAGTCTGGGCTACATGAGATTGATCCAGACTAAAAGAGAAACAAAGCCAGGTGAGGATGGCTCACACCTTTAATCCTAGTATGAGGAAGGATATGGCTGGGTGGAGAGAGGAATATAAGGTGGGAGAAGATAGGAGCTCAGTAGACTCAGTCTGAGGATTCCTAGATAAGATCGTCCATTTGGCCTTAGGATTCGGTAGGGAGTAAGAACTGCTCTGCTGCTCTGATCTTTCAACTTACATACCCTAATATTTAACTCCAGGTTTTATTATTAAGACCAATTAGAATTCACACTACACACACACACACTACACACACACACACACACCTGTGCACCCATTTAAGTCTACTACTCTCAGCAATACCTGGTTGACTGAGGCTAAAAACTTCTTGCCTTCGAGAAGGAGAATATTGAGAAAGTAACATTAGGTCTTGTAAGGCCAAATACTAAAAGGAAAAAAAGAAAGAAAGATGTTGAAACTTTAACAAAATCATACGTAAGAACTAGACTCATTACATAACCAAGGAGAAATCAGATGGACTTTTTAAAAAAATAAATATTACAGAACCAGAACCTTCTTTTCTGGATCCCTGGAACTCTCTTGCCTCTACTTCCCTATATACTGTAAGCTCCAGCTACATACAAGAACTACAGAGCTCTATAATTTTATACTCTGTAACGGAAAACTCTGATATCGTTTCCTTCTGTATAAACTGAGTTTCTATCCTGCCTGATTGTGCAGCCATTCAGTCCCAAAGAAACATAGGGGGGCTTAAATGATTATAAACTGGCCTATTAACTCAGGCTTATTATTAACTAGCTCTTACAACTTAATTAGCCCATAATTCTTGTCTATGTTTAGCCAACTGTCTCGGTAGCTTTTATCAGAGTGGCATCTCATCTTGCTTCTTCTTGTGTCTGGCTGGTGACTGACTCTATTTTTCCTCGTCCCAGAATTCTCTTAGTCTGGTTGCTCCACCTATACTTTCTGCCTGGCTATTAACCAATCAGTATTTTATTAACCCAATATGATTGACAAATCTTTAGTGTACAAGAGCAGTTTCCACAGCACTTCTGGAACATACTCACAGCTCTCAGCTGTGGCCCTTCCACCTGTTGCTTCTTCTGCACCTACTCACCCCACTATGAGACCCACAGGGACATTATCTTGCTCACTGCCAAACACAAAGGCAGAGCCTAACACATAAAACACATAGCTATTGCTTTTTACTGAAAATCTACCTTCTCCCTGGCAAGCTTCTTTACTAAAGTATTCCAAAGCATTGTTCCTTCTGAGAAGCAGCCTAGGATTGGAACCACGGGGAGTAAGTGGCATTTGCCAGTATTAAATTAGCAGTGCTGTGTGTCTGCCTTTTCCATTAGGTTATGCTATGTCTTAGTCATCGCTCTACCCAATGCAACCAGCAGTGCCTGACACTTGCCTACTAATAAAGATTTAGTGAGTAGCCAAATGAGTAGCTAACACTTACGAACAATTAGTGCCTCAAAGAATCATCTTCCTATTTGTCTATAGCTTCTCTAGGCAATGACAAAAACAATGGGTTTCAACCATATTTTTAAAAATATTTGTAAATTAGTAAACTAGCTGGGCATGTTGATACGTGCCTGGGTCTTAGTACTTAGAAGGTTGCTTAGGCAAGACAATTGAAAAGTCAAGTCTAACCTGGCCTACATAGCATGATCCTGTCTCAAAAACAACCAAAATAATACAATAAATAAGGCCCAATGATCTTTTAGCAGGATAAGATATATACTGTTAAATTTTTCTCATTTAGTTTGATTTGTAAATTTCTTTAACTTTTATGATAATGATTTGTTTCAGAATTATCAGTAATTCAAATGTCAATATACAACTAAGCACACTATCTTGGAGACAACAAACATCGCATGAATAAGTGTGTCTTGGTCCTGCAATGTAAAGACTCACCAGTGTTTTTGTGTTATGGCCAGGAATGGTTTGTGAAGATTAGGTATTTAGCTGGCTACCACTGCATATTATGCTTGAGAGAATTGTACATGTTTTATAAAAAGTTAGCTAGCTTAGCTGAGTGTGGTGGAGCAGGCTGGTGGTCTCCATTACTCAGGAAGCCGAGACAGGAGTACAGGATAAATCCAGGAGTTCAAAGCCGTCCTGGGAAACATATGCACATAGCTGGTGCATACACAGGGCACTTTACTCTTGTATTTAATCACTTGAAATAAATTTTTTTAAAAAATGCCATTAGCAAGTAGGTAATGTTTACAATACCAACACTAGAATATTCTAGACCAGTGGTTCCCAACCTTCCTAATGCTGAGACACTTGAATACAGTTCCTCATGTTATGATGACCCAACCACAAAATTATTTTTGTTGCTACTTCATAACGGTAACCTTGCTATTATGAATCCTAACATTAAAAAAATCTATGCTTTCCAACAGTCTTAGGTGATCCCTGTCATTCAACCACAGGTTGAGAACCCGTTCAAGGTGCTCAAAAAGTCTATCTAAAGGCTTAGCTGTGCTAACTATTGCCTCAAACTCTCTAGGTAAGGCAAAGGGAACTGAAGCTGCACACTTCTGGTACCTTTATGATGAGAGGAGGACTGCTGTTCAGGACTTTCGGGAGGCAGTCATCTGATTCCTCTGCAAATGGAGGCTGAACAGGGAACACATAAGCCTGTTGGATATAATCAGATACAAAGAATATGAAAGGAATTCTTTTCATGACCTTGTCATAATCAGCGAGCACTGACTGAGATTACAGAGACAAATACAGTCAAATCAACATCTTCAGTGTTCCTTGCAAACAAAGGCACTGTTTAAGAAATGTTACTGTAGGAGCTGAGAGATGGGTCACAGTTAAAGCACTGGCTGCTCTTCAGAGGATCTTGGTTTGATTCTCAGCAGGCATACTGCATGGATGTAAGTGTCCTTAACACCAGTCCCAGGGGACCAAATGCCCTCTTCTGGCCTCCACAGACCCCAGGCACTCATATGGGACGCAGGTATACATGCATGCAAAACACACTCATATGTACAAAAAGTTTTAAATAAAAAATATATTTTCACTGGGCAGTAGTGGCACACGCCTTTAATCCCAGCATCCGGGAGGCAGAGGCAGGCAGATCTCTGTGAGTTCAAGGCCAACCTGTTCTAGGGAGTGAGTTCTAGGACGGCTCTAAAGCTACAGAGAAACACTGTCTCAAAAAATCAAAACAAATAAAACAAAATAAAGATAAAAAATATATTTTCTAAAATATCACTGTCCCGATTTTATCAAACTGACATCTATTAACAGAAATAAATTCCAGGAACAAAAACTCTGTGAAGTCACTGAAAATGACCAGAGATGTTAAGATCAAATAGAACACTTCTTTTCTGTGACAGATACACAGATGATTTTTTTAAAAAATGGCAATCCTTCACTTAAAAAGATTTTTGTGGAGCTAGAGATGGCTCAATAGTTAAGAGAACTGGATGCTCTTACAGAGGACCCAGGTTCAATTCACAGCACCCATAAGGCAGCTCACAACTGTCTGCAACACCAGTTCTAGGTGATCTGATATCCTCACACAGACAAAACTCTAATACACACGAAATAAAAATAAATTAATTTAAAACAAAAATTTTTGTGAAGCTGGAGGAATGGCTCAGCGGTTGGAAGCAATGGCTGCTCCTCTGGAGAACCAGGTTCAATTCTCAGCCCCCACATGGCAACCCACAACTATCTGTAATTCCAGTTTCATGGTATCCATAGCAACAGGCATGCATGTGGTACACATAGCAAAATACCTATACACATAAAATAAATCTTTTAAAAGTATTTTTGTGAGACTAGTCCAGATTAATTCAATTTTCAGAATTTCTTAATAAATTTCACGATGTTTTTCAAAAAGCAAATATTGTATAACTGCATACTTAAACTTTGATAATATCTATTTCAATAGCACGTAAAATTAATTTAAAATCTAGTCCCAACTTGTACTCAAAATAACCAGGAAGAAAGCCAGGCTTTAAGTAGAGCATAGCAAATAGTATCCTGTTTAAGCCCAGTTACTCTGTGAGCACCAACTCTGTTCCTTAGAAACAGAGAGTCAACGACGAAACTGAAACCAGCTAAGGAACACGGCTCTGAGCAGTCATCTGCTGGAAGCACAACTTCCTATACTCTGAAACACAACATTAACAAAAAACAAATACTGACCTCTGTGGCATAGATTTTGAAGAGTATCCATGAGATGTACCAAGTCATCAAGAGGAAGACTCCACAGAGCCAAACATGGTAGAGTAACGAGACATTAAGGAGGCCGCCTATCGTGTCAAGAGGCCTGTGAGCCTGCCTATGAAGACAGTAAGTACCATTAATTCCCACGGCAAAGACAAGGACTCCATACTGAGAAACACACCCTATTTGTTGGTACCCTTCTAGAGCTATTTCCCTAACATTTCCTCAGAGGTATGCAGGGGAGCCATAGGGAAAATGCTGGCAGGAACTGGCCTTGCAGGTCCCTGAGTTCTAAATCTGCAGTACCACTTACTATGGAAATCAGAGCCATGTCTATAAGCCTATTTATTTAGCACAGGCAGAAACTTATTAATGCTAATTCATGGCTTGATTCTTTAACCCATTACATGTCTGGGGAGCAGGTATGATAAGAAGATTTGAAGGTTAAGGCCACCATACTCTCAGAAACTGGTGACTTGTAGATCAGATATCAGCTCCGTGTATATGGCATATAAACAGTTTCAGAGTATTGCACACGTTACAAAAACAATGATCTCTGCTTTTTAAACGACTTTAGAAACTATTAGAATGCTACAAATCCTTAAGTGATTTAGTTAGTACTTGTATAAATCCTATAATCACAAAACTAGCAATTGTACAAAAACAGGATTTGAATCTGACCACAACCTACACACTGCTGTTAGATAAACCGCCACCTATAACCATATGTTCATCTTCATTTTCCTTATCCATAGAACAGAGTCTAATGTCTTCATTCAGGCTCTTCAGGCGCTCACAAGATTTCATCACCTTACAACAGGATTGACCACCCCGTGCTTGGTATTCGTGCAGAAGGCCAATACATGACAGAATTATGTTTAGCTTCTAAGTAAATACTGACTGAGGAGGGTCTGACTTGCATGAAAGAATATTAGGCAATTGGCCATATTATAAGTTTTTTTTTTGAGTGAAAGAACAAAAACTTAAATTTCTATCAAATATTGTTTTTCTCTTTCCAGTTGACTCAGGCTGCACAGAAGGCTAACCGAATACATGGCCTGTGCATTTGGTTTCTCATCTAGTAACTAAGCAGAGGACAAATAAATTTTACCTAGGAACTTTTAAAACTAATTAAAATCTGGGGATGGAGAGATAGCTCAATGGTTAATACTGGCTGCTCTTCTAGAGAAGGTCCTGAGTTTAGGTCCCAGCATCCACGTGGTGGCTCACAGCCATCTACAATAGGATCTGATGCCCTCTTCTGGTGTGCAGAGCACTCATACATAAATTATAAAAAAAATAGAAAATTTTAAAAATTATTTTTTAAAAATTGAAATGTACAGTACCTCTAAAGTTTCGAGATATGTCAAAATCCCAACTCTCTAAACTCAAACCTAGTGAATTCCACATATGATACAAGTCTCACAGTGAAATAATCAAAATCAAAAGGACGCACAGAGAGGAAGCTGATTCTATCCAGCAACGACAGGGTAAACCCTTTACGGTCTGTTTATTTGAAACAGGATCTCTCTGTATACCCCAGTCTGACCTCAAACTCATGGTCCTCCTGCCTCAGCCCCGATAGACTTGGGGTCGCAGGTACACCCCTCCCTCCACAGATGAACCCTTCAGCTGTGGGCAAAGCATGCGTGAGGTAACTAAAAGAGTGCACGCCAGCGCTCCGTCAGCTGATGCCTTGCTCAGTTACGGTCGTGTCATAGGCAAAGTGAAAGAATGACACATTACTAGTGTTTAACATTTTTCCATATTTATTTGACGATTAAACCATCGTTATATCATTAAAAGTTCTAAGAGAGCCGGTGGTAGGGCTCAGTGGGTAAAGGCATCACTACCAAGTCTGACACCCAAGTTTCATCCCCAGACCCCACATGGTAAAAGGAGAACATTGTGGAAGGACAGAACTCCCACAAGATGCCTCTGATGGGCACACATACTCACATTAAGTAAATAAATAAATGTTAAAAAAAATTCTATGAGGAAAAAAATTGCATTTATTTGTTTATTTACTTATTTGTGTTTTTTTGAGACAGGATTTCTCTTTGTAGCCCTGGCTGACCTGACACTTGCTCTGTATATCAGGCTGGTCTCAAACTCATAGAGATTCACCTGCCTCTGCTCTGAAAAACTGGGATTAAAGGCAAGCACCACCACTGCCCAGTTTAAAAAAATAAATCCATTTATTTTTTAAATAAATCATAGACAAGATGAACAGGGCAAATTTTATGACATATAATAAATGACAAAGACAGACATGGGCCACACAACTCAGAAAGCCCACTTTCCTTTGGTATGAAAGATTCTTAACAGCAGCAGCAAAAAAATGGATGGCTATTTCTTAGGACAAAGAAGGACAGGAGTATTCTTTTGGTTTTAGGATCTTGAGACAAGATGTCACTATGTAGCTTTGGCTGGCCTTAAACTCACTATGTAGACCAGACTGGCCTCAAATTCATAGAGATGTGCTTGCCTCTGCTCCAGAGTGCTGGGATTAAAGCTATGGGTTATATCCTTAAACTATGGGAACCACATGCACTGAAAAATAAATGCACTTTTTTTTATATGAGAACTGTATGCGTGTGTAAATTCATGAATCTTGCTCTGTGTAATAAGATGGCCTGGAACTCACAGAGATCTGCCTGCCTCTGCCTCTGAAGTGCTGGGATTAAAGGTGTGCGCCATCACTGCCTGGCTAAAAAATGCATTTATTTTTTAATAAATTATAGATATGATGGGCAGCAGTCTCACTGTGTTGATATGGGTGCATGACTCAGAAATTTTATGAAAATGAATGATTTAATTTTCAAGCCTACATTGGAAAGATTAGGTAACTTCTAGCATCTTTAGGGGGTTATAGTGAAGCAGATAAGCCCAATGGGGCACACTATATGGCACTAAACACCCAAACTTAAGTATGAGGAGCTGAGACGTCTAGCTCAGGAGAGACTGGTGGGGAAGCCAGGAAGGGGGCAGCGTCAAGGTAAGCTCAGCCTTCACCTGACCCCACAGTGGCTGCTCAGGGGTGTGAGCAGTAGTGTGGAGTTTCCAGCCTCCATACAGGACAGGGCATGAGTCAGCACCTTGTTACACCAAGCACCTACCTCTTTTCTGCCGTTTCTTATTTCAATTTAAAGAAAAAATTAAAGGAAAAACCTAAACAAAGCATCTAGAAAGTAGCAAAATTTAAAAGGAAAGAGATATAAAATTAGACGTGGCTTACTCATCTATGTGAAGGTCCATAGCGGTGCTAATCCAAGCTTTGGGAATATGGCCTGCAGAGAACAACACCAAGACAGGAACATGAGAAGTCAGAGTAACAACTCTTCAGCGTGCTTTAGACTACGAGGTTCAAGTACACAAGGAGACCTCAGTTAAAATGTTAGGCTGTCTGATTAGAGATGGAGAGTTAAAGAGAATTAATTCCTAAACACTGGAAGTCCTTCCACTGTACAACTGTAAGATATTCGAGTCTTAGTCACCATGGTTATTAAAAACAAAGAGGCAAGACAACTGTGACGAACTATATGTAGCACTTCCAACTCTTCAGTACACGATCCATGTGGCTAACAGATGCACGCCATGAACTGTGACCAATTCCATCAGCCCATCTCAGATCCACAGGTGAGCAGTCACTCGCCCGTCTCTCACTCACACAAAGCAAACTGTGTAGCTGTGTTGCTTCTGAGCTGGTGAGTGGCTCAGCAGGGAAGAGCTCGGCACCAGAACCCACACGACAGGAGACAACCAACTCTTGCAAGCGGTCCTCTGACCCTGCCATGTTTACTATCTTTAGCCGTGCAGCAGAGCTGTTGACTGACCACTGTGCAACAGATCTCTAGAACTGTCTCACCGCATGCATGCCTGAACACTTCGCCCTTAACAGCCCCTCCCCTTTCCCCAGCTTTCAGCCTTCAGAACCACTGTTCCATCCTGGCTGCCTTGTGCAGCATCTGGTTTTCTGAGATGAACACGATAGTGAACAGCTTATGTTGTTTTACAACATAAGAGATTTCTCTGTTTAACGAATATTTTACATGTATATATCACATTTCCTTAAAATTCCCTTAATTGATCAAGCACAGCTATAAAAAATATTAATTCATTAAAGAGTAACTTTGCAACTGACATTTTCTACACTATGAGCTAATAATATACTATATTAGAAGGTAGAAATTCTTACCAAAAAAATAATACACAATGCAGAAATTTCTGACCACAAACAGGGATTCCACACAGCTATGTTTAATTAGTAAGAGGAGCGATCTTCTGAAGCGCAAAAATTTATATTGCTGTGGAAAACAAGAAAAAAGTAAAGGACACATTCAGTATCATTCTGGGATGGACACTCCAGCAGAGGCAGAGGCTGAAACACAATCATTAAGAGCGAGGGTTGCAGCTAGACGGTACAGGAACATGTCTGTACTACCACCTCAACCAAACAAACTATAACTGGAAGCCCATGAGATAATTCAGCGAATAAAGCCGCCTCCTGCCAAGCCTGATGATCTGCATTTTAGGCCACAGGAGACCCATATGGTACAAGCTGTATACACACACACAGAAATAAAAATGTAATTTAGAACTTAAAAACCCACAATAATTGTGCAATAAGACAAACTATTCTAATGTTTAAATAGTTAATTTTTACACTCCATAACTAAGATCAGAAGTAAAAACACTGACAATATCAAGTAAATGACTAAAGTATCTCACCACTCTTTAGAGGCAGAGAGGAAAAGGAATGGGCCTGTCTTCTCTTGTTTCCTATCAGTTCACCCTGCTCTGATCACCAACTCAACAACAATGGCTTACCATTACACAGGCCAAGACAGGAGGGTCCCTGGAGCTCAGGGACAGCTACTCTGCCAGGTTAATAAATTCTGGATTAAGTAGGGGATCTTGTCTTGAAATCTAAAGTGAAAATCAATTGAGGAAGACATCCATCTTCAATCTTTAGCCTCAACACATGCAAGTGAGCAAGCATACACATGTATGCATTTGTGCAACACTCACACCCTAACTGAAGCATTCTTACTACACCACTCAAACCAGATGAAAGAGTTGTATTTACACATCCATGCCTTATTCTAAAAGGGTCTTAAATCACTTGCACATTCCTAAGCAGATGGCTACCCCACGCCCTTCCCATGAATGTTGTCATCCTCCTCCAGCCTACTGGACCACAGCAAGTGTTACCACGACCAGGAAAGGCAAGAGCAGGAGCAGCATGCTCAGAGTGGCAGCAGGAAAGGGTGGCTGGAGCTCTCAAAACACACCCAAGTCTCACGGACACAAAGGTCTTCCAAACTGCCTTTTGAAGATTTTGGTGCTAAAGTGTGTGTGTGTAAGAGAGACAGAGACAGAGAGAGAGACGGAGAGAAGACAGACAAATCTGGGTGGGAACGGGTATTTGTGGAGGCAGAGGCCCATCCACCTGTGTGCTGTACTGCTCACCCTGCACTCCAGTGTAGCTGACCTCTGAGCTTCGGGAGTCCTCCAAGCAAACTGGGATCAGACACCTATGCTACTGCACTCCCATGGGATCTGAACTCGTAGTCAGGCAGTTTTACCCACAGAGTTTTATTGACAAATTCCAGTTTTACTGATCAAATCTTGAGTTAATCATATAAAGTTGGCAATATGTATAGACATATTAGTACAATAGGTAAGGAAATGCTCAAATTATATCTTACCTGTATAATGGGAAACGGGAGATAATTCATGTTGTTAATGAAATACAGAAGACTGTAGCTATAGCCCATGAATGCTCCAGCCAGGAGGAAAAACAGGTGCTGTTCATTCATGCAGGTTTGGGCAGCAGGGCTATCTAAGCTGAGGGGAAAAGTTAAGCTATTAATTCAACAGTCAAAAATACATTATTGTTTTAAGGCTACTTGCCAGAAGGCAAGATTCCAAGTTAATTACTTAAGAAATGCCTCAATTCTAACAAAATGACTCACTTTAGGTAAACAGAAGCAAAAGATTAACAAAGCATTTTCCCTTGACGCACGAGATCCTGACTATTGCTGTTTCCTTGGAAATCTGAGGTAAGAATGTGCACAACAGTCATGTTGCTTCCAAGGCAAGTTGACTTCATCTGCATGCACCTAGTGGAGGTGTTGGAGCTCTGGGCTTCTCATGGCTCTAACTGGGCATCCCTCTCTGGGCCTCTGGACGGTGTCCTTAAAGTTCCCAGGAAGATACGAAATCAGGGAGCACCACACTGGACCTTCTCCCATTATATCTCTATCTGCATCCATGGCTATCATTCGCAATGCTCAAGCAGCTGACACTGCCCCTGAATCACTCCCAGAGACCCCACAGCACCTCACAGCCCCTTCCACATATGAATGTCTTTAAAATTCGCTAATTTCCCGAAACATAAACTATCACTAACACTTCATCCACAGAAACAGGAACTTCTGTGAGAGCCTAGAAGGCAGAGCGTTATACTACTGATCTCCACAGGGCTCCTTTGACTTGGTAAGCAAACACGGTTCCTAGAAAGAAGAAAAAACACTTACTATACCTCTTAGTCACAGTACAGGGAACCACGAGAAAACTGTACTGGCCCTTGGTGATGATGGCCGCACACCACGCCACCACCATTCCCATGGCAGCATGGATGAAGGAGTGCATGAGCTGCTGAGGGTGAAGGATCCTCCCTATCAGGGCCAGTCGGGAGCCGGGGATGGTGGGCACAACTGCAGAGAAAGCACAGCACCGTGGCTTTGTAACCGCAACCTGAAGCTGGAGGAGCTTCACTTCCCTCTCACTGCGAACACCCAACCAATGAAAATCCAGTACAGGAAGCTCTTATGCTAACAACTCTAGCTTTTAAAAAATTGAAATAAAAAGAGGCACACATACAAGAAAAACCAGGGAATCTAGAGATGAGGACTTAAAGGGACATAATTAACATTTTCTATTTTTCTTGTTTTTGTTGTTGTTTTATAGACGGGGGTCTCGTGTTGCCCAGATTGGCTTCACACCACCTGTAAGAGTGGAGGATGTATCTGAACTACTGATATCCACCCTTGCCTGTCTCCTGATTACTGATGTGTACCCATACATATGGCCTTTTCACTTCTTTAAATTAATATTCCCAAGTAACTAATATAATGCTAATTCTGACATTTTCCTAAGTGCTATAAAATAAATAATTTAGAAGATAGCTCCAAACTGCCTTTATTTCAGCATCTGAAACTCACTATAGAGTTCATCTCTGAAAAATAAGCCACAAAGACAAAAATCACAATAATGAATATCAAATGCTTATAGTTATTACAAATTATTTATTTGCAAGGGGTCTATGTAGAGGTTAGAACCAGCCCTCTCCTTTCCCCACTAAGCCTGCTGACGAGCTTCTATATGGATATTTCAAGAAGTTCTCTGAAGTGCCCTGGAGGACAACTGTGGGAATGTCTAGGCTGCCTGACACAGACACGAAGAAAAGAGGTGCTGCAGGTGCTGTAATGGGAGGGAGCTGCCATCATCTCCTCTCCCCACTAAAACTGCCCAGGGCCAACTATGTGACCGACTTCCTACTGTGACAAACCCTGCCATGACACTCAACACTCTTTCAAGTTCCATCTTCTCCCTAGAAAATCATTCTTCCTCTTCGTCATCTGCTTAATACAACTCCTCCTTCAAAGTCTGGTCCAGCCATTGGCTCCTCTAGGCCGCTCCCACACTGGGTCAAAGACGGCACCCTGGACTCTGTCGTACCTGCCCAGTGTACCGGGAGCACATGATGCTTAACACACAGTACAAGCATAAGCCTACTCCTACAGCACGTGCCAACACGACCAGTGAGGCCTTGAAAACATGGTGCACACCTTTGACCCAGCACAGGCAGGCAGATCTCTAAGTTTATAGCCAGCCTAGTGTACAGAGCAAGTTCCAGGACAGCCAGGGCTACACAGAGAATCCTGGTGTCAAAAAACAGCAAAAAATAAATAAAATAAAATAAAAATACTAACTTGAGCGCCCTCACCTGGCCCACCTACATACAGAAGATGACCCAGGAGCACAGGAGAGAGTGTGAGAACATGGCCCATCTGCCAGGGAGCTCTGAACAGGATTAGAATGGACAGAGACCCAGTCAGCAAGAAACACTACGAAAGCAAAGAAAAACAGTATGGTGCAACATCCAGTCAGGACTTCAAATTTTACATACTGCTTTTTTTAAATATAGAACTTTCTTTTTAATACTAAAAGCTAAAAGGAGAAAAAAGATGTCATGGAAAACAAACAAACAAATAAATAAATAATCTGAATAACCTTAAGTGACAAATTCAGGAGTCTAAAAAGGTAAGAAAGGAATAAACTGAGTAAAAAATGCTCCGGAATCCAGGATTCTACCAATGCAAAGCCCATTTTTTTTTTTTTTAGTTAAATATTATAAAACTACAGACTTTGTTATTTGGTGGGGGTGGGGGGTGGAAGAAGAACCTCACAAAGCCAGTGATATAAGCTTGTAATCCTAGTATCCAGGAGGCTGAGGCAGGAGGATTACAAATTTGAGTTCAGCCCAGATTTGGTTCTGTACCCCATAAATTATTTCATAATTCATTTGCTAACTCAGAGCTTTAAGACTAACTGTGAACTATTAAAAGGGTTACATCTATTTTTTTCAATGTGGTTAAAAGTAAAATCGATGATTTAAATCCTTTATAAAAAAATAAATAAATAAATCCTTTATAAATACCCAGTTTTGAGACATGAGGACACTCACTCTGCTGGCAAGCAGTCCAGCACCACCTCCTGACCCTTCCATCCTCCCAACAAACCTTACCCAGTGGCCAATGACCTATGGCCTGTGGCCCCTGGTGCCACTACTCCACTCTGTCTTTATGACTGCACAGTGTCTATACCCAACTTCTGTAAGCAGACTCACACAATGTCTCTCATAAAAGCCCTAAATGTAATTTCAAAAGAGAAACACCAAGATAATAGTAAGTGTCACACTGAAGAAATAACAGGACATGACTAGGAACACATTGTTAAACTTCTGCCCTGGGTAGAATAAATTATTTTTGTTTTGTTTTGAGACAATGTCTTGGCATCTAACCTAGACAACTGTCTAACCCAGCACATGGCTACAGCTGGCCTCAAACTTGTAGTAACCCTCCTTCAAACCTCCTTAGCGCTAGGACTGCAAGCACATGCCATACCCCTGATGTTCAAACTTTTAAAAATATTAAAATTCAGAAACCTACCTGTATAGAACTCCACATTGAAAATACTTATTATTATAATTACCACTGACAGCAGCAGGAGATAGAAGATGACACGGGAACCACATAAGTCATTGAACGAATCTAGAAGACAAGAAATGATTTAGTGCTGTCAGTACACGGCAATACAAGAGCTCAAAGTACAACCAGTGCTTTTAACTTTGTGTGTGCAGAAGTCTGTGTGAACGTATGTGTACCTGTGATGCTTGTGTACCTGTGCACATAGCACAGGACAAAGAGCATGAATCCCTCAGAGCTGGGGTTACAGGCACCTATGAGACACCACCCTGGTCCCCATGATTACACAGCAAGCACCCTTCACCACTGAGCCATCTCAGCAGAATCCCCAACTGTAGTCTTAACATTAAAAGTCTGCCTTTTTTTTTGTTTTTTGTTTTTTTTAAGCATTTATTTGTACACTGCTGACATGTCCAATAGGACACAAAAACTCCAAAGGGAGTTATTTAGACTTTGTTCTGGGTACTGGAAAAAAATGGTATTAGAATTTCTTTTAAATAACACAGATGTCAGTAACAGAGAAAATACAACCATATGCAACCATTACACCACGAAGAACTACACAGCAACATACCAAGTTTCTTTTCAAAACATAAACAGAATTTTTAAACTCTACTTAGTAAATGCAATTAGTGCCTACAGCTAAAGTCAAAGTAACATGGGAACAGTGTAATTTAAAAGTCATCTAAAGGGCTAAATAACAAAGACCAGCGATGTCCCCGTGAAAACCAAAACACTTGCATTTCAGAGTAACCCAGCAACCAACATGCTTCCAAGTTCAAACTATGCATGTTACTGTCTAAAAATATGAACAAAAGAAAGAGACATGGGACATGTTTGCTGAGCAGACTCACTTAATAATGAAAGCAATTATTTTTCAAAGTAGAATTCAGAGACCAAGATTAACTGCAGCATTTCTTAGGCCTCCACAATTAATCAGCTGCCATGCACTAGCTCATGGGTTAGTTTCGTCAGTCCGGTGTGCCTTAGCAAAGGCTGACACACATCAACAAAAGCATGCTCTACCGATTAATAGCAATACTTCCAAAGGCCAAACAACACAAAATTCTAACTCCTTGATGGCTGGCAGTTTCTTAGAAGAGAAGAAAAAGAAAGGAACATATTCTGGAAAAAAAAAAATCCCAAAGTAATTTATGAATTTGTGTTTTTTAATATTAGAGAATACTTTCAAGATTTCACAACCTAGTCTGACAATATTTATGTCTTTTAACTTTTTTGTTTTGTTTTGTTTTGTTTTTCAAGGCAAGGTTTCTCTATGTAACAGCTCTGGCTGTCCTAGAACTCACTTTGTAGACCAGACTGGCCTCGAATGCAGAGATCTGCCTGCCTCTGCCTCCTGAGTGCTGGGATTAAAAGTGTGTGCTATCACTGCCCAAATTAAATATTTTTGAAAACTGTCTATTATGTCACACAGCAAGCAAACAAATTTGAAGTCAGAGACTTCAGTCATTTGCTAGCTGGGTGTTGAACAGATCATGTTAGCCTGAACCTTAGTTTTGAATTCACAAAGCACATACAACACCACCTCATTAAGCAGCAATATAGGAAAGAGATAACAAACGTAAGGTATTTAGGGTCTGGCACACAGTAATGGCTACGACTGATATAAGTCAATAACTACATTTCAATGAACTCACTGACTGCTTTAACTTATTTTTGTGTGGGCATGCTTGCTCATGTGTGCACACCTGAAGGCCAGAGGGTGACATCCTATGTTTTGACCTGAACCTCTCTTCACTGAACCCAGAGCTCCGCAGCTGGCTAGGCTGGCCAGTGAGCTCCACCACAACGCTGGGGTTATGATGCATGACACACACCTGGCTTTCTGTGTGTGCTGGGCATCTAAATTCAGGTCCTCATGCTTGAGCAGCAAGCACTTTATCCTCTCAGCCATCTTTCCGGCTCCTGAATGTCCTAATTTCATTTTATATCCAAAGACCCCAACGAACATTTCAGCCTGCTTCTACCTTTCCCCCTACGTCTCATTCTTTATTTTGGGACTCTCTATCTTTGTTGGCCACAATAAGAAGGCAGTATTCCTTCAATATTTATATAGCTTCTGTTTTGTCACTCACTGCTTCTGAAATAGTTTCTCCATATGAATCCCAGGCTGACCTCGAACTCAGTGCCTCCTGCTACAGCCTCCTAAGAATTGAGTTATAAGAATGTGCCACTAAGCCAGGCAGTGGGGGCACACACCTTTAAGCCCATCACTCAGGAGGCAGAGGCAGGTGGATCTCTATGAGTTGGAGGCCAGCCTGGTCTACAAGAGCTAGTTCCAGGACAGACTCCAAAGCTATAGCTACACAGAGAAATCTCGTCCCAAAAAAAAAAAAAAAAAAACAAAACAAACAAAGAATGTGCCACTAACCAGCTTGTTTGGACATTTTTTTAAGACTATAGGTGACAGTTTCTATCTACAGTTTTAAATAGGTGACAGGGACAGCACTCTTTCTCTAAAAGATAAAAAAAAAAATGAATAAATCTGTAAAAAGAAAAGACAAGCAAAAATTAAGGAAGGGGGAATGGGGCTGGAGAGAGCTCAGCAGTTAAGAGCACTTGCTGTTCTGCCAAAGGACCTGGGTTCAGTTCCCAGAATCCACATGGTGGCTCACAACCATCTGCTACTCCAGCTTCAGGAGATCCATAGGCGCGCATGTGATGAACACAGATACATGCAAGTAAAATACTTATATACATAAAAAATAAAAATACATCTTTTTAAAGGAAAAGACAAAGGACAAGTCTTTAATTGTGTGTAGTCTTTTTCTTTTTCTCACTATATGTCCCAGGCTGGCCTTGAATTTATATCACCCCGCCTCTGCCTCCCCAGTGACACTGGGCCTACAGGTGTACACTACCATACCTAGCTATTTATGTAGTCTTCTACTGAGCTTTGTTTGATCATCATACAAAATCTGACACATTTACTGATTTTTATATAACAAAATGCAGTTTATGTTATGCAGGGCGTGCCTTTACCTTATCTAAAAGTGAATGTCTTGATGGATCAACAATATACAGGCAGTAACCAGAGTTCCCCGCTTACCTGACAGCCACTGTATAGGATGGAACACATCGACGCTGCTGAAGATTATAAAGGCTGTGGTACAGACTGGCAGAAGCAACACCGACCAAATGATACTTCTAACTATCCTCCAACCCAAAACCTACAATTGAACACAACTCCTCAATCAAGAAGTCCGTTACATTAATTAGCTATGCAAAGCCTGCCTTTTCATATAGGCTACTAACGTTAACCACTACTATTTATATCCAAATCATAGTTCACTCTCTGTAATGTCACCTACCACTACCGAACCGTGGACTGTCAGGGACAGAGTCAAGGGTAACACCAAGTGCATTTAAGGTGAGGGTGAAATCATCTTTTTTTTTTTTTCTTTCTGGTTTTCTGGGTGCACACACGTGCTCACTAACACACACATGTCCACGGAAAAAGAAAACACGGGAATAAATTCTACAGCATTTAGTGTGACTGGTGATACAAGTGGTTAACAAACAGACCCAAATATCCTTTTATTTTTAGCCTGGGATAGATTACAGTACATCCAGGTAGAAACACTATCAGATTGTAGTTCATCCGATATTTAAAAAAAGAAGAAACACTATTGGAAAAGAATAATACTATTCTCTTTCCGCCCATACACAGAACCGATGCAGGGACAGTCTTAAACCAAGAATATATGCTCGGTTGGGTTCTTCCCATCCCCACAGTCGGCTAAGGCCACACCACATTGTTTTTGCACGGGGCACAAACTCCCATTTCGCAACCCCGGGAATCAAGGCATTTATTATGCAGCAGCTAGAATCACTAACATTTTGCAATACATCTTTCCAACCCTGTCCAAATTCCCATTCGACTCATCCCACCCGCGCTGACCTTCGGACTCCAGATATACACCCCAAACCTAACTTCCACTGAAGACACCCCCACAGCCTTGCGCCCAATCCCGAAGACAGGCCACTTCCAGCCAGGCGCGCCACACGGCCAGAGCCTGCCTGCCCGCCCAGCCACAGGGAGGCAGTGAGCGTCGCCGCGCGCTAACTCACGCGCCAAAGGATGTCCCGCGCCCCGCCGACGCAGGGCCCACTCGGAGCCGTGGCCATGGAGATGGCGGCCCCTGCTCTCAAGCGTGCTGGGGACTGAGTGCACGCCCGCCACCAGTGTTCAAAGACAGGAAGGCCCCGCGAGGACCCAGCTGGGGCTGCCCGAAACACTGCCTGAGCAGAGCCCTCCACAGCCGCCAGACCATCTCTCCGCGGCGTCTTCTGAATAGGCTCGACCGGCCAGAACTGTCTTTTAGTCACATGTCCCCCGGGGGGTTGTGACTCGAGGAACCGTACTCTGGAGTTCAAAACGTCCTTATGAAGCAGAGTCCATCGGGGCGACAAAAGCAAGGGACGGCGATGCTGCATTCTGGGAACTGTAGTCTCCACAACCCCTGCAACGCAAAGGGAGGAGCGTTGCATTCTGGAACTTGGAGTTCCAAAGTATAGGCTCGAGATGTAACGTGAAGCATGCTGAGAACTGTAGTCCTTTTTTCTTTTTCTCCTTATTCTTTTCTTTTTCTTTCTTTCTTTTTTTTTAAAGATTTATTTGTTTATTATTGTATATAATGTTCGGCCTGCGTTCCAGAAGATCTCATTACAGATGGTTGTGAGTCTCCATGTGGTTGCTGGGAATTGAACTCAGGAACTCCGGGTAGCAGCCAGTGCTCTTAACCTCTGAGCCATCTCTCTGCCTTCCTTTCTTTTTCCTTTTTCTTTCCTTTTTTTTAAAATAAAGCTATACTAGTCTTGGGAGTGAGTAAGGATATTACACATTCAGAAATAACTGAAATGTGATTTTTTTTCAATCCATTTTTTTCAGAATGCCACCTTTCTAAAAAGTGAAAGCAAAGGATTCTGCAGCCCTCTTTTTAATACTCAGTAATTCACTGAAATCTTTTTTGAAAGATTTTATTTATTTATTATGTATACAACATTCTGCCTCCATGTATGCCTGCAGACCAGAAGAGGGCATCAGATCTCATTACAGATGTTTGTGAGCCACCATGTGGTTGCTGGGAATTGAACTCAGGTCCTCTGGAAGAACAGTCAATGTTCTTAACCACTGAGGCATCTCTCCAGCCCCTGAAATCTTTTTTTAATGGATTTTATTGCTAAGAAAAGTGTGTTTTGTATTTAACTTGAGCTATAACACTTGTTAAGTGCAGTGACTTAATCCTCTTGAGCCTCTATCTCTTCAGGTGTAAAATAAGGATAAAAACACAACACAACATCCTGTCATGGGGTGAAGATGTAAATATTATGCTATAAAAAGATAACCACTGAATGGGGTGTGGCTGAGTTAGTAGACTGTTTCCCTAACGTGCACTAAGCCCTAGGTTTGATCAACAGCACCCCAAAATCATAGCACAGTGGCACATGCCTGCAATCCCAGCACTCAAGAAACTGAGGCAGGAGAATACAAAGTTCAAAGTCATCCTTAGACAGTGAGTGTGAGACTCACGGGAGTACGTGAAACAACGGCTTCCATGAAGAAGAAAGATTGCCATGGACAGCAAAGTGCTTGCCAGGCAACTGTGAAGACAAAAGACAATCCCAAACTCAGGTGAAAAAGCTGAGCACAGGTAGGAATTCATAATCCCGGCGGTGGGCATGTGGAGATGGGGTGATCTCTGGGGCTTCCTGGCCAGTGAGCCTAGCCCACTCTGTGAGCTCCAGGCCAGAGAGAGAAGCAATATGGAAGGAGCCTGAGGAACAACACAGGAAGCTGACCTTGACCTCTGGCCTACACACACACACACACACACACACACACACACACACACACACACACGCATGATATTGTTTTTGTGCTTTAACAAATAAAGCTTGCCTGAAGATCAGAACATGGAGCTAGCCACACTAGTTAGCCATAGAGGCCAGGCAGTGGTGGCACACACCTTTAACCCAGCACTAGGGAGGTGGAGACAGGAGTGATATGGCTGGGCAGAGAGAGGACTATAACACAGGAGACAGGAGCTCAGGATTCAGTCTGAAGTTTTATAGAGAGACCATACAGTCTGAGGAATTGTGGAGACAGCATCTTGCCCCCTTTGGTCTGAGAATTTGGTAGTGGTAAAATGTTGCTCTTGTGGCTGGTTCCTTTACTCCTCTGATCTTTCAGCATTTACCCTGATATCTGACTCCGGATTTTTAATATTAAGGACAATTAGAATTTGTGCTACACACACACACACACACACACACACACATACACACACACACGCGCAGCTTCTCACTATCTCAAATTCCCCTCATTTTGTGCGCCCTTTGTTTCATTTAACCCACCAGCACTTACTAAGCCAGGAGCAGAGCCAGGCACTGTGCTGGGCGCTTCTGTCTGGTATGCTCAAGCTTCACCTTTGGTCACTGTCTGCCCTCGTAGGCATTCGACCAATGAGCCTGGAAGAGCTGGTTACTAACATTCACCTTATATGTTGTGCTTGGGCACTGGACCAAGACAGGAAGTAGAGGTCTGAGGAACTGAAACTGGGGGCCCGAGAGATGCTTCAGTGGTTAAGAGCACTGATACTCTTTCAGACGACCTGGGTTCAATTCCCAGCACCCACTTAAGGGCTCACAACTGTGTAACTCCAGTTCCAGGGAACCTGACACCCTCTGACCACTGAGAGCATCAGACACACACACTGTACACAGACATAATACAGAGAAGACTATACATAGAATATTCAAAACATTTTTTTGTTTGTTTTGTTTTGTTTTTCGAGACAGGGTTTCTCCGTAGCTTTTTGGTTCCTGTCCTGCCTCCCGAGTGCTGGGATTAAAGGCGTGCACGACCACCGCCCGGCTTCAAAACATTTTTAAAAGAAACTGCAATTTACCTGCTCGCAGACCCCTTACAGCTCCTCCAAGCATTTGTTCTCTGTTTTTATGGTGCCTCTGTTTATGGGGGGCTTCAAATCCCTTTATGACTCTGCTTAAAGTGGATTTAGTCTCAAATCTCATGCTTCCAACTGGGCACATGGGACGCAAGTGTAATCATAGGACTTGGGAGGCCGAAGTAAGAGGATCACAGGTTTAAGGCTAGCCTGGGTTACACAGCAAGGTGCTGTCTCAAACAAAACAAAACAAAAATTCCTTCATCTTACTAGACTATGTCTAAATGCTAATTTCTGTGAGGATGTCCCCCAGATATGAGGTGTGCCCCTCTATAAATTGTTACAGTGTTAGGAGAGAGACTGGAGGCTGAGGCTTTACTATGTTGTCCTCCGCCACCTTTCATTCCCAGACACAGCATACTTTCGTCACAGTGAGATCAGAACGTGGGAAAGAAGAGCCGGCAGACACAGGTCGAACACCACTGCATTTTATTTCCGGGGTTGGACTTTCAGGGCCTCACACACGCTAGTCGCTAGACACAGCTCTAGAATGTGACTGTTACCCCCAGGCCAACACACTTAATTCTCGTTAAACAGGTTACAAGGCTTCAAGGCAACCAGAGTTCCCTGCTGACGTTGTCCATCCTGGCTTCTGACGGTGGAACTTGTGTCCAGAAGAGCCACACACCACCAAACATGAGAGAACTGGAAAAAAAAAAGTGAAGATCAAGATCCCAGGAGATAGGCAGCAGAAATGGCTCTTCAGCTTCAGTCACAGGGCTGCCTGCCACTCCCACCCCAAAGATCCCGAAGTTAGGCCCTGAGCTCGGCACTTGGAGCAGACTGTGACCCAGTTAGCATCCCGGGTCCTCAATCTACCTCCAAGAAAGGGAACAAAGGGGACAATTGAGAAAGCGATAGTCCAAGGACTGAACAGAGATTTTCTGAGCGGGGTACTGCTGCCATGTCTGGTAGGGAAAGGACAGGCTCCTGTGTGTGATGGGGGGAAACCTGCAGGCTGGAGGATCTCAAGGGGGATTCACGAAGAATTAACCTGAGATGGGTCAGGAGAAGTGGAGAAAATAGGATCAAATGTATAAAACTCTCAAGGAATTAATTAAAATACTATAATTTATTTTCAAGAGAGGGTCTCACTACATAGCCCTGACTGGCCCGGAACGTGCTACGTAGACCAGGCTGGCCTTGAACTCAGAGATCTGCCTGCATCTTTCTGCCCCTCAACTGCTTGGATTAAAGACACACCTAACTATTTTTTTAAATGGTGGGGTGGGAGGGAGATGGGGGGTGGTGGCTTGCAACATAATGTCAAAGCTGATTTCATAATAAAAGAACTAATGTGTAGAAACCTGGGAAATGGTTTGTACCTTTAACCTCTGAAATAAGCACTCCGGGGCCAGCAAGATGGCTCAGAGCTTTATAAAGGAACTTGTTGCCTTGATCAGTTCGTTTCCCAGAACCCACGTGGTAGGAGAGGAACAGCTCCCTTGGGATGTCCTCTGGCTTCCCACACAGGTACCATCTCTCTCACACACACACACTCACACACACGCATGAATTCATACATGTATACATACATACATGCACGCATACAGGCATATTCAAAAAGAGAAAGAAGTGGGCACTCGTTGTATGAGGATGCAGCTTATGACCCCAGCTGTCCGACCAGAAGGATTTTAGTTACAAAGGCCCAGCTGGAAACCCTCTGTTCATCTATTATTAAAGCCCTCGTCACACTGCACCGTGACTGCTGGCTGCTCTCCTCGGAACACATACACGGAACACCACCTGGGGGAGGGTGCCTCAGCCCACGGGTGGTCTTCCAGGCAATCCCACAAGCAGGCAGACCTTCCCAGGTAGTTTCTGGACTTTCCCAGGGCCTTGACACAGGAGAAACAGCAGCGACGCTCAGGTAATAAGCTGGTGCACAAGAAAGGACGGCTGCAGTTAGCTCCCTTAGTGACTTATTCAGGGGTAGCTTCCCTGCTTACCAGTAATTAGAGGCTCCCCTAGGATCCGGTGCTCCCGGGAGAGAAGAGGTTAATGTTCTCACAAGAAACCCATTCCACGCTAAGCTGTCCTCATACACAGATTTATATAGGGAAGGTTATTGTTGAGATTTGAAGCCATTTTTCTTCCGTGAAAGCTAGGAGCCCGGAGCTTACAGTAGAAGACATTGCCAGCTCGTAAATCCACAGTGCCCAGGCCTCTGAACAGCCCCTCTTATTGGCAAAGCGACGGATGCTCTGCCAGGGAGGCTGCAAAGAAGCCGTTCATCACTACCTCATTTGGAGACCTGACACCTAAATGGAGCTCCCCCAGCTTACAGATCTGTGCACAGCCCAGAGGAGCCAGCTCTGTGGACCCTGCACCGACTCTCTGGAGGGGTACAGCACCGGGGCTAGGCAATGGTTGCCTGCGTTCTTTCTGTCTCTCTCTAGCTGGACTCAGAGTTTGTCGTTCAGAGATGTGTGCCTATGGGGTATCTCTGTGTCCCACTGAACAGCCTGGATCATCACCTTCCCCAAGCCATGGGATGGTGACTACTCCAGAAGAGAGAACTGTGTCCCGAAGGTGACACAGTTCAAACAAGACCTGCCTGTGAAGCCTGAGTCATTCAGGGCTCAGCTGACAACCTACCTCACCACGCGGTGTGACCTGTTAGGTTGGATCACGCCATCAGACTGAGGATCTCGGAGGCAGAGACTGTCTTGCTAAGTCCCACAGAATGGCCTTATCGAGTGTATGAACAGCAGTGAAGCCCTGAGCTCAGTGGAGAATCCATCATCCCTAAATGCCTTCATCTTGCAAAGGCTGGCTCACCCTCCCTACATGCACTGGTGGCCCGCACTGTTCAAGTCAGCCAAGACCCAGGTCAAGCACTACAGGGTCCAAGTCAACCAAGATTCTGTCCTAGCCCTGAGAACTCTGACCTAAGGAAGGGACCTGCCCTGCCAAGGCCTTCTTCATTAATGTCAGAAGAGTCCATCTGCAGGATTATCTGGGTGAGTGATTAGGTCCTGATGCAAACAAGCCACAGTGTGTTCCTGCAAAGGAAGGAGGCCCCATACCAACCACTTAAGAATGACAAGAAAACACTAGAACTTGTTTTTATATTTCCTCAAAAACTTAAGTCTCAATAGTTACCATACGGATTGACAATAGTATACTTAAGGCATACATCATGGGTTTGCACAGAAAACAGCCTCAACAATGGCTGTCTCATGCCCTTGTAAGAGCCCCTCCCCCGCCTTCAGTATGGGCTAACCTGTGGCTTGCTTCTAATCAACAAAACGAAGCAAGGGAAAGACTTACTTCTGGGTCTACGCTATGTAAGACAGTCACTACCATCTTTGCTAACAGTCTTATTGACCCCTTGTCCATGTCTGGCTTTGATGAGGTTTGCGATCACCTGAAGAGACCCATGGGACAAGGAACAGAGGGTGCTTCAGCCACCAGCCTGCAAGGCCGCCTCATTTTCATCAGCCACAGGAATTAGACCCCACCACCAGTTCCAGGAGTGAAGCATTCTTCCCTGGATCTGGCTTCTGGATGAGCCCCAGTCCAGCCCGCAAGAAGCCACGGCCTTGTAAGAGGACCTGAAAGTGAGGAAGAGGCTAAGCTGCACCCAGATTCCCCAGCATGCAGAAACTGGAGGAAGCAGCAAAACAGGTAATGGACACACGATCCAGACTTGCCACAGGCAAGACATGCAGTCAAGAAACAGGCACTACTAACCACAGCTCTCTAGGCCAGACAAGAGGGTCCCCCAAAATTCTGAATGGCAGCAGTGTGGCCCACAGATGTCGACTGTAAAAAGAATTTCATCTCTAAAAATTGGGGCAGATGGGCAAACTCAGGAGCTGTCTCTCTAAGACCTGGGTTCAAGTTCTGCTTCACAATCAGTCCCCACACATCCACCCTCCTATCCACGCAATCATGGGCAAGCCTGGTAAGAGAGGCCGACGACACAGCGACCTGGAAAGTGGTATTGGAGGCTTCTCTGACCATCACATCTTGTTAATTTGAAGGGCTTACAACTGGAATTCCTCAATGAAGAAAAAAAACTCCCATACCTTTTAGGAAAAGGAGATAAAGTATCAGAGCAAAGTCAATGGCGTCCAGCAAATTTCAATATAAATCACCAGCCATTGTCAGGACAGTGGTTTTCATTTCACTACTGAGTGCGTAGCTTCCAGGAGCTTATAAAAACTGTCTCTAAGACAGAGACCCACCCTGGAGCACTGGACTGAGCTCCCAAGGTCCCAATGAGGAGCAGATGGAGGGAGAACACGAGCAAGGATGTCAGGACCACGAGGGGTGCACCCACCCACTGAGACAGTGGGGCTGATCTATTGGGAGCTCACCAAGGCCAGCTGGACTGTGACTGAAAAAGCATGGGATAAAACCAGACTCTCTGATCATGGCGAACAATGAGGACTGATGAGAAACCAAGGTCAATGGCAAGGGGTTTTGATCCTACTTCATGTTCCTGCTTGGTGGGAGCCTAGCCAGTTTGGATGTTCACCTTCCTAGACATGGACGGAGGGGGGAGGACCTTGGACTTTCCACAGGGCAGGGAACCATGACTGCTCTTTGGATTAGAGAGGGAGGGGGAGAGGAGTGGGGGGAGGGGGAGAAGAGTGGGGGAGGGAGAGGGAAATGGGAGGCTGGGAGGAGGCAGAAACTTTTTTTTTCTTATTCTCAATAAAAAAAAAAATTTAACAGACCAAAAAAAAAAAAAAAAACTGTCTCTAAGCTTCCTGACAATCTTCTCATACAGGCTGTGTCGTCCTTATTTTATGGACAGGTTACCCATGGTTCAGATGCACCTCATAGGTGGGAACAGGCTTTAGCTCTAGTTCGGCCTGACTACTAGCCCGCAGGTCGTGGCATAAATCCTTCGCCCCGAGACAGCAGCTCAGGCAGACAGGAACAAAGAGACAGCCGATCTTCACAGACTGAGAGGTCAAGTGTGCTCACAAACACTAACTGAGCATTCACTGTGGGCCGTGAGGTTATGTGGTGGACAAGGAAATCCACCCCTTGTTCTCAGGGAGCCAATCTAACCAGGGAGTCACATGGGTACATGGAGGACAAACGATGGCTGAAAGACTGAACCTATTAGCAGACAGGTAGATGGACAGACAGATGAACAGACAGGGTCCTGAGCACAAGAATGGAGTATGCATAGTGTAAATAGGAGCAGCAGGTAAGTGACGTCTGTGGGAAGGGAAGAATGTTCTAGACAATGGAATTGCAAGTATGGATGCATTCCAGCAATAGCAACGGCTCAGCGTGGGAGCAAACACGGGAGACCCCCAAGCTCCTGTCAGCCCTGAGAGGCCTGGGTGGTTCCCAGATGAAGTGGACCTTTGCTTCAGTCTGTGACTGTCAGGGAGGAGTGGCTGAAGTGTAGTGGGTGGCATCTAGGTGAGTCTGGTCATCTAGGTGACTATGGACAATGCCATAGTCAGAACCAGCGCTGGTACCGTACAAAAAAGCTTCCCCTGTCCTGAGTGAAGCCGGAGGCAATTTAGTGTTGGAAGGTGCCAGTCACCACGTGACATGGTGGAAAGGCTGTGTGGGACCACGGGAGACTGAGTCAGAAATAGCTTCATTTTACTGATTTTACAACCTGACCTTTTCTTTCTGATATCCTTCAAATGTTCCTCTTGACTGAAGGTCTAATTCCCTTCACAACGTAAGTGTGTAAATGCCACTGGTAACACACTCGTCTCTGATTCTCTAGGAGGGGGCTGAGAAACCAAACTGGGAGATCCTCCACCTTGTCCTGTCATCTGGAAGGAGATAATGCAATGCTGGATCGGAGAGTCGTCACCGAAGTGTGAAAAAGCTCAAGAAACAAAGAAGCGCTGTGTCCAGCCCTCGGCTTTCCTTACCCTTCACTAATGTGTGTTAGTCCGTAAAACTAAAGTACAGGTGGAGACCCAGATGCCTGGCCCGAGAAACCGCATCCTAATTTATCATTGCCTTTCTCCACCAAAGCTCACCATGGAGTGTACGCTAAAGTGTTTGCTTAGCTTGTATAAATAAGGTCCTGGGTTCAGGTTCAATTCTCACCCAGAGAGAAGGGTGGGGGAAGCACACTAGGCACGAGGAAACACACCTGTAACGCCAGCATCTGAAAACCAAGGTCAGCAGGGTGAAGATCAAGAGCTCAAGTTCAAGGTTATCCTTGGCTACTTAGTGGCTACCCTGAGCTACCTGGAAACTTGTCCACCAAAAACAGGCTCAGCCTTGGTCTGCTAAGGAGGGAGAACAGGAGGGGAAGCATAAGTTACGAAGCTGGGTCCTTTTTTCTGCACTCTAGCCCACTCAGCTAACCATTCATGGAGGGATAACTTCAGAGGCCCTGAACAAACGAGGCACAAAAGTTCAGAAGCCTTTAGAGGACTCCAGGGGGTCATTCAAGAGAGCAACACAGGTTTCAGAGCCCGGCCTGAGAAGTCACAGAGGTACAGGGAAATCACTGGGACAGTCAGGAAATGAAGATGCCTCCCATGCACTGAAAAGCACACAGGAAGCAGAGAAGGTGTAAGGACAGAGCAAGGACTCCACTGCCCGGAACCCGAGAGCCCCGTGCTTCCAACTCTCAGGGCGATGGTGCATGGACTTCAAAATGGAATTTTCAGCGACAGAAACCTACCCACATGAAGGTGTGCAGAAAGACACAGGGTTAGCCGCCTGTCCTTCAGGCTAACACAGAATTGTTGCCCCTGCCCGTTTGTAACGTACCCCACAAGATGAAAATTGCATTCCTTGTTAGCTGGACTTGGCTGCTGCAACTGTCTGGTTGGGAGTGGCTGTAGCTGTGGGGAGGTGGTCCATCTCTGGGGCATCAAAGAAGTAAGCCTGCAGGAAGGAGACACACAAGGGAGCCAGGTGAGCATGAGTTTTTGGGGCCTCTCCCCTCCCCCACCACGAGTCATCACACCGAACTGCCGCCACAGGTCTGTCCGTCCGTCAGTCCTTCAGTCCGTCTGTCTGTCTCACTCACCCAACCTTTTAAAACTTAGTTCCCACTCACTGGCTGCGCTACGTTGTATGCCCGAATCTTCCCAACGACCCCGAGGGCTTGTTACGGTGATCCTCACCTGACAGGTACAGAAACTGAGGTTCACAGAGACTGCCCTCGGGTCAATATGCCCGGATGAGCGGTGGAGCCAGGACTCCAGCTGTGCTCACCTGACTCCAAAGCTCACCTGAACCACACAGGGCCTGTCTGTGTTACCTGCATCTCATCAGGTTTGGTGTGATACTAAGAAGCCAGAAGTTTCTGAGCTCGCTGTTGCTAAACCAGTCAGCTGGCTCTCTGCAAGGACCTTGGAAAGAAAGTGCTGGGCACACTTAACTTCCTAGTTCTTGCGCTTGGACGTGAAGACTATGTGTGACAAGCGCTTCCACTCCTTATCCAGTTTAGCTGTCAGGAATCAGGAGGTAGTGGGAGAGAGGAGGCAGCAAAGGAGATCTTCCCTCCTGCCCTGAGGTGTGAGGATGCTCATGTTAGCCCAGAAAAACACCCATCTTGTTAGCCTTGAGCTTCCCTTCAAAGAGTAGGTAAAACTTACTATGCCAAGGGCTACCAGAAGCTCAGAAAGGTGCAAAGGTAAAAAGCTTAACTATTTTCAGCAGCTCTGCCCATACTAGCCAGAAGAGGGCGCCAACATGACATACTTGGGCTTCCCAGACTGTTCCAACCTTGAACCTTAATCTAGTTTCTCTTTGCTTTATAGCCCATGTACCCTTCTAGCTTATCAACTCTTCAGAGCAAACTTCTCCTGCAGCTGTTTTCTGGCACAAAGGAAGGAATTTCCTCTATTTGGGGGACACAAGTGAGTCAGGGGCCAGAGAGTACCTATCACGGGCTCCTCAGGGCCTCTCCCAGAGCCTCAGAGCTGAATGGTCTGGGTCCCTCATCTGCACTAACCACTAACACTGTACCCGCAGATAAGCCCCCCTACCTCTACAGTTCTGTCTGTAAAAGATTGATAAGATGGTGTCTAAAAGACATTCTCTTCCAGTCTACACAGCCTGTGATCTGGCACAGAGTCTATACCCGACCCTGCCCATCCTGAGCACTGTGGGCCAGTAGGCACTGGTGTCTCTGAGGTCGGCGGTAGCCGTTCAAATGGAGGCTTGTCTGACTCTCACTGAGCCACTGAGGACCCATTCTCTGGGTGCTCCCTTCACTGTCCCCGCCAGGTGTGCGCCTTCAGGAAGACCTGGAGATCATTTTCAAGTGCAGTCATGGGGGAACCTCGGCAGGCGTGGGGCGGCCACACACATCACTGCGCTGAGACGAAGACGCCAGTCCAGTTTTCCCAGGGGAGACTGAGAAAGCCGGGCTAGGCTGTCTGGTTCAGTTGGCACCCCTCAGCTCAAGTGACTTCCCAGCCAACTCCTTCTCCCACTTTCAATAACAGGAATGTCTTCTGAGTCCAAGACTAGACATAGTTTTCTTCCTCTCCCTTATATGTGTGTGTCTATGTGCATGCTTACCTGTGTGTGGTGTGTAGACACACATGCTTACTCCTACATGTGTGTAGCACGGCCCCAAGCTTACTCCTCTGGCACTATCCTCCTCCTTCAAAAGCATACCCATTCTCTCACTAGAACTCAGCAAGCAGGCTAAACTGACTTGCAGGGAGCCTCAGAGACCCACCTGCCTCCAGTCCCCTGGTGATGGGCTCACAAGCTGTCCAGAGACACAGAGGTGTCCCTTCTCCTGGTGGACACCTCTGTCCACAGTCCAACGTGCCCTGGTTAGGCGACTTTTCAGAGCTGAATGGAATGAGCCCTTCTCCTCCCTCTGCTGCTCTACCAACTTCTCAGCCAAGTAGACAA
Source organism: Alexandromys fortis (assembly GCF_014885135.2). Lineage (NCBI taxonomy): Eukaryota > Metazoa > Chordata > Mammalia > Rodentia > Cricetidae > Alexandromys > Alexandromys fortis. The sequence goes on from NW_026067908.1 coordinate 5,206,396, forward strand.
TGTGAAAAGTTCAGGGCACAGATGGCCCAGGGAGAGGGCCCACCCAACGAAGGGCATGGCCACAGTGTGAAACAAGAGCCTCAGTCAATTTATGAGCTGTGTGACCTTGGGTCACTCCTACGAGGGAATTAGGTTACAATTTGCAGCAGAGTTGCCCTGGAAACTTCTGCTGATGCCTTTGACCTGAAGAACCCTCCTCAGGAGAGGGATTTCCTGCCATATGCTGACTCTCACTGAAGCCCAGAAAGACAGGAAAACTGAGATTATGACAGCTAACATGCCCAGTTTACATCACGGAGCACCTCCCTGGTCAGAGTTCTTTCTACTTCGTAACGACGCTCTCTTTTACAAAACTATTCTACTTTTAGATTATATTTATTAGCATAGGGGGAAGCACAAGGGATAGAGTGCAAATTTGGAGGTCAGAGAGCAATGTAAAGGAGTTGGTTCTCTCCTCCCATCATAGGGGTCCTGGGGCTTGAACTCAGGTCATGAAGCTTGGCAGCAAGCAATCCCTCATCTCATTGTCTCTCTTCTAGAAAATTCTACCGCAGCAAGGTGGGCAAGAAAATTCTACCTCCAGTACATTATCTGAGAAGGGAGAGTCTTGGGCAGTAAAAGATCCTGCAGGTCCTAACACAGCTACCACAGGCTTTTTTCTTTCTTTTTCTTTTTTTTTTGTAGGTGAGGCCTACAGCTTAGGCTGGCCTCCGGCTCCTTATGTAGCTGAAGACAACGCTGAAGTTCCACTTCTGCACCGCGACGCCCAGTTCATGTGGCACAGGGAAGCAAACCTAGGACTTTGTGCAGGCTGGCGAGCACTGCATCCACAGAGCTACATCCCCAACCCCAAAATGGGTTCTTTCACATTTTAATTTGATTTGTTTGGGGTCCGTGTGTGTGTATGTGTGTGTGATATGCAGTAAGTGTGTAGAGTCACACACGCTACGTTCATGTAGAGAACAGGGCAGAACATCATGTACTTTCTGTTTACTGGTTTGGGATAGGATTGGCAAGGCTGACTGACCAGTGAGATCCCTGGATCCACCTGTCTCCAACCTCCAGTGCTGGAGTCCCACACATGTGGAGTCATGCCCAGCTTTGCTTCCTCCTGAGTCAGGGTCTATGTAGCTCTGACTGACCTGGAACATTTTTTAAAAATATTTTTTATGGTTTATTTAACTTTATTTTATGTGCATTGGTGTGAAGGTGTCAGATCCCTTGCAACTGGATCTTAGACAGTTGTGAGCTGCCATGTGGGTACTGGGTATTGAACCCGGGTCCTCTGGAAGAGCAGTCAGTGCTCTTAACCACTGAGCAATCTCTCCAGCCCCCTAACCTGGAACTTGCAGAGATCTGCCTGCTCTGCCTCCCAAGAGCTGGGACTGAAGGTACATGCCACCATATCCACATGCCAACTTTTTATGTGGGTGCTGGGAATACAAATTTAGGTCCTCAGGCTTGCAGAACAAGCGAGTTTACCCATTAGGCCACACCCCACCCCCTCAAAACGGGCTCTTCTTTTTCATATTTATTTGTTTCATGTGTAAAATGTTTTGCCTGCCTATACGTATGTACGTGTACCACATGTGTGTCTGGCGCTCACGGAGGTCAGAAGAGGACATTGAATTCCCTGGAACTGAGGTTACAGATGGCTGTTAGCTTCCACATGGGGGCTGAGAACTGAACCCGGGCCCTCTGGAAGAGCTGCTAGTGCTCTTAGCAGCCGAGCCGTCTCCAGCCCCTGAAATGTGTTCTTAACGATAATGGCACTCCCTCCTCCGCGTTCAATGTGCCCTGCTCCTTTCTAGACCTCACAGACTTAAAAATGGCCTTTCTAGCTGGGCGATGGCGGCACACGCCTTTAATCCCAGCACCTGGGAGGCAGAGGCAGGCGGATCTCAGGGAGTTTGAGGCTAGCCTGGTCTTTGAGTTCCAGGACACCTAGGGCTGTTACACAGAGAAACCCTGTCTCAAAAAACCAAACCAACCAACCAACCAACCAAACAAACAAAAAATGGCCTTTAACCTCCCTCCAAAAAAAAAAAAAAGCAGCCCTTCCTTCCTTCCTTCCTTCCTTCCTTCCTTCCTTCCTTCCTTCCTTCCTTCCTTCCTTGCCTCAGCCTACCTGACAATGCTAAAAGCACAGAGGAGGAAAAAGACGTCAGTAGGAGGCAGTAGAGAGGACAGAGGGTCCAGAGGAACATCGCAGTATCTCAAGAGCTTGGGCATGTCTCCTCAGGCTCCAAAACCAACCAAACAAACAACAGCTCTATAGGTCGTCAGTGGACAAGCTCTATGTCACGTCACATGCTTCCTGTGTATTGTTTTGTCTGACTCTCGGGACAATCGATGCGGGAAGATGCCAGTCAGACCACAGATGAAGCAGTAGGATTCAGAGGAGCACAGAACCGTGGCCAAGCTCACACACAGCCACCACACAACAGAGCTGGCCTTCTGCTGGGTCTGCATGACTCAGGAGCACATGCTTTTCCTGATACCTAGACACAGGGACTCAAACAGTTCAAACACTGTGCCCTTTAGCAACAATCCAGGTGTCTAATTTGACTCCAATCTTAAGCTTCCCACCCATGAGATCTGTTTTGTCCCCTTCATTCTAACCAGCCAGATGTCCAACATCTGTCTAGCCATGGACAGGAAACCAAAAAGGCACCAGCAGGCAGAGCCCCTCCCCCAGCCCTGTACAGAGACATATGGTCACTCATCCCTCTCTGGCCAGACACTGGATCTTAAGCACATCACAGAAGCCAGGAAAGCCACACGCTACATACAAGTCCTCGCGCCTTTGCCACCTTCCTTCTAGGACGATCTTGATGCTTAGGTCCCAGAGTCAGTTTGAAAAGAGCCACTGCACCTAACAGCTTGAGGATTTTGCAAAGCAAGTGTTGACATTTGTGTATGATGCATACCCAGAGAGCTGGACGATGGTTGGTCAGGAGAAGATGCTCGCGGGGAAGCCTTCTGGTGTGAGCCTGACCCCCAGAGCCCACGTGTTGGAAATAGAGAACTGAATCTAGCTGACCTCTGACCTCCACACATGTACCATGTGCACGTGCCTACACTTGTACATCCACTATAGATAAACGTTTAAAACCACACCAAGAGGGTACAGTGACAACGTACCAAGCAGCCCACAGACAGCAGCACGTGGAGCAACAGGATTGTCACAATAGTGGCCAGGGCGACGCGCCGGTTATCCTCACGAACAGCTGGCCAAAATGTCATTGCCAATACAGATCCCGAGATGCCCAAGGCAATCATGACAAGGACCCAACGGACAGCTCTCTGGGGAATGATCCACAGTACCTGGAAAAGGAGAGAGCATGTGGTTGAGCTGCGGGGTGTCTCTTCCTTCCCAGGACGTACGCTCACAAAGCCGCTGAGCCCGTCAGCAGCTGGGCACGCACTGCCATGCGGCTTCGTAGAGCATGCTACCAGCACGCAGGGGGGTGGTGCTAACCCAGGGCTCCTGACACAGCAAAAGCCCTTGCCTTCCTGGCACCCATTCGTCTTGTTCTTTAAATTCAAAAGGAATCTCCAGGGACAGGGGAGCAGCAGGCTGGAAGTAACAAGGCCCCGTGGGATACTCTGTTGAATTTTCCACCCGATACAGCATCTTTTAGTCCACTTGGCACGGTACTCACCGCTGTGGGGATATAAATGAAGAGCGAGTAGCCATACACGCACACGATCTCCAGAAACGAATAGGAGACGATGTTCATCACTTTGCTGTTTCTCCACATGAGGAAGCCCCAGAGAGCCAGAGGCACGAGCCAGGCATAGGCATAGATGATGGTGGCCGCTATGGACACTGCAGATGATAGATGACAGAATACTTCCGTCCCCGAGAAACCTCAGCAAGCACGCTACCTGGCTGCTTCACGCGCCTTTGTTCTTTTCTTTCGAGACAGGGTTTCTCTGTATAGTCCTGGCTGTCCCAGAACTTACTCTGTAGATCAGGCTGGCCTTGAACTCTGAGATCCGCCAGCCTCTGCACCTCAAGTGCTGGGATTAAAGGTGTGTGCCATCACCACTTGGCTGCATCACACCCTTTTTCTGCTCTGTGTCTGCTGGACCCAGCACAGCATCTGGCACACAGTAGGTGCTTTAGAAATGTTTTTCAATCTAATGAATCCCTAGTATGTACCTTTGTGGTGGTGACCAGTGTCTCCTGTATGGTTTTATAGGTCTTAGTGACTAAAAACTAGTCACTGAAACAACTGAATTATGTAACTGAAATACTTGGGAGAGCCATTCTAAATGTGTCTAAGTACACTGACCTTTTAGATCACATAAAATCCAACGATTCCCCTGGAAGAACACATTTTCCTCCCTAGCAAAACAAGAGCTGACACTGATTTCTTTACCAAATGTATTAAAATGTCCTGGGTGGAGATTAACCTGCTCTGCATGCCATCCAGCTAGCGATCGGTCTCTAAATTATGGAGTTCCGGCTCAGGCGGGGTCACCACACTAGATTCTTCCTGCGTAAATAACTCTGCGTGGGCAGCTGACGCGCCTGTTAGCAGCTCCTGGGAACCGTCACTGGACGGTCTCCTGGTCTCCAATCCTCTCCTGAAGAGCGCCAACTCCCAGGACTGGAGTGACAAGCCTAGAACATGCTAAGCCAAGGCACATGCCGTGCCAACGTGAAAATCAGCAAACAACTCAATTAGCACCTCTTGTGAAAACAGGCCCATGCTAGCAATTTCGGTCAGACTCTGGTGAAAGCATGCCATTGTCCAGAGTCTTTAAGGGCTCTATGGCGTTTTTTTTTTTAAGTGTATTTATTTATTATGTACACAACATTTTGCCTCTAAGTTTGCCTCCAAGCCAGAAGGGGACACCAGATCTCATTACAGGTGGTTGTGAGCCACCATGCAGTTGCTGGGAATTGAACTCAGGACCTCTAGAGGAACAGTCATTGCTCTTAACCTCTGAGCCTCTCTCCAGCCCCTCCATGGCAGTTTTTTCTCACGCTGGAATACCCTGATCGAGCCACGCACAGTTTTGCTGACAGAATCCCTTTTCTTTGGGTGGGAAAGGGAAGCAGAAGGAAATTATACCCTGGCTGTAGCTACTGTTTACTAAGCAGTGGTTGGACATCAGACCCTGCACTCAGAGCTTTATGAGAGGCAACATGGTGTCTGAGGCAAAGCAGATTCCAAGTCACGGTTTCTAACCCGAGGCAAAGCAACTCTGGGTGGAGAGTTACCAACATTCCTGTTCAGTTTCCTGTCTGCAAAACGGGACTAAGATTACCTTATGAGGCCATCAGGAAAATCAAACAAGCCAACAGAGATGAGAACTATTCTGAGCAGGGACTGACCGACAATACAGATTCAGTTAAGAGTTAGATGTGGGGGCTGAAGATGGCTCAGCATTAATAACACTGGCTGCTATTCCATAGGACCCAGGCGTGATCCCAGCACCCACATGATGGCTCACAACCATTTATAACTCCAATCCCAGGGGATCTGATTTCCTCTTCTGACCTTCTAGGGTAACAGGCAAGCAAGTGGTACACAGACATACATACAGGCAAAACACCTGTTTATATAAATAAATTTTAAAAATAAATAAATGAGGCTGGCCATTGTGCTGAATGCGTTTAATCCCAGCACTCAGGAGGCAAAGGCAGGTGGATCTCTGTGAGTTCAAGACCAGTCATGTGAGTTCCAGGACAGTCAGAGCTATACCTATCTCAAAAAATAAATCTATCTATCGATCGATCGATTGATCTATCTATCTAAATAAATAAACAAATAAATAAATAAGGTTTTGAGCCAGGCATAGTGTCAGAGCTTGTAATCCCAGCATTTTAGTGGTAGAGGCAGGAAGATCAAGAGTTCAAGACCACCCTCAGATACACAGTGAATTAGAAGCCAACCTGGGCCGAGTAAAGTCTTGTCTCAAAAGAACAAGGACTGAGAATGAAGCTGAGTGGCAAATACGTCAAGACCCTGGGTTCAATTCCCAGCATCACACCACACACAAAGGATTATAATCTAAGTTATTATTAATGATTTAAGCACATGACTGTAATCCTAACACTTGGAACTAAGGCTAAGGCAACACAATGACAACTTTATGGCCTGAACTATACAGCAAACTATGTTAAAAATCAAAACTACCAGTGCTGGAGAGATGGCTCAGTGGTTAAGTACACTGGCTGCTCTTCCAGAGGACCTGGGTTCAATTCCCAGCACCCACAAAGCAGCTCACAACTGTCTGTAACTCCAGTTCGAGGGGATCTGAAACCTTCACACCAATGCACATAAAGTTAAATTTTAAAAAAATTTCAGTGTTTAAAAAACCAGAACCACCCACTTTATGTTATTAGCTAGTGTATAGACATAGTATCTCATATCATATCTATGTCCTTTTAGAGAAGAAAACAGGACCAGAGATGTCAAGCATTTTGATCAAAGTGACACAATTAATGGTCAGAGCAGAATCTAACCTCAGATATGACTCATACTTTTAAAAGAGTTTTAATTACTACTAATGTATACGTGGTGTTTGTGTGTGTGTGCGTCTGTGTGTGTGTGGGGGGGGAGTGTGTCCACCAGACACCTTTTCAGGAGTCAATTCTCTCCTCCGCTGTGGTTTCTGGACTCAGGCAACCACAGGCTTACAGCACCCACTCTTCACGTGGGCTGGGAGAATGGTCATGGGAAGAGCAAGGATCACCTTCCTGCTCTATCAGCCTGACACCGGGTGCCCAGCTAAAGAGCTAACAACAGTAAGGACCCTCCTGTGTTCCAGCGCCCTATCCAGGCAGGGTAGGCCACTCTTTCCGGTCAGTAGCTCTACATGAACCTGCAGGGTGGAGGTTAAACTACTTACAGCAACATAGTCGCTGCCTTGCTCTGCCAACCACTGAGCTACCTGAAGGCAATGCCCCTGCCTCTTGGGGAACACGGCCCAAGTTTACAATCAAATGAAGACTTTTTTAGTAAAATGGACTTAATCTATGTCTGATTCTATGCTTACAGGGACAGAAGGGAAGAGGGACACAGAAGGTAAAAAGGGAGTCAGGCACTGGTGGCACACGCCTTTAATCCCAGCACTCGGGAGGCAGAGGCAAGTGGATCTCTGGGTTCTAGCCTAGCCTGGTTTAGAGAGGAAGTTTCAGGACAGCCAGGGATACACGGAGAAAAACCTGTCTCAAAACAAACAAACAAACGAGGCAAAAAGGGGGGAAAAAAGGATACATGGACTCCGACTCTCTCTCTTTCTCCTCCCCCCCCACACACACATACATGCACACAATTTACATAAAATAAAGGGGAGAAAGAGAAGGAAGAACACATAAATGCGCTCACATAAATACAAGCCTCTATACATAGACACGCACACAGACATGACAATAATTATATTTATTGAATTTCTTTCACACACACCACTATTCTAACCTACTTATACATCCAAAACTTTCTTCCTCTGAAACAAGACCTCACTGTGCAGTTCATGTTGTCCTAGAACACACTGTCTAGACTAACCTCAGACTCTTGATCCTCTGGCCTCTTACAGGAGTGAGCAACCACACCTGACTCAACTCTTTATTCTTACGCCAGCCCTACAATGTATTATCATTTCCATTTGGCCAATGAGGTATCTGAGACTCAGAACACTGCCACAGAGGCAGAAGTGAGTGAATGGCAGGGCTGGGACCTATGGCCGGTGTTCCATTCAGGAGCCTGTGCTCTTATCCAGGCTGCACACAGACTCCTAGCAGGGCATGGGTAGGGAAGGACACCAGGCCTTGATAAAATCTAATAAGGCCAACCTTCCTCACTTTGGGCTGGATGTTACCTGCAAGTCCCTGTAATCTGTTTTCTTTTCACTGCCAAACAGTGGTTCTCATTGCTTTTAAGATAAGCAGTTTAGTGACAGGCATCAGTTCAGTGGGCAAACACTGATGGCAAAGCTCAGTACTGAGTTGGGATTCCCTAGGTGCCATTAAAGCTGGATGCAATGGTGTGAATCTGTGACCCTAGTACACCTTCAATGAGACAGGAGACGGAGACAGGGGAACCCTGGAACCTGACAGGCCAGCTAGTCTGGAGCATGCAGCAGTCAACATAACTTCACCTCAAACAAGGTGGTGAGGACCAGCACCCAGGATGACCTCTGACCTCGTATGTAATGTGGCACACATGCTCATACTCATATACGGGGACGTGTTCACACACATACACAAATCAAAAAAGAGGAAGAGAAAGAAGGACATTTTAAAGCAAGAGTGTTGTTTACGAGCCTACGCTGGGGTCTCGTTCTGTGTGGCCCTCTCCAAGCCTTGACCACTGAAGACTTGTCAGCAAAACCGCCAACATGACAGGCACCCGTTTGGCACAGTTACTGGTTTCCCACGATGCTCTGGATGCCTTATAATTAGTGGCTACAGGCATCTTAGCTAGCTGAGCCTTCGGAACGTAAAGAACAATGGCTCTGCTGTTTGTAGCCCCCAGATAACGCAAACGCTGCTGCAGCCAAGCTTCATGCACACTGTGTTAGTCATTTTGTATATTTTTAGAATGAACTCGAGTCACGCACTACTCAGTCTGACAGCTTTCCTAAAAATCATACAGATTTACAACACTGTGAATATATATGTGCCACTGAATAATATACATTTAGGATGGAAGGGTTACATGCAATAGATTTTTACCATCGTGGAGGACTGTGAGTTATATGGATGCGATGTGGAGAACTCTGGGGTAGGAGCTGTATTTGAGAGCAGGGGTGCGGCACCTAGAGACTGGACGCTGTGCTCAGAGGGTAAGAGCTCACAGAGACAGTGACTCACACAGTATACCTACCTTTCTGGAATTCGGGCACATAATGGTATGTCTTCTCTCCCAGGTGGATTAAGAAGTTGGAAAGGTTTCCACTGATTGCTATGGCAAAGACCAAGGTGGCACATATCCAAAAAGGGCCTGCAGAGAAAGCAACAAGAAGACACAGGGAGAGGAGATGAGGCACTCGCTGTTAGATGCTTTCAGAATCATTTCTCACCAGCCTCTTCTCCGACAGACAGGCAAGAGGAAAAGAATTTTGGATGTAATCAACACTCACTTAACGGGAAATGTTCACAATCAAAAGGTCAAAACGCAACTCAGAAATTAGATGCCTTAAAAGCAAGGGTAATCAGAATCTACGGCCAAAACACAGTCCCCAGCTAGGTGAATGAAGATACTAATGTATGCTTTCCGTAGGAAAGGACCATCAGCGCACAAGTTCTTGTGAAGCTTTCGGAACACAAGAAGCAAAGATTACTTCCTGCACCCAAGCTCGCAAATTAAGATCAGAGGACACATGGCTGAACCAGCCAGGCCCTTCTGCATTGTAAATGAAGAGAAGTGTGAGAAGATTTCAGGCAAAAGTCAGCTTGGGGGCTGGAGATGTGGCTCAGTGGTTAAGAGCACTGACTGTACATCCAGAGGACTCAGGTTCGATTCCCAGCACTTACACGTTGGCTCACAACTGCCCATAACTCCAGATTGTGGGACTCTGATGCCCTCTTCTGACCCCTACAGGAACCAGGTAAACATGTGATGCATATGAAGGCAAAACACTCATACATACATGAGAAAATAAATATACAAATCGTAAGGGAAAAAAGTCTATTCCCTACTTAATCACCTTCATTGTGTGTGCACATATGCACGTGTTTGTGTGTGTCTGAGGCATACAGAGACAGAGAGGTGTGTGTGCACATATGCATGTGTTTGTGTATTAGGAGGCATACAGAGACAGAGAGATGTGTGCGCACATATGCATGTGTTTGTGTATGTCTGAGGCATACAGAGACAGACAGATGTGTGTGCACATATGCATGTGTTTGTGTGTGTCTGAGGCATACAGAGACAGACAGATGTGTGTGCACATATGCATGTGTTTGTGTATGTCTGAGGCATACAGAGACAGAGAGATGTGTGTGTGCACATGCACGTGTTTGTGTATGTATGAGACATACAGAGACAGAGATAGAGATGGAGAGACACAGTTAAATGCTGTCATTTTTTTCTTTTTTTGACAAACATCTATTTTTTAAGTTTTACACATATCTATTGTACAGTAATCATTCTCATACTCCACCTTCCCCCATCTCCTTACAACAGTAGCTCCCCACCCGTTCCCTACAAATTTTTCTCATATTTGTGCCTTTTTGTTTTGTTTCAAACCAAGTTTAGAAGTTTAACCAGGGCCATCCATATGACCACATGTTTAGAGCTGTCCTACTTTCCCTTTCTTTCTTTTTCTTTTTTCAGTTTTGTTTTGTTTTTGTTTTTTCGAGACAGGGTTTCTCTGTGTAGTCCTGGCTGTCCTGGAACTCACTGTGTAGACCAGGCTGGCCTCAAATTTACAGAAATCTGCCTGCCTCTGCCTCCCGAGTTGTGGTTAAAGGTGTGCGCCACCACCACCTGGCTCCTCCTTTCCCTTTCTAATGAAAAGGTAATCCATCAGCCAGGCATAGTCACACAGGCCTGTAATCCCAGCACCCAGGAGGCAAAGGCAGGAGGATTGCTGCAAGTCTGAGGACAACCTGATCTACACAGTGAGTTCCAAGTCAGATAGACAGCCCACAAGACGCTACTGCACACATACAAAAATAATAATAATAATAATACTTCCAAGTTCAAAAGAGAATACAGGGAAAAAAGCAAGAAGTTTTCTTCCCTCTCATTCTAGCCCAGCGCTTATATCCCAAGAGCTCCCAGCAGTTCCTAGAGAATCCTGCCAGAAACAGTCAACACTATATATAAGTGGTTGTGTGTATACGCGTGTGCATGCATGTGTGTGCATATTCCATACAGATGACCTAGTCCATGCACACACATCTGGCTGTGCCCCTTTCCACTTTCACCTTCATCTTCCCCGGAGAGTCTACCACGGCTCCTCAGAAAAACAGAAACTCCTTTCATCGCGTGCTTGAGTTCTTTATTTGCTCTGTTTGGTTTTGGTTTTTTAACACAGGGTTTCTTTGTGTAGACCAGGCTGCCACCACTATCCGGCATGCTTGATTTTTTAACACCATCCTCTTCCCCTTCTACCTAGAAAAAGTATTAAGGGGTCTGGAGAAATGGCATAGCAGTTAAGAGCACATATGTTGCGGGAGGTCCTTCTGCCCCTCCAACCAATAGCTGCTGTGATACCAGCCCATTGGGGCGTGGTCTCTCTCCCTTTAAAAAAGCGGCTATTTCCTCTGCTCGCTCTCTTCACTTCCTGCTCCACTGGAGACTAGACTCCCTTCCTGGTTGTGCAGATGGCTGTTGTCTGAGACGGTGATCTGTAAGTTTTCCCCTTTAAATAAATAACACCCTATTAATCATAACTCCAAACTGGTGTGGCCTTGTTCGTGACTTACGCCTTCA